>NW_020837946.1:84044475-84276097 GCF_003676395.1 Aethalodelphis obliquidens | reverse complement strand
TAGGGGTAAGGCAGGAATAAAGACGCAGACCTCCTAGAGAACGGACTTGAGGTTATGGGGAGGGGGAAGGGTGAGCTGTGACAGGGCGAGAGAGAGTCATGGACATATACACACTAACAAACGTAGTAAGGTAGATAGCTAGTTGGAAGCAGCCGCATGGCACAGGGATATCGGCTTGGTGCTTTGTGACAGCCTGGAGGGGTGGGATAGGGAGGATGGGAGGGAGGGAGACGCAAGAGGGAAGAGATATGGGAACATATGTATATGTATAACTGATTCACTTTGTTATAAAGCAGAAACTAACACACCATTGTAAAGCAATTATACCCCAATAAAGATGTTAAAAAAAAAAAAAAGAATTATGATCTCAGATTCCACTGTGTATACAACTTTGTACAAACAAAACAATAAAAAGGCTAGGATTTTCTTATACATCCACTCATTCATTATTCTATTTAAGTCTAATTATGAAATAAATTTACCTTTTACTGATCAGGTCTTAGTTAACAAATTGTAATGTGCATTTACCACACATGTAGAGAAAGCCTCATTTGAGGTATCAAGAAGAGAGGGGGAAATGCTGTCCAAATTAATAAAATACAAATTATACAATTTTTTTTAAACAGATCAACATTTTTTCAAGTACTATAAAGTCAAAGGGAAGATGAGACACAACAAGTTAAATTTAGCTAGGCTTTAGCAATAAATGCTGTTGTCTTCAGGTCATTATTGGAGGCGTAGCTCTATCTAAAGAGAGAAAGTGCCTCCTTTAAGACACATATTTATATATAGTCGAGCAACAGTATGTCAGATGTTTTAACTACTCATCCCATGATGAGGAGTTTAAAGATAAAATTACATGGATTTGGATATTTCAGATGTGTTTACATCTTTTAGGTCTGATCTTTCATCCCCATCTGGATGAATAGAGAGCCACTGCAATGCCATGATTTAGGTGATCCCAAAAAGCAGTAATCATTGAGATTCCTTGAAAACTATTTTGTACTGAGCAGTCGTCCCAGCATGTTACCTATATTTTCTCATTTAATCTTGACAACAGCCCAACAAGGTAAATACTGCTAATATTGTTCTCATTTTATAGATAAGGAAGTTGAGGCCACATAGAGGTTAACATGATCATACCCTTAGTAAGGATACACACCCAGGCAATCTTGTTAAGAAGCTATGCTCTTAACATCATTCTATCTCTTTCTCCAAACTTTCTTTGTTCCTTGACAGAAGGACTGCATTATTCAGTGTCATTACTTTAAAAACATGGCACAGAGACATCTGTTGAATGGAAATCAGTAGAGGAAGGATGCATGAGAAGTGTGAAATATTACAGTGGAGAACTGACTTGGGGGAAGTCAACCTGGGCTCTCCGAATGATGCATCAAGGGAGCAAAATCAAGTGAAAAGAACTGGTAAAGGCAACTTTCCCTATTCCATAATTACTTCCATGATTGTTCTTAACAACTATTGAAAATCCTTTTAGGCAACAGGCTTTGGCCCCCTCAGGTCCTGTGCCACAAATCCTCAACTAGCATTGTGGCTGACTGCAGCTTCATCTCTATTGCCAATGTGGGTAGACTTGAATTTTCAGCCCTAAGAATATTAGCTGTATCTGTGGGAAACCCAGGTACCTGTCAGCCAATGGAGCTGGCTCTTCACCTGACACCACTCTTCCCCACTAAGATTACAATTCTTTATGATTTCATTCGCCTGATTTCCAACTATATTCCAGCAACTTCAACCCTGTAGAAATGAAGCACTGCTTTGAACACCTCATTACTTAAGTGGTCCAGATGTCTTCCAAAGAGTCACACAGACTCCTTCTTCTATGTCACCTCTTCCAACAGTTTAGCAGCCACCAAGAATCCAATCTTCCTCCAAACTAACCACCTCAAAACATGGTCCACCTCACACCTAGTTCTGACCATTTCTGTTACTTAGCAAATATTATTGTCTTGCTTCACCTACCAGGTCATTCCCCTTGGGACAGAGACCATGTAGGATGTTATCCAGGTTCTCCAAGGATAGCTGAATCTGCATCATGGGGGACAGCTACTGTCCTATTTTCTGGCTCTTGATGTTTTCTCTTTTATTCCCATCTTCCATGCTTCCCCTGGTCCTTTATTTGAGTCCCCAAGTGAGACAGGGAGGAAAGGGGCAGGGCACAACCATTAAAAGAATGACACAACCATTAAGAAGAACAGGATACAACAAAAACTAGTTAGAACCTACTAGGCCCAAGATGGAGGAAGATTCAACTTCCAGTGGACCTTGAGCCTCATTATACACTCACTGTAATGCATTAACATGCTCAATGACACACCCATAGGTTCCATGACAGTTCTGAGGCTGACCATAAAAGGCCCAAAGTGGGTGGTACTCCAATTCCTAGAAATCCCTGCCCCTTCTCCAAGATAGAACATTCCTCCCATTCCTTAGCCTATGAAATTACCCAGATCATAAAAACTAACCACCCCATACTTCGGGGCTGCCTCTCAGCTTCTGAGATGACCCACACTCTGTCTATGGAGTGTGTATCTCTCTAAATAAACCTGCTTTCACTTTACTATGTCTTACTTTTGAATTCTTTCTGCATGAAACCAAGGATCCTCACTTGGCAGCCCGTCCCAGGGACTCACCAGAGACCTGGGACATGACCATCGTCTCACATCCCATATTCTTGCAACACAAAGACCTTGAGGGCCAAGCCCAAATAGGCTGTGAGAGCTGTTACTTCTATCACTAGATGGAAACATTAAGAAAATCTACACTGAAGGAAACCTTTTCAAGTTGAACTTCTGTCAAGCAATTGGAGGAGCATGTGGTTTTGTGGTAAGATTTGTCAGAGTGAGTTGTGGAAGTGGCTAAGTGTTGTGAGTGGTAAATGACTAGTTCTGTGCTCACAGGGCTGTGTGAAGGGTGCTCTGCTCAATACCCATCAGTTTCTGATCTCTTCCTAAGCTGAGAAAAGGTCCCTAAGTTTTTGACACAACAGTATCACAGGTTATTTTTTTAATAAAAATTATTTTTACATGTGGAATAAAAATTACCAATTGGTGCTATTAAAAGCTATAGGTTTCTGAGGGAAATTATTTGAAGAAAAAATCATTTGTTTGACTAGTGCAGGACTTTTTTAGTAGAGGATCTCTGTGCAATTATTCTTTCTCTTATAGGTTAATTCAATACATATGGACCAGGTTGTGTGCTAGGAGCTTAGGATACATGTGGGTTTATAGTTTAACTGGGGAAAAAAAATAAACACATATATGAGTTCTCAGATGACCAGGTTAAATCACACATGACAAGCAGGCAAAGGAACAATCCTGTGTGAGAGAGTCCAGCAAATTGGAACAACTAAAATAAATTCAGTATGGCTAGAGCAAGGTGGGAGAATGACAAGCTATGACATGATCTCAGAGGGGAGAGAGAGAGTGTGCAAGAGAGAGTGTGTGAGCATGTGCTGGGGATATTTTCCTGGTCAATGAGAAATTATTGTAAAATTTTAAGCAGTAGCATGACATAATCAGAACTGTATTTGCCTTTAAAGGATTATGCTGGTTTCAATAAGGGGATAAATAGGAGTAACAAGGAGAAAAATGTAATGGCTTTGACTAGGCTGGTGACAGGGGACAGAGAGAACTGAATGGAAAGAATAGAAAAATTGGACAAAATTGACATTTTTCAGGAGATTGAATCTTTTAAATATAATAAATCCTCATTCGCATGATCTGAGCAAATGCACCTCACCCAGTTTCAGCTAAAACCAGTCCACCACCCCACCACCACCCATTATGTTCCAACCACAATGATCTTCTTTCAGTTCCTCAACCTCAAAAACTCTTTGCCACTCTTGGTCCTTTTCATATACATTCCCTCTCCCTGGAATGCTCTCTCTACACCTGTCCCTCTACAGTCTTTCCTCCAGGAAGCTTGTCCTGAGCCTCTGATCTAGATTACATATTCTCATTGCACACTGATGTTTGTGCATGTCAGTTACACTTGGGTACTTTGGTATTGAGAGGGATAGTCTCTCCTCCATCACAGTAGGGACATTATCTACTTTTCTCTTTACCTTGTTTCTAGTGCCAGGACAGTGCCTACACAAAGCAGGCACTCAATATATGTTTGTTAGATAAACAAGCAGACTCAGATGGCGAATCTTTATTAAGTTTATCTTAATAAGTATGGCCACCATGGTAAAATCAGTGTGACCAAAAGATTTGGTCTACTTGGATTATTGCTGGAAATAGATGCTTGATGATGACTATCTCCTGTTTACAGGTGATAATCATGAGCTTTAAATTAGTAGCACAGACAACTTAGTCTAAACTCCAGTGGTTCTTAATCTTGGCTTCACAGTTGCATAACTTGGGGAGATTTTAAGAGTGCTAATGCCCAGGTCTCATCCCAGAACAACTGAATCAGAATGTCAGGGTAGTGGAGGTAACACTGGTATTTTTAGATGATCATGATGATTCAATATGTATGAGGGATTACTACTGTGTAATATTTACTCAGCTATATCTGACAAAATCACAAATGTACAGATCCAGTGACCGAATACATTTCTATAACCTACTAAACTCACAAAGCCAGCAACTGCGTCATTATATACTTTGCAATTCACTGTTCAAACTCTCTCAAACATGTACTGGGTACCTATTATGCACCATTACTACATTAGGTAAAAGAGATGCAGACATTTTCAGGACCAAGGTGCCTGGAAATACTATTTATTTCCTACCTAACAATACATAGTGGTTGCCAGGTCCATAAAATGTCTAACTTGCATAAGGGGAACCACTTCAGTTATCACTGTTTTCATTGACTTGAATTTGAAAGCCCTTGTTCTCATGTTTTGTCTTCTAATCCAGTTATACTCATTTTTTTTCTACTTACATATGCTTTTGCAGTATTTCTATGAGCTATACTTTTTAATGTTATACATTAGACATAGTCATAAAATAATGTCTACTAGGATTCATCAGTCTGCGCTATGACTTTTTCCCTTTTTCAAACTACAAAGGAGGTTACAAATGAATTACTGAGAACAGTCGTTATTTTGTAGGAGAAAGAGTATCTTAATTTCTGCTCAGAAATTGTGTTTACAGTCATACCTCAAAGATATTGCGGGTTCAATTTCAGACCACCACAATAAAGTGAATATTTCTGTAAAGTGAGTCACAGGAATTTTTGGTTTCCCAGTGCATATAAAAGTTATTTTTACACTATACTGTAGTCTGTTAAGTGTGCAAAAACATTATGTCTGAAAATATTATATACCTTATTAAAAAATACTTTGTTGCTAAAAATGCTAACTATCATCTAATCCTTCAGCAAGTCATAATCTTTTTTTGGTGGTGGAGGGTTTTGCCTCAATGTTGATGGCTGCTGACTGATCAGGGTAGTGGCTGTTGAAGGTTGGTGTGGAAATTTCTTTAAGAAAACAGTGAAGTTTGTGGCATAGATTGACTTTTCCTTTTACAGATATTTTCTCTGTAGCATGCAATGCTGTTTGATAGCATTTTACCCACAGTAGAACTTATTTTAAAATTGGAGTTAATCCTCCCAAGTCCTGCCTCTGTTTCATCCACATGTTTATGTAATATTCTAAATTCCTTGTTGTAATTTCAACAATCTTCACAGCATCATCACCAGGAGTAGATTCCATTTCAAGAAACCACTTTTTCTTTCCTCATCCTTAAGAAGCAGCTCCTCATCCAATCAAGTTTATCATGAGATTACAACAATTCAGTCATATCATCAGGCTCCACTTCTAGTTCTCTTGCTATTTCCATCACATCTGCAGTTACTTTCTTCACTGAAATCTTGAACCCTTCAAAGTCACCCATGAGGGTTGTAATCAACTTCTTCCAAATTCTTATTAATGTTGATATTTTGATCTCCTCCTATGAATCATAAATATTCATCATGGCATTTGGCATGGTGAATCTTTTCCAGAGTATCTTCAATTTACTTTGCCCAGATCCATCAGGGGAATCACCAGTTATAGCAGCTGTAGCCTTACAAAATGTATTTCACTATACATATTTATCACTAAACATATTTATACTATACTCTTAAATGACCAAGTGTATTGTCAACAAGCATTAATATTTCAAAATGGAATCTTTTTTTTTTCCTGAGCCACAGCTCTTAACAATGGGCTTAAAATATTCAGTTAACTATGTTGCAAACATGTGTGCTATCAACCAGGTTTTGTTGTTCCATTTATAGAGCACAGGCAGAGTAGATTTATCATAATTCTTAAGGGCCCTAGAATTTTTGAAATGGGAAATGAGCACTGGCTTGAACCTAAGACTGTCAGCTGCATTAGCCCCTAACAAGGGAATCAGCCTCTCTTTTGAAGCTTTGAAGCCAGACACTGACTTCTCCCTAGCTATGAAAGTCTTAGATAGTATTTTCTTCCAATATAAGGCTGTTTCATCTACATGGAAAATCTGTTATTTAGTGTGGCCACCTTCATTAGTTATCTTAGCTAGATCTTCTGGGTAACTTGTTGCAGCTTCTGCATCAGCACTTGCCACTTCACCTTGCACTTTTATGTTATGGAGATGGCTTCTTCCCTTAAGCCTCATAAACCAACCTCTTCTAGCCACAAACTTCTGAAACTTCCTCACCTCTTTCAGCCTTCTTAGAAATGAAGAGTTAGGACCTTGATCTGGATTAGGCTTTGTCTTAAGGGAATGTTGTGGCTGGTTTGATCTTCTATCCAGACCATTAAAACTTTCCTTTCCTATAAACAATAGGCTGTTTCTTATCATTCATATGTTCATTGGAGTAACACTTTTAATTTCCTTCAAGAGCTTTTCCTCTGCATTCACAGCTTGGCTAACTTTGGAGTAAAGAGGCCTAGCTTTCAGCCTATCTTGGCTTTCAACATGCCTTCCTCATGAAGCTTAATCATTTCTAGCTTTTGATTTAAAGGGAGAGATGTGCAACTCTTCCTTTTATTGAAGACTTAGAGGCCACTGTAGGGTTATTAACTGGTCTAATTTCAATACTGTTGTGTCTCAGGGAATAGGGAGGCCTGAGGATAGGGAAACATATGGGAGAACCCAATGGTCAGTAGAGCAGTCAAAACACATACACTTATTAAGTTCACCATCTTATATGGGTGCAGTTCATGGTTCCCCAAAACAATTACAATAGTAACATCAAAGATTGCTGATCACCATAACAAATATAATAATAAAAAGTTTAAAATATTATGAGAATTGCAAAAATGTGACACAGAAACAGGAAATGAACAAATGCTGTTGGAAAACTGGTGAATTACTTGCTCAACTCAGTGATGCCACAAAATTTAGTTTGTAAAAAAGCCAAAAAAAAAACAAAAAAAAATTGCGTTTTCTGTGATGCACAATAAAGTGAAGTACAATAAAATGAGGTAAGACTGTATTAGAACATGGAAAAGAGAAACATTGAGTCCACTTTTGGTGTTTCCTGATTAACCATTCTACTCTCTAGTGCTAATTTCTGTTCAAATACAAGGAAGCCAGGGCTGAACCCATACACTTTTTTTTATAACCCTTTGTTAATTTGTAAATGGATCACAGGATGCATAGCAAAAATCTAGCAGAACATCACAAGATTTCTCTCTGCAAAAATTTAACCGAACTATGCATCAGTGAGAGGTATATGCAACCACAACTCTGTTTCAAGCTCTCAGACCTACCCTTGGGTTTCCTGAATGTTCTAAGTTGTAAATTATTTGCAAACATCATTATCAATGGAAGTATTTTCCATTATTCTAGGGGCCCTTCCACCACTGTTACACTGAACAAAGAGGCACTTCCTCACCCTTCCATGTCATATGTTTATGATTTCATCCAACTGGAGAAAGTCTCAAGCCTGCTTCCATTCAGAACACTTGTCTCATTCCATTATGCCATTTTTGGTTTCCTTTGGTAATGTTAATGCTCTGCATGGGAGGGAGTTGAAGGATAATTGTAATTATAAAAATTATAGGAACCATCTTTCTATTTTTTAGGACTTTATGCAAATTTCTGTGAAGTTCCAGAGAATTGGCTTGACCAATGAGACTAATGAGAGTTTTCTAAATGTTTTAAGTTTTCAGAGTTCCTTTCTTTCTTCTCTACATCAGTTATTACTAAGAGCTGTAATATAAAAAGTGCTGAAATGATGGCTATATGATAAGAACAACTCAATTGAATGAAAAAATATATTCAACCAAGTACATTTGCATTTAAAAACATATTTTAAAGGAAGGAAAAATATCACAATAAAATGGGAATGCAGTATACTACAAAGATGGACTTAGAAGCTGTACTGACAAAGAACTGAATCCAGTCTCTGTCAGTTTCTATATCTGAAGCTTTGGGCAAATTACCCCAACTTTTTTTCCCCAAGCCTTGGTTTACTCATCTGTAAAAAAAAATTATTGACTCATGTTTAATAATAACATCATTTATAGGTCTTTTTAAAAAATATGCAAAATTATAAGTTCAGGAAAAATTGGTCTACAATTGTTTAGCTACATCTATTTCCTTGGCTGTGGTAAAATAATCCAACTATGACAAGAGACTACATATGACACAGAAGTTTGAAAATGAATAGACTGCCATTTCTCTATATAAGTCACTCTTCTTAAAAACCAGGGACATAGACATGATTCTGGACTCATGGATCTTATATTAATATTGGAAAGAAATCTATTATACTCTTTATTACAACAGCTTTAGTTTAAGCTATTAGATTTTCTTTGTACTGTCTCTTTCAAGTCAAGATCAAATGGAAAAGCAGAGTTGGCTAGAAAGCACCTTTCCTCTTTGCAGTTCAATCACTGTTGAACATAATAATCTACATAATTTTCAGGAGAATTTTGAATATTAGTAAGACAATGTCTATGAGATGAGTTCCTCTGAAAAAGCAGAATATAAATGCAAGAAATTATAACGTATTGCTTCTCAAATGTTATATAAGATATTCAACTGGATCTGTGTTATTAATAAAAAAGTAAAGCTGTACAAGATAAAACCCCAGAGGGACAATGAAGTGAAGTAGAGATAGGTAATCTACCCAAAAAGAAAGAATTCAGAGTAACGATAGCAAAGATCATCCAAGACCTTGGAAAAAGAATGAAAGCACAGATTGAGAAGAAACAAGACATGTTTAACAAAGACCTAGAAAATCTAAAGAACAAACAGAGATGAAAAATACAATAACTGAAATGAAAAATACACTAGAAGGAATCAACAGCAGAATAACTGAGGCAGAAGAACAGATAAGTGAGCTGACAGACAGACTGGTGGAAATCAGTGCCATGAGTAGAATAAAGAAAAAAGGATGAAAAGAAATGAAAACAGTCTAAGAGACCACTGATACAACATTAAATGCATGAACATTCACATTATAGGGGTCCCAGAAGGAGGAGAGAGAGAAAAAGAACCTGAGAAAATATTTGAAAAGATAATGGCTGAAAATTTTCCTAACATGGAAAAGGGAACAGTCATCCAAGTTCAGGAAGCACAGAGAGTCCCAGGCAGGATAAAGCCAAGGAGGAACATGCTGAGACACATAGTAATCAAACTGACAAAAATTAAAGACAAAGGAAAATATTAAAAGCAAGAAGGGAAGTAACCAAATTGACAAAAATTAAAGAAAAAGAAAAACTATTAAAAGCAACAAGGAAAAAGCAACATATAACATACAAGGGCATACAAATAATGTTATAAGTTGATTTTTCATCAGAAACTCTGCAGGCCAGAAGGGAGTGGCACAATGTATTTAAAGTGATAAAAGGGAAGAAGCTACAACCAAGAACACTCTACCTAGCAAGTCTCTCATTCAGATTCAATGGAGAAATCAAAAGATTTACAAACAAACAAAAGCTAATAGAATTCAGCAACACCAGACCAGCTTTGTGACAAATGCTAAAGGAACTTTTCTAAGCAGGAAAGAAAAGGCCACAACTAGAAACAAAAAATTATGAATGGAAAAATTCACCAGTAAAGCAAGCATACAATAAAGGTAGGAAATCATCTGCACACAAATATGTATCAAAACCAGGAATCACGAGGAGAGTACAAACGCAGAATATTGGAAATGCATTTTAATTTAAAAGACCAGCAACTAAAAACAATCTTGTTTATATATAGACTGCTACATCAAAATCTCATGGTAACCACAAACAGAAAAGCTACAACAGATACACACACAAAAAAGAAAAAGGAATCCAAACATAACACTAAAGTTAGTCATCAAATCACAAGAGAAGAGAACAAAAGAGGATGGGAAGAAAAAAGACCTACAAAAACAAATACAAAACAATTAACAAAATGGCAATAAGAACATACATATTGATAATTACTTTAAACATAAACAAATTAAATGATCCAAACAAAAGACTTAGACTGGCTGAATGGATACATATATTCTGTCCACAAGAGACCCACTTCAGATCTATGGACACATACAGACTGAAAATGAGGGGATGGAAATAGGTATCCCATGCAAATGGAAATCAAAAGAAAGCTGGAGTGGCAATACTCATATCAGATAAAATAGATTTAAAATAAAAACTGTTACAAGAGACAAAGAAGGACACTACATAATGATCAAGGGAACAATCTAAAAAGGATATATAACAATTGTAAATATATATGCACTCAACATGGGAGCACCTCAATATATAAGAAATACTAACAGCCATAAAGGGAGAAATCGACAGTAACACAATAATAGTGGGGGACTTTAACACCCCACTTTCATCAATGGACAGATCATCCAGACAGAAAATCAATAAGGAAACACAGGCCTTAAATGACACATTAGGCCAGGTGGACTTAACAGATATTTATAGAGGATTCCATCCAAAAGCAGCAGAATACACATTCTTCTCAAGTTCACATGGAACATTCTGCAGGATTATTCACATGCTGGGCCACAAAGCCTTGGTAAATTTAAGAAAATTGAAATCATATCAAGCATCTTTTCCAACCAAAACACTATGAGATTAGAAATCAACTACAAGAAAAAAGAAACTGTAAAAAACACAAACATGTGGAGGCTAAATAATATGTTTCTAAACAACCAATGGATCACTGAAGAAATCAAAGAGGAAATCAAAAAATACCTAGAGACAAATGAAAATGGAAGCTCGATGATCCACAGCTTATGGGACACAGCAAAACAGTTCTAAGAGGGAAGTTCATAGCAATACAATCTTACCTCAGAAAATAAGAAAAATCACAAATAAACAACCTAACCTTACACCTAAAGCAACTAATGAAAGAAGAACAAACAAAAGCCAAAGTTAGCAGAAGGAAGGAAATCAAGATCAGAACAGAAATAAATGTCATAGAGACCAAGAAAACAATAGAAAAGATCAATGAAACTAAAAGCTGGTATTCTGTAAAGAGAAACAAAATTGATAAACCTTTAGTGAGACTCATGGAAAAAAAAAGGGAGAGGGCTTAAATCAATAAAAATAGAAATGAGAAAGAGAAGTTACAGTGGACACCACAGAAATACAAAGGATCATAAGAGACTACTACAAGCAACTCTATGCCAATAAAATGGACAACCTAGAAGAAATGGACAAATTCTTAGAAAGGTGCAACCTCCCAAGACTGAACCAGGAAGAACTAGAAAATATGGACAGAGCAATTACAAGTACTGAAATTGAAACTGATTAAAAAACTCTCAACATACAAAAATCCAGGACCAGATGGCTTCACAGGCAAATTCTATGAAACATTTAGAGAAGATTTATACCTATCCTTCTGAAACTGTTCCAAAAATAATTGCAGAGGAAGGAACTCTTCGAAAATCATTCTAGAGAACACCATCACCCTGATACAAAAATCAGACAAAGGTACAATAAAAAAAGAAAATTACAGGCCAATATCACTGATGAACATAGACAAAAAAATTCCTCAACAAAATACTAGCAAACCAAATTCAACAATACATTAAAAGGATCATACACCATGATCGAGTGGAATTTACCCCATGGATGCAAGGATTTTTCAATATTCACAAATCAATCATTGTGATACACCACAACAACAAACTACAGAATAAAACCCATATCTAAACAGATGCAGAAAAAAACATATCTTAAATTGATAATCTCAATAGATGCAGAAAAAGCTTTTGACAAAATTCAACACCCATTTAGGATTAAAACTCTCCAGAAAGAGGGCATAGAGGGAACATACCTCAACATAATAAAGGCCATATATGACAAACCCACAGCTAACATCATCCTCAATGGTGAAAAGCTGAAACCATTTCCACTAAAATCAGGAATAAGACAAGGTTGCTCACTCTCACTGTTATTCAACATTGTTTTAGAAGTTTTAGCCATAGCAATCAGAGAAGAAAAAGAAATAAAAGGAATCCAAATCAGAAAAGAAGTAAAGTTGTCACTGTTTTCAGATGACATGATACTATACATAGAGAATCCTAAAGATGCTACCAGAAAACTACTAGAGCTAATCAATGAATTTGGTAAAGTAGCAGGATATAAAATTAATGCACAGAAATCTCTTGTATTCCTATACACCAATGATGAAAAATCTGAACCAGAAATTAAGGAAGCACCCCCATTTACCATTTCAACAAAAAGAACAAAACACCTAGAAATAAACCTACCTAAGGAGACAAAAGACCTGTATGCAGAAAACTATAAGACACTGATGAAAGAAATTAAAGATGATACAAACAGATGGAGAGATATACCGTGTTCTTGGTTTGGAAGAATCAACATTGTGAAAGTGACTATTCTACCCAAAGCAATCTACAGATTCAATGCAATCTGTATCAAATTATCAATGGCATTTTTTACAGAACTAGAACAAAAAATCTTAAAATTTTTATATGTATTTGTGGTACACGGGCCTCTCACTGTTGTGGTCTCTCCCATTGCAGAGCACAGGCTCCGGACACACAGGCTCAGTGGCCATGACTCACAGGCCTAGCCACTCTGTGGGATGTGGGATCTTCCCAGACCAGGGCACGAACCTATGTCCCTGCATCGGCAGGTGGACTCTCAACTACTGCACCACAAGGGAAGCCTGCCAAAGCAGTCTTGAGGGAAAAAAACGGAGGAATCAGACTCCCTGACTTCAGACTATACTACAAACTACTATACTACAAACCCACAGCAAACAGCACTCTCAATTGTGAAAAACTGAAAGCATTTCCTCTAAGATCAGGAATAAGAAAATGATGTCCACTCTTGCCACTTTTATTCAACATAACATAGTGTTGGAAGTCCTAGCCACAACAATAAGAGAAGAAAAAGAAATAAAAGAAATCCAAATTGCTAAAGAAGAAGGAAAACTGTTACTGTTTGCGGATAACATGATACCATACACAGAAAATCTTTAAGATGCTATTAGGAAACTACTAGAGTTCATCAATGAATTTGGTAATGTTGCAGGATACAAAATTAATACACAGAAATCTGTTGCATTTCTATATACTATCAACAAAAGAGCAGAAATAGAAATAAAAGAAACAATCCCACTTATCATTGCATCAAAAAAAAAAAAAATAAAATACCTAGGAATAAACCTACCTAAGGTGGCAAAAGACCTGTACTCTGAAAACTATAAGATGCTGATGAAAGAAATCGAAGATGACACAAACAGATGGAAAGATATACTGGTTCTTGAATTGGAAGACTCAATATTGTCAAAATGACTATACTCTCCAAGGCAGTCTAAAGATTCAATACAATCCCTAACAAATTATCAATAGCATTTTTCACAGAACTAGATCAAAAATTTTTTTCAAATTTGTATGGAAACACAAAAGACCCCTAATAGCCAAAGCAATCTTAAGAAAGAAAAACAGAGCTGGAGGAATCAGGATCCCTGACTTCAGACTATACTACAAAGCTACAGTCATAAAAACAATATGGTACTGGCACAAAAACAGAAATATTGATGAATGAAACAGGATAGAAAACCCAGAAATAAACCCACACACCTGTGGTCAATTTATGTACAAGGAAGGAGGCAAGATTATATAATGGAGAAATACAGACTCTTCAATAAGTGGTGCTGCGAAATCTGGACAGCTACATGTGAAAGAATGAAATTAGAACATTCTTTAACACCATACACAAAAGTGAACTCAAAATGAATTGAAGATCTAAATGTAAGACAGGATAGTATAAAACTCTTAGAGAAACACATAGGCAGAACAGTCTTTGACATAAATCACAGCAATATCTTTTTCGATCTGTCTCCTAGAGTACTGGAAAAATAAACAAATGGGACCTAATTAAACTTAAAAGCTTTTGCACAGCAAAGGAAATCATAAACAAAATGAAAAGGCAACCCACAGAATGGGAGAACATATTTACAAACAATGCGTCCGACAAATGATTAATTTCCAAAATTTACAAACATCTTATGCAGCTCAATATCAAAAGAGAAAAAAACCAACAACCAAAAAACAACCCAATCAAAAAATGGACAGAATACCTAAATAGACATGTCTCCAAAGAAGACATACAGATGGCCAAGAAGCACATGAAAAGATGGCCAACATCACTAATTAGGAGAAATGCAAATCAAAACTACAATGACATATCACCTCATATCATTCAGAATGGCCATCTTAACAAAATCTACAAACAACAAATGCTGGAGAGGACGCGGAGAAAAGGGGACCCCCCTACACTGTTCGTGGGAATGGAAATTGGCATGGCCACTATGGAGAACAGTATGGAGGGTCCTTAAAAACTAAAAATAGAACTACCATATGATCCAGCAATCCCACTCCTGGGCATATATCCAGAGAAAAACATGGTTCGAAAGGATATTTGCATCCCAAAGTTCATTGCAGCACTATTTACAATAGACAAGACATGAAAGCAACATAAATGTCCATCAAAAGATGAATGGATAAAGAAGACGTGGTACATATATATCATGGAATGTTACTAAACCGTTAAAAAGAATGAAATAATGCCATTTACAGTAACATGGATGACCTGGAGATTATCATGCTAAGTGAAGTAAATCAGACAGAGAAAGACAAATATCATATGATATTGTTTATATGTGGAATCTTAAAAAAAAGATACAAATGAACTTATTTATGAGACAGAATCGGACTCAGACTTAGAAAACAAACTTATGGTTACCAGAAGGGAAAGGTGGAGGGGAGTAATAAATTGGGAGTTTGGGCTTGACATGTTCACACTAGTATATTTAAAATAGATAACCAAAAAGGACCTACTGTATAGCACAAGGAACTCTGCCCAATATTCTGTAACAACCTAAATGGGAAAGAATTTGAAAAAGAATAGATACATGTATATGTATAACTGAATCACTTTGTTGTATACTGGAAACTAACACATTGTTAATCAACTATGCTCCAATATAAAACAAAAATTTAAATATATATATATAAATAAAAACAAAATACCTTCAAAAATAAAATAATTTGTTAATGAATACACAATATAAAAAGATGTACAGTTGACCCTTGAACAACATGGGTTTGAACTGTGCAGATTCACTTAACACAGGCATTTTTTTCAATGGTGAATACTACACTACTAGGATGCAATCTGCAATTGGTTTAATCCATGAATGCAAAACTACAGACACTGAGGAAACTTAGATACAGAGGAACCCCATTAAGGAGGTCTTACTAAAAGCTATATGCAAATTTTTTACTTTGAGGAGCATCGTAGCCCCTAACCCCTTGTATTGTTCTAGGGTCAACTGTAAACTTGGTAAACTGTGACATCAGAAACACAAAATGAGAAAAAAAAATGAAAGCTTTACAATAAAGAGGAAATCAGAATGGGGAAATGTTTGGAATTTTTCATTGCTTAATATGGATAGTCGAATTTTTAGAAGTCATTCTAGCTGCATGAGGTACTCTGTCAATTTAATTAGAGCTTCTAGAAAAAGAGGTTGAAATTGTGATGCCTGTTTAGGCTCTAAGGAGGCAAAAGAACAGAGAAAAGTATTTTGAGTTTTTGGGGTTTATTAGGTTGAACCATATGTGATTACTGAGGCCATCATTTTTGTCCTACTAAACTGGCAATTCTACATGATTTGCGATGGTTTGTACTTAAAAATTCCCTTAATTTACTTTTTTATTTATTGAGAAAAATACTGAGGTGATATGATATTACATCAGATATCAGACTGAGTTGATCATGATACTGCATGAAGAATTTGTATTAGTCCTAAGAAATAACTTACAATCACTTTTGTTAATTGGTGTAATTTATCTTATCAGTTTTGAAACATGTTACCTATTGCCTTGCTCCTCAATTGACATTGTACAAGGATTTCATTCTAAGTTAAGCTTAAAGTATATATTTGGGAAGTCCAGAGCAAAGAGAGGTGGTCTGCTTGGGAAAAGAACATTTACCAATCATCCTCTGAAATCAGTAATAGAAGTGGAAATCCCTTTAAAATATTTCTAAAACCAAGTTTCATCCCTAGGAAAAGTCCACAGCTGTAATTCTTACTATATCTAAACTTAGTGACCTGAGACAGTAGGCAACATAATTTCAAGAGATTTACCACGTCAGAGGCAGAGTCCAAATTGGGTATGTCAGAATTCCAAACAGCACGCTTATATTCCACTCATACATATATTTTCAAACAATGATATCCCAGAAGCATGTAATGAGTAATTCAGAAGATTATTCAGATCATTAGCAAGTGGTTTTGCTGTTCTAATGAGACCATTGCCAAGGATAGGGACATAGGGACATAATCTTTGATTCTTTTTGGATACATCATAGAGAAAATAGATTAAGAAGTAAAAGAGTTTCCTAGAGAAGAAAACAAGTGAAAATTGCTCCACTGCATCATATAGACACAATAGTGTCAATATGTTCTTATAAAAATGAATTACGTAGTGATTTAAAGTATATCATGAGAATAAGATTATAGTAACTGCTGAACTTCAAAAACGAAGAGTGATAAAGAAATGCATATATTTGGCTTATATTCTATAAAGGAAAAGAGGCTTAAAATTCTAAAGCTAAAAGGTAGTATCAGGAGTTGGAGTAATTCCTTTCATGATGAATCAAGTTGCAACAGTTCTTTATACTCCTTTTAAGTTAGAGTCATCAACAATGGTCCTTATTAACTCATTCAACTGTTAACTAATAGTTGTCAAAATTAACTTTAAAGAAATTTTTTCATGCTACCTTCATAACCATCATAGAGGATAGGAAAAAATATTACCGTTTATAGAGAAGACTACCAATAATTAAATAATTTCCACAGGGTTGACAGATTGTAAATAGCAAAGTCAGATATTCACATCCTTGGACTTCAACATCAGGTGCGGTGGTTGTTCCTGTCTTTCACACTTCATTTCCGTATTTCAACAGCATTTGCTATTTTAAGTACTTGGACATCCGAGACATTCTTTTTTCTTATTCAATCTCTATTAAAAATCTTCCATTACAAAGAACAAAATAGAAATTGCTGCATCTTTATCTACCACCTTATTCTAAGATCGCTATCTCTCAATACTTTTCCCAGAATGTGATTATTAGCTTAAGATCATACCATTAAAGACCTGGTTTGAGTTGTCACAATGAAAGAGCCTTCTGTTATACTCCGCCCTCCTCTGTTATTTTTGCTGTTCTAGCACATTTCATGGTAAGAGGAGGGCCTTCATCATCTACAAAGTATCCATCAAATTTAAGTTCATATTGTGCATATTTAGTTCTAGGTACTGGATTTTAGAGAGGAGAGGATAAGGATAACCAAACTCTGTCTGGAATAAGTTTTACAAGCTATTTAGAGAGGCAAGAACAATGTCATGTAAAATGTATTATTGTAGCCCACAGAGCACCTAGGGTGACTTAGCATTGTGCGGTGAGTAAGATTTTGGTCTCTATGCCAAATTGTGAGGAGTTCAATGACATCTTCCTCAAGTTCTACACACTCCCAGGGCCTCTGGTTCTCATGATCCCCTTTGGGTTGATTCCAGTTGCTGAAACTGTAAACTTTTGTTTCCACACACGCAATTCCCATGGCTTATTTCCACTCTCTGCTAGATGCTGAAATAGACATGGGACTCAGCTCCTTTTGCTTGATTTTCCTTTGTACAATTTACAGAGATTATCTGTGTGTGGAGGTGTCTCTATTAAAGATGTGGGAAGATGATGGAGAGAAAATTAAAAGATGAAAGAGAAAAACAAATTAAATAAGATATTCTTAGAAGTCTTTTGACCTCACCCCAACATCAGTGGCTATATCTCTTTATAAGCTTTAGATAGATTATGATACTGTTGCCATCTTCCTGCTCCCATTTTCTCCTGCTGTCCTCCACCCCAGATTCCTCTCTTCTAATGCAGAGTGATAAATACCGATCTCTTTCTTCTCACAAACTATGACTTTCAGGTCACCATCTATACTCAAAATATCATGTATTTTCCTTCAAAGTGAATTTTTGCTCTAAGAAAAACTATGGTACAATGATGTCTTTTCATATGGTTATAGAGTTTGGCCGGCAATATTTGTGTGTATGTGAATTGTTTAATAAATTGTCAATATATTAATTGTGGAGGTTTTCATAAAAATCTATATTTTTGGCTTCTTTTGAAAAATTGAAGCTCAGGCAACCCCAATCCCCCATATTTGCATTAGAACAGTTATAACATGTTGACTAGTGACTGGCCTTCTCAGGAGCATATCTTCTCAGATTTTCCATAGCCCTTATCATTCTGTCTTCTAGGGAACTTTTTCAATTACATGTTTGACCTTTATAGGCTTATCAATTTGCAAGTCCTTATTTAGAACCACTGAGAAAATGGATATAGCTATGAAAAGTTTGTAACTAGACAATCAATAATGGAAATAAGTCAATCTCTAACAAATGTGGTAGTTATTGGAAAGAAAATAAACTGGAAAATGGGTGATGATTGATAAAGCTTCAGGTACTGCTTATAATCAAGAATAAATTAAATCTGTAGATTACCTTAGGTAGTAGAGTCACTTTAACAATATTTATTCTCCCAATCCAAGAACACGGTATGTCTTTACATCCGTTTGTGTTGTCTTCGATTTCTTTCATTAGCATCTTGCAGTTTTCAGAGTACAGGTCTTTTGTCTCCTTAAGTAGGTTAATTCCTTGGTATTTTATTTTTTTGATGTGGAATTGTTTCTTTAATTTCTCTTTCTGATCTTTTGTTGTTAGTGTATAGAAATGAAACATATTTCTGTGTACTAATTTTGTGTACTGAAACTTCACCAAATTCACTGATGAGCACTGGTAGTTTTCTGGTAGGATCTTTAGGATTTGCTATATATAGTATCATGTCATCTACAAACAGTGACAGTTTTACTTCTTCTTTTCCAATTTGGATTCATTTTATTTCTTTTTCATTTCTCATTACTGTGTCTAGGACTTCCAAAACTATGTTGAATAAAAGTGGTGAGAGTGGATATCCTTGTCTTCTTCCTGATCTTAGAGGAAATGCTTTCAGCTTTTCACCACTGAGTATGAATGTTAGCTGCAGGTTTGTCATATATGGCTATTATTATGTTGAGGTATATTCCCTCTATGCCACTTTTGGTAGAGTCTTTTGTTTTTATCATAAATGGGTTGAATTTTGTCAAAAGCTTTTTCTGCATCGATTGAGATGATCATATGGTTTTATTCTTCTATTTATTGATGTAGTGTATCACACTGATTGATTTACAGATATTGAAAAATCCTTGTATCCCTGGGGTAAATTCCACTTGATCATGGTGTATTATCCTTTTAATGTATTGTTGGATTTGGATTGCTAGTATTTTGCTGAGGATTTTTTGCATCTATGTTTATCAGTAATATTGGCCTGTAATTTTCTTTTTTATGGTATCTTTCTCTGGTTTTGGTATCAGGGTGATGGTGGCTTCATAGAAAGAGTTTGGGAGAGTTCCTTCCTCTGCAGTTTATTTTGAAATAGTTTCAGGATAGGTGTTAACTCACTTTCAGTCTGTATGTGTCCCTAGATCTGAAGTGGGTCTCCTGTAGACAGCATATACATGTGTTTCTGTATCCATTCTGCCAGTCTAAGTATTTTGGTTGGGGCATTTAAGACATTTATGTTTAAGCTAATTATCGACATGTATATTCTTATTGTTATTTTATTAATTGTTTTGGATTTGTTTTTGTAGGTCTTTTTTCTTCCCTTACTCTTTTGTTCTCTTCTTATTTGATTTGATGACTAAGTTTAGTGTTGTGCTTGGATTCCTTTTTCTTTTTTTTGTGTATCTATTGCAGATTTTTGGTTTGCAGTTATGATGAGGTTTTGGTATAGCAGTCTATATATAAACAAGTTTGTTTTAAGTTGCTGGTCTCTTAAATTCAAATGCATTTCCAATATCCTGCATTTGTGCTCTCCTCTTCTCACGATTGCTGGTTTTGATATATTTGTGTGCAAATGATTTCTTACTTTTACTGTATGTTTGCCTTTACCAGTGAGTTTTCCATTCCTAATTTTCCTGTTTCTAGCTGTCGCCTTTTCTTTTATGCTTAGAGAAGTTCCTTTAGCATTTGTTGCAAAGTTCCTCTGGTATTGAATTCTCTTAGCTTTTGTTTGTTTGTAAAGTTTTTGATTTCTCCATTGAATCTGAATGAGAGACTTGCTAGGTAGAATATTCTTAGCTGTAGCTTCTTCCCTTTTATCACTTTAAATACATTGTGCTACTCCCTTCTGGCCTGCAGAGTTTCTGATGAAAAATCAGCATATAACTTTATGGGAATTCCCTTGTATGTTATTTGTTGCTTTTCCCTTGTTGCTTTTAGTGTTTTTATTTTGTCTTTAATTTTCGTCAATTTACAATGGCATTTTTCAGAGAACTAGATTAAAAAAATCAAAATTGTATGGAGAGACAGAAAAGACCCCAGTAGTCAAAACAATGTTGAGAAAGAAAAATGGAGCTGAAGGAATCAGGCTCCCTGATTTCAGACTATACTACAAAGCCACAGTCATAAAAACAGTATGGTACTGGCACAAAAACAAAAATATTGATCAATGGAACAGGATAGAAAGCCCAGAAATAAATCCACACATCTATGGTCAATTAATCTATGACAAAGCAGGCAAGATTATACAATGGAGAAAAGACAGTCATTTCAATAAATGATGCCTGGAAAACTGGACAGCTACATATATAAAAAAAAAATGAAGCTAGAACATTCTTTAACACCATACACAAAAATAAACTCAAAATGGATTAAAGACCTAAATGTAAGAGAAGATAGTATAAAACTCCTAAAGGAACACATAGGCAGAACACACTTTGACATAAATCATAGCAATATCTTTTTTGATCTGTCTCCTAGAGTAATGGAAACAAAAATAAACAAATGAGACCTAATTAAACTCAAAAGCTTTTTCAAAGCAAAGGAAACCACAAGTAAAATGAAAAGACAGCCCACAGAATGGGAGAAAATATTCACAGATGATGCAACCAGCAAGAGATTTGTCTCCAAAATTTACAAACAGCTCTTGTGACTCAATATCAAAAAAAACAAACAACCCAATCAAAAAATGGGCAGAAGACCTAAATAGATATTTCTCCAAAGAAGACATACAGATGGCCAAGAGGCACATGAAAAGATATTCAACATCACTAATTATTAGAGAAATGCAAATCAAAACTATAAAGAGATATCACCTCACACCAGTCAGAATGGCCATCATCAAAATATCTACAAACAGTAAATGCTGGAGAGGGTATGGAGAAAAGGGAACCCTTCTACACTGTTTGTGGGAATGTAAATTGGTATAGCCACTATGGAGAACAGTACAGAGGTTGCTTAAAAAGCTAAAATAGAGCTACCTTATGCCCTGGCAATCCCACTACTGGACATATATCTGGAGAAAAACATGGTTTGAAAGGATACATGCAACCCAATATTCACTGCAGCACTGGTTACAATAGTCAAGACATGGATGTAACCTAAATGTCCATTGATAGATGAATGGACAAAAAAGTTGTCTTACATGTATACAATGGTATATGACTCAGCCATGAAAAAGAATGAAATAATGCCATTTCATTGACATGGATGGACCTAGAAATTGTCATACTGAGTGGAGTAATTCAGAGAAAGACAAGTGTTATATGATATCACTTATATGTGGAATCTAAAAAAAAAAAAACTGATACAAATGAACATATTTACAAAATAGAAACAGACTCACAGAATTAGAGAATGACCTTATGGTTACCGGGGGGAAGGGTGGGGGAGAGAGATAGATTGGGAGTTTGGGATTGCCATGTACACAGTGCAATATTTAAAATAGACAACCAACAGGGACCTATGTAAAAAAATAAAATAAAATAAATTAAAAACATTTTTTAGAATTTTAAAATATGTAAAAAAAACTTAAAAATTAGATAAGAAATTAAAAATAATTTTAAATAGAAAAAATTAAATACGTTAAAAAATAAATAAAAAAGAATAAATTGCCCTACATGACTGAAAGGCAAAATCAGAATGACCTGGGTTTTTTTAAAATTATACTCTATAGGAATTGAATCTATAGAGATTCTAAATTTAGAACATCTAGACTGAGGTGTTATAATTAGTATTTCTAAAACATTCTCCAAGTGACTGTCATATACAGCCAGGAATTGAGTATGGGCCATAGGTTTATAGTACCTAATATATCAACCAATATTTATTGAGCACTGTGCCTGATAAATACTAACTACATTATCTGCCAAGTACACAGACTCTTCTAAGTGAAGTTTCCACGGCCAACTGCCCTGCTAAAGAAGAGTGATTTTGCCATACCCCTGGGCAATTGAACAATATAATGGCAGAAATGTTACCTTGTGATTTGGCTCAAAACAATAAACTCAACCAATTAGATTCTCTCATTCTGGTATCTGAATATCAAATGTGGAAAGAAGGATGGGGATATCCAGTTGCACTAAAAGTTAAAAGGTCATAATAGAGACACTGGATGGACTCTGACTTGGCCACCTGCAGTCAGAATTTATGAGAAAGCAAAAACTACACTTCAGTTTAAAGAGCTATAAGGCAGAAGAGAAAACACACACATACACACTAAACATTGGGTAAGAAGATAACTAAAGTAAGAGTGAATTGGGGAGCAGACACACAAACACACAAATAGTAACTAAGGAACTGGTAGTAACTGGGGGCCTAGAGAGAAGATTCAGAAACTCCAATGGCTGAAACCTCTAGTACTTACTTTAATTCAGACCCACACTCATATTTTTTATCTGAGTATCTGTTTTTTAATTTCTCCTGGGATCCCACACATGTGTATGATTGGACTAAATTATATTATTTGACATAATTTAAATTTGTCCTTGTTCTTTATAACCAATTATCAGTAACATGTATCCTTTTATACACACAGATAAAGAAGGGAGGTGGAAACTTTTTAGGTAACCAGCCTATCCATTAACATTAGACTCTCAGCAATATTATTAATTCCTAATACTTATACCACTTCATATCTGAAAGTACTTTCCAGGTGATGTGTAAAAACTAACAATGCATTCTTTTTGCCTCTGTAATTATGCAACTAAAGTAAACAAATTTGTTTTGAGTGCTTCTTATGGCATTAGACTAAGCATTTATAATAATCGTGTCACTTTATTCCAGAGTACCATTATGAGCTAACATATGAAATGGCAATGCCCTGAGAACTCAGTGAGGGAGGGGACAGACTTGAAAGTGGAGTGAGACCCAGGGACAGGCTCAGTTTCAAGGATGGGGTGAGAGGAGCCATGAGGTTAGCCTCCCTGTTGGGTGTATTACTTGCAAAAATAACCTTTTGGAAACATTCTAATGGCCACTTTCAAAAAGTTTAATCAAAATGACTGTATTATAATGTCATGTACTCAGAGGACTTTGAAAGTTGACATCGAAGTGACAGTCAACTGGAGGAGAGGTCCACTTTTCTCTAATCACCACAATACAAGCCTTCTCTTCACAGGAAAACTTAAAAAATAGAAAGAAAACTCAACATTTACCAACTCTTTTTTTGCACCTCTTGGTCTCTGTCATCCCTTCTAACTTAGTCTCTGCCCTTATTACTACATGAAACAGTAATGTCAATATCATACAATTTAGTGCATATATTTTAAGTACCCTTCTTCCTTGAGTACACTGTTTCTGAGAATACCTTGCTTTGACTTCATGATCCAATTGCTCTCAAAGAGGTTCTCTCAGGATGCTATGATTTTCAGGTTCATCTGTATCTATCCAGCCATGAAATTGAGGAATCATTCCTGTTTTAGTCCCAGATCTTATCCTCTCATTTTTATTTTATCCCCTAGATATCTCATCCCTACCCACAGGTTCATGACCATCTCTATATACTGATGCTTCCCAATCTCTATCTCCACCAGACTTCTCCTATGAGAGGTGTAACCAGCTTCTGGCTCAAAATGTAAAAGTATTTCAAATTCAACATATCTAATCACTAACTCACGAATGTTTCTCCACCTATCCCTTTACCTTACAGTTCTTCCAAAGCTGGTAAACTTCAGAATATCTCAGTGAGAGTTCCCTCCCTCAATTTAGTTTCTCAGCCATAAATCTCTGAGGCATCTACAATTCCAAACTTTCTTGTATTCTTATATACAAATCATCACCACATCATTTTAATTTGGCTTCTAAACATTTCTCCATTTCTACTACCAAAACACAAGGCCCAAGTCAAAACTAATACCATTGCTTGACTGGGAGTACAACTGTCAACTAATTTGTCCACCACAACCATTCTGATTCCTCACCAATCCTGTCTCAAACGGCTGCCAGAATAATATTTTCAAAATACTAAAGTGATCATATGATGCCAAGTCATAGCTTATTGTTCCTTCTACTGCATTCCATTATTCCTAGATAAAATCCAGATTCTTAAATGCCCTTCAATGTGTTATCTAGCCCTGGATATCTTTCTAACAATATCTTGCTCATCTCTTGCTTACGTTTTTGCTCCAGGCTTATTTGTCTGACCTTAGTTCCCATA
This sequence comes from Aethalodelphis obliquidens, assembly GCF_003676395.1. Lineage (NCBI taxonomy): Eukaryota > Metazoa > Chordata > Mammalia > Artiodactyla > Delphinidae > Aethalodelphis > Aethalodelphis obliquidens. The sequence goes on along the minus strand of NW_020837946.1, from coordinate 84,251,082 downwards.
TCATTTGGGTTTCTCTGTGATTTAGGGAACTGTGTATGAGCTTCTCCTCCCTTTTCTTAAAATATTTCCAAGCTCCTCTCCCTCTCTCCACGTCCATCCTACTGTTCAGATATCAGGTGAACTGTTATTTCCTCACAGAAGCCTTTCTTGATCCTGAGCTACCACCAATTTTCTTTGTATAAACACTCAGAAAGATATTTTACTTTGTTGCCCTTGTCTCCATGCATTATTACAAAATAATTAAATAGAATTAATGGATAGTACACTCCTCACTAAATCCCCAATTCAGGAGACAAGGGACTGTGTTTTTGTTCAACATCATTACCCCAGGTTTACACAAGTGCTTGGCTAGTAGTGGGGACTCAAGGCCTTAAACTGTAAGGAATAGTACTTCACAAACTAAACTAGCTCAGTAAACAAGGTTGGTGGGAATTTAACATAAGGGTACAACAGCATCCCTTTGAATCCAAACCAGGAAGCATATGTGGGCTTCAATGAGGACTGAAACCAGGAACTGTAAAATTAGGAGTTAAGATTTACTTCTCTATTTTTCTGGGACTGCATAATTTCACACTTATTTTTCTCCATTTCTGCGTGTTATAATTCTTCAATACTGTTTTCCATAGTGGCTATACAAACTTACATTCCCACCAACAGTACGTGAAGGGTTCCTTTTCTCCACATCCTCACCAGGACTTGTTATTTACTATTTTGTTGATCACCATTCTGACAGGTGTGAGTTGATATTTCATTTGTGATTTCAATTTATATTTCCCTGATGATAAGTGATGTTGAGCAACTTTTCATGTGTCTGTTGTCCATCTGAATGTCTTCCTTGGATGAAATGTCTATTCAAGTCCTCTGCCAATTTTTTAATCAGATTTTTTTGATACTGAATTGTATGAGTTCCTTATATGTTCTGGATATTACTACTTATAGGACATCATTTGCAAATATTATCTTCTCTCATTCAGTATGTTGCCTTTATGTTTTGTTAATGGTTTCTTTCACTGTGCAAAAACTTTTTAGTTTGGTGTGGTCTCATTTGTTTATTTTTGCTTTTGTTGTCCTTTCCTAAAGAGACAGATCCAAAAGAATATTTCTAAGACCAATGTCAAAGAGTGTACTTCCTATGTTTTCTTCTAGAAGTTTTATGATTCTTACATTTAAGTCTTTAATACATTTTGAGTTTATTTTTGTATATACGTTAGAAAATGGTCTATTTTCATTCTTTTACATGTATCCACCAAGGTTTCCTAACACCATTTATTAAAGAGGCTGTCTTTTCCCATTGTATATCCTTCCCTCCTTTGTTGCAGATTAATTGACAAAATAAGTATAGGTTTAATTCTGGGTTTTCTATTCTGTTCCATTGATCTATGTGTCTGTTTTATGTCAGTACCATACTGTTTTCATTATTATAGCTTCATAGTATTGTTTAAAATCAGGAGCATGGAGGACGAGGGGAAGATGGTGGAAAAGTAAGATGCGGAGATCACCTTCCTCCCCACAGATACACCAGAAATACATCTAACGTGGAACAACACCTACAGAACACCTACTGAACACTGGCAGAAGACCTCAGACCTCCCAAAAGGCAAGAAACTCCCCACGTACCTGGGTAGGGCAAAAGAAAAAAAGAAAAAAAAGAGACAAAAGAATAGGGACAGGACCTTCACCAGTGGGATGGAGCTGTGAAGGAGGAAAGGTTTCCACACACTAAGAAGCCCCTTCGCAGGCGGAGACCGCGGGTGGCAGAGGGGCGGGAGCTTCGGAGCCGTGGAGGAGAGTGCAGCAACAGGGGTGCGGAGGGCAAAGTGGGGAGATTCCCACACAGAGGATCAGTGCAGACCAGCACTCACCAGCCCGAGAGGCTTGTCTGCTCACCTGCCAGGGCGGGCGGGGCTGCAAGCAGAGGCTCCGACTTTGGTCACAGTGCAGGGAGAGGACTGGTGTTGCCTGCGTGAACACAGCCTGAAGGGGTTAGTGCACCACGGCTAGCTGGGAGGGAGTCCGGGAAAAGGTCTGGACCTGCCGAAAAGGCAAGAGACTTCTTCTTCCCTCTTTGTTTCCTGGTGCACAAGGAGAGGGGTTTAAGAGCGCTGTTTAAAGGAACTCCAGAGATGGGCACGAGCCGCGGCTAAAAGCGCAGACGCCAGAGATTGGCGGGAGATGCTAAGGTTGCTGCTGCCACCACCAAGGGGCCTGTGTGTGAGAACAGGTCACTAACCACACCCCTCTTCCAGGGAGCCTGTGCAGCCCGCCACTGCCAGGGTCCCGGGATCCAGGGTCAACTCCTCCGGGAGAACACACGGCACGCCTCAGGCTGCTGCAATGTCCTGCCGGCCTCTGCCACCACAGGCTTGTCCCGCACTCCGCGCCCCTCCCTTCCCCAGGGTGAGTGAGCCAGAGCCCCCGAATCAGCGGCTCCTTTAACCCCCTCGTATCTGAGCGATAAACAAACGCCCTCCAGCAACCTACACGCAGAGGTGGGGCCAAATCCAAAGCTGAGCCCCTGGGAACTGTGAGAACAAAGAAGAGAAAGGGAAATCTCTCCCAGCATCCTCAGAAGCAGCGGATTAAAGCTCCACAATCAACTTGATGTACCCTGCATCTGTGGAATACATGAATAGACAACGAATCATCCCAAATTCAGGAGGTGGACTTTGAGAGCAAGATTTATGATTTTTTCCCCTTTTCCTCTTCTTGTGAGTGTGTATGTGTACGCTTCTATATGAGATTTTGTCTGTATAGCTCTGCTTCCACCATTTGTCCTAAGGTTCTATCCATCCGTTTTTTTTCTTATTTTTTAATATAATAACTTTATTATATTTTACTTTATTTTATTTTACCTTATCTTCTTTATTTCTTTTTTCCTTCCTTCCTTCCTCCCACCATCCCTCCCTCCCTCCTTTCTTTCTTTCCTTCTTTTCCTCTTTCTTCCTTCCTTCCTTCCTTCCTTCCCTCCTTTCTTTCTTTCTTTCTTTCCTTCTTTCTTTCTTTTTTCCTACTTCTACTAATTCTTTCTCTCTACTTTTTCTCCCTTTTATTCTGAGCCGTGTGGATAAAAGGCTCTTGGTGCTACAGCCAGGAGTCAGGGCTCTGCCTCTGAGGTGGGAGAGACAACTTCAGGACAATGGTCAACAAGAGACCTCCCAGCTCCACATAATATCGAACAGCAAAAACCTCCCAGAGATCTCCATCTCAACACCAGCACCCAGCTTCACTCAATGACCAGCAACCTACAGTGCTGGACACCCTATGCCAAACAACTAGCAAGACAGGAACACAACCCCACCCATTAGCACAGAGGCTGCCTAAAATCATAATAAGTCCACAGACACCCCAAAACACACCACCAGACGTGGACCTGCCCACCAGAAAGACAAGATCCAGCCTCCACCAGAACACAGGCACTAGTCCCCTCCACCAGGAAGCCTACACAACCCACTGAACCAACCTTAGCCACTGGGGACAGACACCAAAAACAACAGGAACTACGAACCTGCAGCCTGCAAAAAGGAGACCCCAAACACAGTAAGATAAGCAAAATGAAAACAGAAAAACACACAGCAGATGAAGGAGCAAGATAAAAACCCACCAGACCTAACAAATGAAGAGGAAATAGGCAGTCTACCTGAAAAATTCAGAATAATGATAGTAAAGATGATCCAAAAATCTTAGAAATAGAATAGATAAAATGCAAGAAACATTTAACAAGGACCTAGAAGAACTAAAGATGAAACAAACAACAAAGAACAACACAATAAATGAAATGACAAATACTCTAGATGGGATTAATAGCAGAGTAACTGAGGCAGAAGAACAGATAAGTGATCTGGAAGATAAAATAGTGGAAATAACTACTGCAGAGCAGAATAAAGAAAAAAGAATGAAAAGAACTGAGGACAGTCTCAGAGACTTCTGGGACAACATTAAACGCACCAACATTTGAATTATAGGGGTTCCAGAAGAAGAAGAGAAAAAGAAAGGGACTGAGAAAATATTTGAAGAGATTATAATTGAAAACTTCCCTAATATGGGAAAGGAAATAGTTAATCAAGTCCAGGAGGCACAGAGAGTCCCATACAGGATAAATCCAAGGAGAAATATGCCAAGACACATATTAATCAAACTGTCAAAAATTAAATACAAAGAAAACATATTAAAAGCAGCAAGGGAAAAACAACAAATAACACACAAGGGAATCCCCATAAGGTTAACAGCTGATCTCTCAGCAGAAACTCTGCAACCAGAAGGGAGTGGCAAGACATACTGAAAGTGATGAAGGAGAAAAACCTGCAACCATGACTACTCTACCCAGCAAGGATCTCATTCAGATTTGATGGAGAAATTAAAACCTTTACAGACAAGCAAAAGCTGAGAGCGTTCAGCATCACCAAACTAGCTGTACAACAAATGCTAAAGGATCTTCTCTAGGCAAGAGACATAAGAGAAGGAAAAGACCTACAATAATGAACCCAAAACAATTAAGAAAATGGGAAGAGGAACATACATATTGATAATTACTTTAAATGTAAATGGACTAAATGCTCCCACCAAACGACACAGATTGGCTGAATGGATACAAAAACAAGACCCATATATATATGCTGTGTACAAGAGATCCACTTCAGACCTAGAGACACATACAGACTGAAAGTAAGGGGATGGAAAAAGATATTCCATGCAAATGGAAACCAAAAGAAAGCTGGAGTAGCAATCTCATATCAGACAAAATAGACTTTAAAATAAGGACTATTAGAATAGACAAAGAAGGACACTACATAATGATCAAGGGATCGATCCAAGAAGAAGATATAACAATTGTAAGTATTTATGCACCCAACATAGGAGCACCTCAATACATAAGACAAATACTAACAGCCATAAAAGGGGAAATCGACAGTAACACATTCATAGTAGGGGACTTTAACACCCCACTTTCACCAATGGACAGATCATCCAAAATGAAAATAAATAAGGAAACACAAGCTTTAAATGATACATTAAACAAGATGGACTTAATTGATATTTATAGGACATTCCATCCAAAAACAACAGAATACACATTTTTCTCAAGTGCTCATGGAACATTCTCCAGGATAGATCATATCTTGGGTCACAAATCAAGCCTTGGTAAATTTAAGAAAATTGAAATTGTATCAAGTATCTTTTCCAACCACAGTGCTATGAGACTAGATATCAATTACAGGAAAAGATCTGTAAAAAAATACAAACACATGGAGGCTAAACAATACACTACTTAATAACCAAGTGATCACTGAAGAAATCAAAAAGGAAATAAAAAAATACCGAGAAACAAATGACAGTGGAAACATGACGACCCAAAACCCACATGAAACACATGGGATGCAGCAAAATCAATTCTAAGAGGGAAGTTTATAGCAATACAATCAATTCTACCTTAAGAAACAGGAAACATCTCGAATAAACAACCTAACCTTGTACATAAAGCAATTAGAGAAAGAACAACAAAAAAACCCCAAAGTTAGCAGAAGGAAAGAAATCATAAAAATCAGATCAGAAATAAATGATAAAGAAATGAAGGAAGCGATAGCAAAGATCAATAAAACTAAAAGCTGGTTCTTTGAGAAGATAAAATACATAAACCATTAGGCAGACTCATCAAGAAAAAAAGGGAGAAGACTCAAATCAATAGAATTAGAAATGAAAAAGGACAAGTAACAACTGACACTGCAGAAATACAAAAGATCATGAGAGATTACTACAAGCAACTCTATGCCAATAAAATGGACAACATGGAAGAAATGGACAAATTCTTAGAAATGCACAACCTGCCAAGACTGAATCAGGAAGAAACAGAAAATATGAACAGACCAAACACAAGCACTGAAATTGAAACTGTGATTAAAATCTTCCAAAAAACAAAAGCCCAGGACCAGATGGCTTCACAGGAGAATTCTATCAAACATTTAGAGAAGAGCTAACACCTATCCCTCTCAAACTCTTCCAAAATATAGCAGAGGCAGGAACACTCCCAAACTCATTCTACAAGACCAAAATCACTCTGATACCAAAACCAAAGATGTCACAAAGAAAGAAAACTACAGGCCAATATCACTGATGAACATAGATGCAAAAATCCTCAACAAAATACTAGCAAACAGAATCCAACAGCACATTAAAAGGATCATACACCATGATCAAGTGGGGTTTATCCCAGGAATGCAAGGTTTCTTCAATACATGCAAATCAATCAACGTGATACACCATATTAACAAACTGAAGGAGAAAAACCATATGATCATCTCAATAGATGCAGAGAAAGCTTTTGACTAAATTCAACACCTATTTATGATAAAAAGCCTCCAGAAAGTAGGCATAGAGGGAACTTTCCTCTGCATAATACAGGCCATATATGACAAACCCACAGCCAACATCATCCTCAATGGTGAAAAACTGAAAGCATTTCCACTAAGATCAGGAACAAGACAAGGCTGCCCACTCTCACCACTCTTATTCAACATAGTTTTGGAAGTTTTAGCCACAGCAATCAGAGAAGAAGAGGAAATAAAAGGAATCCAAATCGGAAAAGAAGAAGTAAAGTTGTCACTGTTTGCAGATTACATGATCCTATACATAGAGAATCCTAAAGATGCTACCAGAAAACTACTAGAGCTAATAAATGAGTTTGGTAAAGTTGCAGGATACAAAATTAATGCACAGAAATCTCTGGCATTCCTATACACTAATGATGAAAAATCTGAAATTGAAATCAAGAAAACACTCCCATTTACCATTGCAACAAAAAGAATCAAATATCTAGGAATAAACCTACCTAAGGAGACAAAAGACCTGTATGCAGAAAATTATAAGACACTGATGAAAGAAATTAAAGATAATACAACTAGAGGGACCTTGAAGATGGCGGAAGAGTAAGACGCGGAGATCACCTTCCTCCCCACAGATACACCAGAAATACATCTACACCTGGAACAACTCCTACAGAACACCTACTGAAGGCTGGCAGAAGACCTCAGACCTCCCAAAAGGCAAGAAACTCCCCACGTACCTGGGTAGCGCAAAAGAAAAAACAGAGACAAAAGAATAGGGACGGCACCTGCACCAGTGGGAGGGAGCTGTGAAGGAGGAAAAGTTTCCACACACTAGGAAGCCCCTTCGCGGGCGGAAACTGCGGGAGGCGGAGGGGGGAGCTGCGAAGTCGAGGAGGAGTGCACAGCAACAGGTGCGGAGGGCAAAGCGGGGAGATTCCGGCACAGAGGATCGGTGCCGACCGGCACTCACCAGCCCGAAGGCTTGTCTGCTCACCCGCCGGGGTGGGCGGGGCTGCGAGCTGAGGCTCTGAGGCTCGGGTTTCGGACGGAGGGCAGTGAGAGGACTGGGGTTGGCGGCTTGAACATAGCCTGAAGGGGTTAGTGCACCACGGCTAGACGGGAGGGAGTCCGGGGAAAAGTCTGGACCTGCCGAAGAGGCGAAAGACTTTTTCTTCCCTCTTTGTTTCCTGGTGCGTGAGGAGAGGGGCTTAAGAGCACTGCTTAAAGGAACTCCAGAGACGGGCGCGAGCCGCGGCTAAAAGCGCGGACCCCAGAGACGGGTGGGAGACGCTAAGGCTGCTGCTGCCGCCACCAAGGGGCCTGTGTGCGAGCACAGGTCACTCTCCACACCCCTCTTCCGTGGAGCCTGTGCAGCCCGCCACTGCCAAGTTCCCGGGATCCAGGGACAACTTCCCCGGGAGAACGCACGGCGGGCCTCAGGCTGGTGCAAAGTCACGCCGGACTTTGCCGCCGCAGGCCCGCCCTGCACTCCGTGCCCCTCCCTCCCCGCCGGCCTGAGTGCGCCAGAGCCCCCGAATCAGCGGCTCCTTTAACCCCGTCCTGTCTGAGCAAAAAACAGACGCCCTCCAGCGACCTACACGCAGAGGCAGGGCCAAATCCAAAGCTGAGCCCTTGGGAACTGTCAGAACAAAGAAGAGAAAGGGAAATCTCTCCCAGCAGCCTCAGAAGCAGCAGATTAAAGCTCCACAATCAACTTGATATACCCTGCATCTGTGGAATACCTGAATAGACAACCAATCATCCCAAATTAAGGAAGTGGACTTTAGGAGCAAGATCTATGATTTTTTCCCTATTCCTCTTTTTGTGAATGTGTATGTGTATGCTTCTGTGTGAGATCTTGTCTGTATAGTCTTGCTTCCACCATTTGTCCTAGGGTTCTATCCGTCCATGGGTTTTTTAAAAAATTTTTTTCTTAATAATCAATTTTAATTTTAATAACGTTATTATACTTTAACTTCATTCTTTATTTCTTTCTTTCCTTCCTTCCTTCCCTCCTTTAGACAACGAATCATCCGAAATTGAGGAGGTGGTCTCTGACAGCAAGATTTATGATTTTTCCCCCTTTACCTCTTTTAGTGAGGGTGTATGTGTATGCTTCTGTGTAAGATTTTGTCTGTATAGCTTTGCTTCCAACATTTGTCCTAAGATTCTATCCGTCCCTTTTTTTTTCCCTAAATAAGAATTTTTTAATTCAATAACTTTATTATACTTTATTTTATTTTTACTGTATCTTTCTTTGTCTTTTTTCCTTCTTTCCCTCCTTCCTTCCTTCCTCCCTCCCTCCTTTCTTTCCTTCTTGCCTTCTTTCCTTCTTTGCTTCTTTCTTTCTTCCTTCCTTCCTTCCTTCCCTCCTTTCCTTCCTCATACTTCTACTAATTCCCTCTACTTTTTCTCCCTTTTATTCTGAGCCATGTGGATGAAAGGCTCTTGCTGCTCCAGCCAGGAGTCAGGGCTCTGCCTCTGAGGTAGGAGAGCCAACTTCAGGACACTGGTCAACAAGAGGCCTCCCAGCTCCACATAATATCAAACGGCAAAAATCTCCCAGAGACCTCCATCTTAACACCAGCACCCAGCTTCACTCAACGACCAGCAAGCCACAGTGCTGGACGACCTATGCCAAACAACTAGCAAAACAGGAACACAACCCCACCCATTAGCAGAGAGGCTGCCTAAAATCATAATAAGGCCACAGACACCCCAAAACACACCACCAGACGTGAACCTGCCCACTAGAGAGACAAGATCCAGCCTCATCCACCACAACACAGGCACTAGTCCCCTCCACCAGGAAGCCTACACAACCCACTGAACCAACCTTAGCCACTGGAGACAGACATCAAAAACAGTGGGAACTACGAACCTGCAGTCTGCAAAAAGGAGACCCCAAACACAGTAAGATAAGCCAAATGAGAAGACAGAAAAACACACAGCAGATGAAGGAGAAAGATAAAAACCCACCAGACCTAACAAATGAAGAGGAAATAGGCAGTCTACCTGAAAAAGAATTCAGAATAATGATAGTAAGGATGATCCGAAATCTTGGAAATAGAATGGACAAAATGCAAGAAACAGTTAACAAGGACCTAGAAGAAATAAAGATGGAACAAGCAATGATGAATAACACAATAAATGAAATGAAAAGTACTCTAGATGGGATCAATAGCAGAATAACTGAGGCAGAAGAACGGATAAGTGACCTGGAAGATAAAATAGTGGAAATAACTACTGCAGAGCAGAATAAAGAAAAAAGAATGAAAAGAACTGAGGACAGTCTCAGAGACCTCTGGGACAACATTAAATGCACCAACATTTGAATTATAGGGGTTCCAGAAGAAGAAGAGAAAAAGAAAGGGACTGAGAAAATATTTGAAGAGATTATAGTTGAAAACTTCCCTAATATGGGAAAGGAAATAGTTAATCAAGTCCAGGAAGCACAGAGAGTCCCATACAGGATAAATACAAGGAGAAATACGCCAAGACACATATTGATCAAACTGTCAAAAATTAAATACAAAGAAAGCATATTAAAAGCAGCAAGGGAAAAATAACAAATAATACATAAGGGAATCCCCGTAAGGTTAACAGCTGATCTCTCAGCAGAAACCCTACAAGCCAGAAAGGAGTGGCAGGACATACTGAAAGTGATGAAGGAGAAAAACCTGCAGCCAAGACTACTCTACCCAGCAAGGATCTCATTCAGATTTGAGGGAGAAATTAAAACCTTTACAGACAAGCAAAAGCTGAGAGAGTTCAGCACCACCAAACCAGCTTTACAACAAATGCTAAAGGATCTTCTCTAGGCAAGAAACAAAAGAGAAGGAAAAGACCTATAATAACGAACCCAAAACAATTTAGAAAATGGGAAGAGGAACATACATATTGATAATTACTTTAAATGTAAATGGACTAAATGCTCCCACCAAAAGACACAGATTAGCTGAATGGATACAAAAACAAGACCCTTATATATGCTGTCTACAAGAGACCCACTTCAGACCTAGAGACACATACAGACTGAAAGTAAGGGGATGGAAAAAGATATTCCATGCAAATGGAAACCAAAAGAAAGCTGGAGTAGCAATTCTCATATCAGACAAAATAGACTTTAAAATAAGGACTATTAAAAGAGACAAAGAAGGACACTACATAATGATCAAGGGATTGATCCAAGAAGAAGATATAACAATTGTAAATATTTATGCACCCAACATAGGAGCACCTCAATACATAAGGCAAATACTAACAGCCATAAAAGGGGAAATCGACAGTAACACATTCATAGTAGGGGACTTAAACACCCCACTTTCACCCATGGACAGATCATCCAAAATGAAAATAAATAAGGAAACACAAGCTTTAAATGATACATTAAACAAGATGGACTTAATTGATATTTATAGGACATTCCATCCAAAAACAACAGAATACACATTTTTCTCAAGTGCTCATGGAACATTCTCCAGCATAGATCATATCTTGGGTCCCAAACAAGCCTTGGTAAATTTAAGAAAATTGAAATTGTATCAAGTATCTTTTCTGACCACAACGCCATGAGACTAGATATCAATTACAGGAAAAGATCTGTAAAAAATACAAACACATGGACGCTAAATGATACACTACTTAATAATGAAGTGATCACTGAAGAAATCAAAGAGGAAATGAAAAAATACCTAGAAACAAATGACAATTGAGACACAATGACCCAAAACCTATGGGATGCAGCAAAAGCAGTTCTAAGGGGGAAGTTTATAGCAACACAAGCCCACCTTAAGAAGCAAGAAACATCTCGAATAAACAACCTAACTTTGCACCTCAAGCAATTAGGGAAAGAAGAACAAAAAACCCCCAAAGCTAACAGAAGGAAAGAAATCATAAAAATCAGATCAGAAATAAATGAAAAAGAAATGAAGGAAACAATAGCAAAGATCAATAAAACTAAAAGCTGGTTCTTTGAGAAGATAAATAAAATAGATAAACCACTAGCCAGACTCATCAAGAAAAAAAGGGAGAAGACTCAAATCAATAGAATTAGAAATGAAAAAGGAGAGGTAACAACTGACACTGCAGAAATAAAAGAGATCATGAGAGATTACTATAAGCAACTCTCTGCCAATAAAATGGACAATCTGGAAGAAATGGACAAATTCTTAGAAAGGCACAACCTGCCAAGACTGAATCAGGAAGAATAGAAAATATGAACAGACCAATCACAAGCACTGAAATTGAAACTGTGATTAAAAATCTTGCAACAAACAAAAGCCCAGGACCAGATGGCTTCACAGGCGAATTCTATCAAACATTTAGAGAAGAGCTAACACCTATCCTTCTCAAACTCTTCCAAAATATAGCAGAGGGAGGAACGCTCCCAAATTCCTTCTATGAGGCCACCATTACCTTGATACCAAAACCAGACAAGGATGTCACAAAGAAAGAAAACCACAGGCCAATATCACTGATGAACATAGATGCAAAAATCCTCAACAAAATACTAGCAAACAGAATCCAACAGCACATTAAAAGGATCATACACCATGATCAAGTGGGGTTTATTCCAGGAATGCAAGGATTCTTCAATATACGCAAATCTATCAATGTGGTAAACCATATTAACAAATTGAAGGAGAAAAACAATATGATCATCTCAATAGATGCAGAGAAAGCTTTTGACAAAATTCAACACCCATTTATGATAAAAACCCTGCAGAAAGTAGGCATAGAGGGAACTTTCCTCAACATAATAAAGGCCATATATGACAAGCCCACAGCAAACATCATCCTCAATGGTGAAAAACTGAAAGCATTTCCACTATGATCAGGAACAAGACAAGGCTGCCCACTCTCACCACTCTTATTCAACATAGTTTTGGAAGTTTTAGCCACAGCAATCAGAGAAGAAAAGGAAATAAAAGGAATCCAAATCGGAAAAGAAGGAGTAAAGCTGTCACTGTTTGCAGATGACATGATCCTATACATAGAGAATCCTAAAGATGCTACCAGAAAACTACTAGAGCTAATCAATGAATTTGGTAAAGTGGCAGGATACAAAATTAATGCACATAAATCTCTGGCATTCCTATATATTAATGATGAAAAATCTGAAAGTGAAATCAAGAAAACACTCCCATTTACCATTGCAGCAAAAAGAATAAAATATCTAGGAATAAACCTACCTAAGGAGACAAAAGACCTGTATGCAGAAAATTATAAGACACTGATGAAAGAAATTAAAAATGATACAAATAGATGGAGAGATATACCATGTTCTTGGAATGGTAGCATCAACATTGTGAAAATGACTCTACTACCCAAAGCAATCTACAGATTCAATGCAATCCCTATCAAACTACCACTGGCAGTTTTCACAGAACTAGAACAAAAAATTTTGCAATTTGTATAGAAACACAAAAGACCCCGAATAGCCAAAGCCATCTTGAGAATGAAAAAAGGAACTGGAGGAATCAGGCTCCCGGACTTCAGACTATACTACAAAGCTACAGTTATCAAGACGGTATGGTACTGGCACAAAAACAGAAAGATAGATCAATGGAACAGGATAGAAAGCCCAGAGATAAACCCACGCACATATGGACACCTTATCTTTGATAAAGGTGGCAGGTATGTTCAGTGGAGAAAGGACAGCCTCTTCAATAAGTGGTGCTGGGAAAACTGGACAGGTACATGTAAAAGTATGAGATTAGATCACTCCCTAACACCATACACAAAAATAAGCTCAAAATGGATTCAAGACCTAAATGTAAGGCCAGAAACTATCAAACTCTTAGAGGAAAACATAGGCAGAACACTCTATGACATAAATCACAGCAAGATCCTTTTTGACCCCCCTCCCAGAAAAATGGAAATAAAAACAAAAATAAACAAATGGGACCTAATGAAACTTCAAAGCTTTTGCACAGCAAAGGAAACCATAAACAAGACCAAAAGACAACCCTCAGAATGGGAGAAAATATTTGCAAATGAAGCAACTGACAAGGGATTTATTTCCAAAATTTACAAGCAGCTCATGCAGCTCAATAACCAAAAAACAAACAACCCAATCCAAAAATGGGCAGAAGACCTAAATAGACATTTCTCCAAAGAAGATATACAGACTGCCAACAAACACATGAAAGAATGCTCAACATCATTAATCATGAGAGAAATGCAAATCAAAACTACAATGAGATATCATCTCACACCAGTCACAATGGTCATCATCAAAAAATCTAGAAACAATAAGTTCTGGAGAGGGTGTGGAGAAAAGGGAACCCTCTTGCACTGCTGGTGGGAATGTGAATTGGTTCAGCCACTATGGAGAACAGTATGGAGGTTCCTTAAAAAACTACAAATAGAACTACCATATGATCCAGCAATCCCACTACTGGGCATATACCCTGAGAAAACCATAATTCAAAAAGAGTCATGTACCAAAATGTTCATTGCAGCTCTATTTACAATAGCCAGGACATGGAAACAACCTAAGTGTCCATCATCAGATGAATGGATAAAGAAGATGTGGCACATATATACAATGGAATGTTACTCAGCCATAAAAAGAAACGAAATTGAGCTATTTGTAATGAGGTGGATAGACCTAGAGTCTGTCATACAGAGTGAAGTAAGTCAGAAAGAAAAAGACAAATACCGTATGCTAACACATATATATGGAATTTAAGAAAAAAAATGTCATGAAGAACCTAGGGTAAGGCAGGAATAAAGACACAGACCTACTGGAGAACAGACTTGAGGATATGAGGAGGGGGAAGGGTGAGCTGTGACAAAGCGAAAGAGAGTCATGGACATATACACACTAACAAACGTAGTAAGGTAGATAGCTAGTGGGAAGCAGCCGCATGGCACAGGGATATTGTCTCGGTGCTTTGTGACCACCCGGAGCGGTGGGATAGGGAGGGTGGGAGGGAGGGAGACGCAAGAGGGAAGAGATATGGGAACATATGTATATGTTTTACTGATTCACTTTGTTATAAAGCAGAAACTAACACACCATTGTAAAGCAATTATACCCCAATAAAGATTTTTAAAAAAAAACATCAGGAGCATGATACCTCCAGCTTTGTTTTTTTGATATTGAGCTTATGAACTGTCTGTAGCCTTTGGAGATTAATCCCTTGTCATGATTGTTTGCAATTTATTTGAATAATTTCTGCCCTTTCCTCTCTTCTCCTTCTGGGACCCCTATAATTCAAATGTTAGTTTGCTTAATATTGTCCTAGAGGTCCCTTAAACTGTCCTCAGATTTTTAGTTGCTTTTTCTTTTAGCCAAGAAAAATATTTTTTGATTGGGTGATTTTCACTATTCTGTGCTCCAGATCACTTATGTATTCTTCTGTATCATCTAATCTGCCCTTCCTTCCCTCTAGTGTATTATTGTATTAACTGATTGGTTATTTTTTATATTTTTTAATTAACCCTTGTTGAAGTTCTGTGTTCCTCCATTCTTCTCCCAATTTGTTGAGCATCTTTATGACCATTACTTTTAATTATTTATCAGGTAAATTACTTAGCTCTGTTCATTAGAGTTTAAACAGAGGTTAAAACTGTCTCCACCCACCCCCCACCTCCAGGGTTTTATGTTTTTCTTGTATTTGGAACTGTTCTTCAGTCTCATTCTGTTTGACTTTCTGTGTTTGTTTTCATAAATTAGGCTAAACAGTTACCTCTCCTGGTCTTGAAGATGTGGCCCTATTTTGGAGCACCCCCTATGTAGGTGCGGCTGCCAAGTGGCTTAGGATTTCTGGGGCTGGAGCAGGCATGTGGTGGGGGTGTCCCAGGGTGCACCAGGCCAAGGCTGCTTTTGCAGGACTGCTGGAGCTGGAGCAGGAGGGGCTGAGGTTTTTCCCAGGGTGTGTTGGGCCAAACTGGGGTTGCTCTGGCAGGATTTCTGGAACTGGAGGGGGCATGAGCTAGGGACATGCTGGGATGGACTTGGCAGGCCAGCTAGAGTACCAGGTGCTTTACAAACTGCTGCCTCTGCACTAGGACTCAGAGCAAGTGAATTTGTGTGAGCCCTTTAAGTGTGGAGTTATGATTTCCTACAGCCCTCTGGCTCTCCTGGATGTAAGCTCTGTTATTTTTCAAAGCTAGGTGTTATGGTGGCTTGTCTTCCTTGTGCAGGTCCTCAGGGCTTGGGTGCCTGATGTGGGAGTGGAACCCCTCAATTTTTAGGGAGGGTCTCCACATTTGTCTCTATGCTTTTGTTCCATTCTCATTTTTAGCAAGACTGGCTTTCTCTGCTTCAGGTTCCTTTTGAATACTTGGAAAAATGTAACATCTTGTTCCCATGAACCACAGTGATTGAGGAAACTTTTATATCTGTTACTTCACATTCTCAAGAAGAGATTATTGACAATATAGCTTAAGTAGGGTGTCTATACCTGATCCAATAAGCTATGGCCAGAGGAATAAAATCAGCAGCATGGCTGCCTATTTCTCCTTATTTTTTTTTAGGATAGATTGTGGAGTTATTCTCAAAAACAGAGTTGGGTTGTGCAGCTAACACCCAAGAATCTGTTATGCTATGTTTGGCAACACAGCGTATATAGGATATGTTAGAGAGTCAGTGGGGGTAAAGTGTCAAATCTAGTATTTCCAAGTTGAGGGCTTAGAAAAATTATAGTGCTGATGGCATAACTAGGAAGTTAAAAGTAAGAACTAATGTGGAGAGGAAGGTTGGTAACAGGATATTATTACATTGTAAGAGAGATATTGTGGGTTCAGTTTGGAGAAAATTGAGCTATTTATTATTGGATCATAACATTTTCCCTTGATATGTGAGAAATTGACCCCGATAAATCTTTGTCTAAA
Organism: Aethalodelphis obliquidens; assembly: GCF_003676395.1. Classification (NCBI taxonomy): domain Eukaryota; kingdom Metazoa; phylum Chordata; class Mammalia; order Artiodactyla; family Delphinidae; genus Aethalodelphis; species Aethalodelphis obliquidens. The sequence continues at coordinate 84,234,916 of NW_020837946.1, read as the reverse complement.
TAAAAAACCTCTCATATCTTGATTCCTCAATCTAACCTACCAACTCCTTTCCTTTCTACAAGATTTATGTAGATAAACCAGATTAACATTTTCCCCTGGCTATCTTCTTAGGCATAATTGACAAAGCTCATTGATTGACCTTTGAAATTGAATAAGAGATACAATTGTGCAAATCCAAGAACAATACAAGTCATGTTAAGACAATTCTCTGAAATGAAAAATGATAGTTTGGAAAACTCACTACTTATACTAATGGCAAGATTACATATACCATTATCTCCAAACTTATAATGGGCTCAAAAATTTACTCTGAATCTAGGAAAATTGAACCATAGTATAAAACATGCTTATTTTCCTTGAAAATCTTTTCTATCAATTTTATTGCTAATCTGTAATAGGTGCCAGAAATATTTGACCTGGCAGTCAAACTGTATATACTATGGACAGCTGGGCTGGATGGCTTCTGCCTTACGATTATGTGGAATATAAAGTGTATGACTCATAAGTGCAATTACAATCAACTTTGAATTTCTAACAATATATGACAGAGAAGTACCAAATATCATTGTTAACACTTTTTATATAGCTTAACAATATACTATATTTATATTCAAAATGAGAGGCTTTAGTTATGTCCATTTTCTAAAACTACAAATGCAAAAATCAAAGAAGTTATCATAGAATTAAATAACATGACAATGTCTATTAGAAATTGAGATATGAGAATTTATATATGATAGCATGTGTTTTGTGGGTAATGATAGCCCACCAAGATCTAATTTAATCAAATATTTAAAGAGGTAATAATTTTTAAAGAATTGAGGTAAACCATACTAGAAAAAATGTTATTGTTTATTGTTAATGCCAGAACAGTATTCCTGGTGCAATTTAATATTTCATTAAGGCATTAACTTTCATATTGTGGGTTTTATCCAAGGATTTTATGGTTGATGATATATTTTTTCTTCTTGAAAAAACTTAGAATTTTATTTCATAGCAGTGATGGATGATGGGAATGTTCTTTTCCCATCCATCTGAATATGTTCTATTATCACTTAATTACTAGGACTTAATCCAGCAATTTAAGAAAAGTATATTGGCTTTTGTTAGAAACATAAATTATAACCATGTACAGTGCTCCGTATTTTATGGGAATTATGCAAAAATATTTTGCTAGATGCTTTTCTTCAAAAATTTTCTTACACTAGATAGCTCTTAGGTGTTCAAGTCATAATGAGAATGCTCCTTTAAATTTTTCTTGCCTTTTTTCATTAGTTTCAGGATGCAGTATGTTTCTCACATTTTAAGCATTTGCCTCTGAATCTGGGAAAACTTAAATAAGTTTCTCTTGTTTCAGCCATAGTTAAAAGTGTAAATTACTAAAATTTGTGCATAAAGGGTATACACAAATTTACATGGCTGTGGAAACAGTATTTGACAGAAGAACGCATGCTAAATGAATGTTTGACAAAAAGAATTTAAGATTAAAAAGAGAGAGAGAGGAAAAAAAGCAAAGAAAACGACTCCTAAGTCTGACAGATGAAGGCAACATATACTTGTAGTTCATTTGTGAGATGCAAAAAGACATGCACACCGAATGGTACTCATTTTAAGACTTTAGCTTATTTTTTGCACACTTTACCCTGACTCCGACTTGTGACTTTTCTGTTTTATCACTGGTATATTTATATTCTGCCAGACTTGAAAACTTAGTCATCTGTGACTCCTCTGGCTGCTTTAAGCTCTGTAACCAATAAGTCATAAAATTTTTTATTTTATTCAAAGAAATGTTATACTTTCACAGGGTATAGGTAGATTTCTGAGAACAGTCTTTCCTCAGCATTGGGGAATAATTAGTCCTATACTGGGCCCTGCTTGGTCCTACTTAATATGCCTTCAAAGTAAGATCCAAAAATATAAAACCTTGTCTAAGAAACTTAACTGTGTCTCAGAACATAGCTTGAAAATACTTATGAGAATACAAAATATATCTAGCACCCATCAAATTCACATTTACAATGTAAGGTATCTGATAAAAATGACCAGGCATGCAAAAAAAAAAAAAAAAAAAACAGGAACATACAGCTTATATGATGATAAACCAGTCAGTTGAAACTGACACATAAGGTAAATTAACAGACAAGGACATTAAAACTGTTGCTATAACAAGTATATTCCAAATGTTTAAAATGTTGAATTGAGACATAAAAGAAAGGGAAATGTAAAGAAGACCCAAATTGGGCTTCTAAATAAAAGCTAGAATGTGTGAGGTGTAAAACACAATGGATGGGATTACTGATATGTTAGAAATAGCAAAAAATATTAAGAAGTTGCAAACTTGGAGATATAACTATAGAAACAATCCAAAATAAAGCACAGAGGAAGAGAATAGTTAACATGCACGGATTATCAGGTATCTGTGGTATCAAGATGGCTAATACATATTTAATTAGTGTCCGTCAAAGAGGATAGGGGAGAAAATATATTTGAACAAAAATAGGCCAAATTTTTCCAAATGTAATAAGACAGTAACCTATAGCTCCAAGAAGCTCAATGAACACCAACAGATGCTTACATACATACACACACACAGGAGGAAAGAAAACTATAACAGGCACATCACAACAAAACTGCTGATAATTTAAAAAAAAACTTAAAAAAACAAGAAAAATATAAACAAAATTAAGAATGGGAGCAATATTCTTATCAGAAACAAGGCAAATTAGAACATGGTGGAGTGACATGTTTATAGTATGTAAAGAAAAAAAACTGTCAACCTAGAATTCTATACCTAGCAAAAATATCTTTCAAAAACAAAGGCAAATAAAGATATTTCAGGACATAAAAAAAAAACAGACTCACATTATAAAAAATATTAAAGCACATTCATTTGAATGAAAATGCAGATAGCAAGATGAAATCTGCATCTACAAAAAGGATTAAAGAGTACCAAGAATGGTAACTTAAAGATATATATTATAAACCCTAAAACAACCATTAAAACAGCAAAACAGTTATGGCTAATAATTCAACTATGGAGATAAAAATGGAATCATAAAAAATATTCAATTTTTTTGTTAAACCAACATTTATTATTTTTTAATATATCTACCTCAACTGGAGACTTATTTCTGTAAAACAGATACAAAACAAAAACGACACCACAGCCTACAATACAGAATGTTCTGTATAAATCAATGAGAGAAAACATGATCTAAGAGAAAAAAGAAAAAGAAAAGGACAACACATGGAGAGAGGATGAACAGCCCAGGTCACGAATTTTATCTGAAATTCTGCATTGAATAGAATTCTTTCAGCCACTTCTTAAAGGCTATGGACGTTTTCCACACAATCAGATAGGAGAGATAAAAAACACATACCAAGATGTTTATATCAATAATCATATTAAATGTAAATGGCCTAATTTCCCAATCAAGAGGTATAAATTGTCTAATTGGTGAAAAAAATAAAAACAATATAATGTTGCCTACAAGAATCACACTTCACATATAGAGAATATTAGATAAAAGTAAAATGATAAAAGGTTAGCTATGCTAACATTAATAATAAGACAGCTAGAGTAGCTGTTAAATGTCAGACAAAGTAGATTTAAAAGCTGAGATAATGTATCATTTAATAATAAATTGCTCAATTCATTAAGAGATACAAACCCAATCATTTACGCACCTAATAACAAAACTTCAAAAAACATGGAGCAAAAACTGATAAAACTATAAGGAACAATAGATAAATCTATAATTATAGTCAGATATTTTAATAGCCATCACTCAACAATAAATAGACCATGTAGACAAAAAAATCAGTATGAATAAAGAAGATTTGAACAACACTATAAACCAACTTGACCTAATTGCCATTTAGAGAACACTCCACCCAACAACAGCAAAATACACATTTTTTTCCCAAGTGTGCAAAGAACATTTACAAAGACTGTTTTTTGCATCATAAAACGAGTTTTGATAATGTTTAACAGGATTTGCATCATACAAAATATGCTCTCTCATCTCAATAAAGAAATCAATAAAAGATGTCTCAAAAAATCCCCAATATTTGTAAACAAAAAACACGTGGTTAGGGCTTCCCTGGTGGCACAGTGGTTGAGAATCTGCCTGCTAATGCAGGGGACACGGGTTCGAGCCCTGGTCTGGGAGGACCCCACATGCCACGGAGCAACTAGGCCTGTGAGCCACAACTACTGAGCCTGCGCGTCTGGAGCTTGTGCTCCTCAGCAAGAGAGGCCGTGATAGTGAGAGGCCCACGCACCATGATGAAGAGTGGCCCCCACTTGCCACAACTAGAGAAAGCCCTAGCACGGAAACAAAGACCCAACATAGCAAAAATAAATTAATAAACTCCTAGCCCCAACATCTTCTTTTAAAAAAAAAAAGAAACCATCCCTTTAAAAAAAAAAACAAAACACGTGGTTAAATGACACAAGTCATAGATGAAATCAAAAGAGAAATTACAAAGTATTTTATCTAAACAAAAATGAATATGCAACATATTCTAATTTGGGGGATACTACAAAAGCAGTACTGGGAAAATTTATAGCATTAGAAAAAAGTTCTTAAATGAATGCTTTTCACCATAAGATCAGAAAAAAGACAAGGATATTCATTCTCACTATTTCTATTCAACATTTTACTGAAGGTTCTATCTAGCACAATAGAGGGAATAAAAGACAACCAGATTAAAGAGGAAAAATAAAACCAGCTTATTCACAGATGGCATCATCCTCTAGGAATATTATCCAATGCAATCTATAAGAACTCCTAAAACTAACAAATGACTTTAGAAAACTGCAGGATACAAGCTAATTAACAAAAATCAATTATATTTCTATATACTAGTATTGAACAATTGCAAAGTAAAGTTGGAAGAAAAAACCTTTATAATAGCGTAACAAAATGAAATACTTAGGGATAAATCTGATGGATGATGTGAAAGTCATGCATATTGAATTCCATAAGATATTGCTCAATAAATGGAGAGATCCATCATGGATACGCAAAGGTCCCAATATTAAGATGTCAATTCTCCCTAAAATTGATGTGCAGTTTTAGTGCAATTGAAAACAACATTCTAGTAGGCATTTTTTTTTTTTGACAGAACTTGACAAATTGATTCTAAAATTTATACGGAGATAGAAAGGGCCTCAGATAGCCAAAATAACTTTTACAAGGTAGACCAAGTTGGAAGACTAAGACTACCAGATTTAAGACATTATAAAACTGCCCTAATTACGAGAGTTGGGTATTGGCATAAATTAGAAGAATGGATCTATAGAACAGAATAGAGAGCCCAGAAATAGACATACACATATATGGGCAACTGATTTTTGACAGAGGAATAAAGGTAATATAGTAAAGAAAATATTTTATGAAAAATGATATCCAAAATATTGGATATCTATATGCTAAAAAATAATCTTCAATACGTATATTGCACTATACTGTATGTAAAAAATTAACTCAAAATGAAACAGATTTTAATGTAAAATTGAAATTACACAACCATTTTGGAAAATAGCTTGGCAGTTTCTTAAACAGTTAAGCACATATCTACCATATGATCTAGACATTCCACCCCAAGTATTTACCCCAGAGAAAGCAAGCACATGTTCACACAAAAAGTTTTACAGGCCTGTTCACATGTGCTTTATTTCTAATAAACAAAACCTGAAAACAAGCCAAAAATCCATCAACAGGTAAGTAGATAAGAAGTAGAAAACTATTCAGTAACAAAAAAGTAAACTATTGAAATATGGATGAATCTCAAAGTAATTATGGGGAGTGAAAGAATCCAGAACATAAAAAAGAGCACCTAATTTATAATACCATGTATAAAAAAATTAAGAAATGAGATGTTATGTATACTAACTAGAAGTGGACCAGTTTTTGCCAGATTTGGCGGGGGGGATGAGGGGATTGAGAAATAAGAGGGAGGGATTAGGAAGGGCTAAAATAAAAATGTGGGTAACATACTCATTATCTTGACTGATTGTGATGATGGTTTCTTGGGGGTTTATACATATGTCCAAACTTCAAAAATTATATACATATACATGTGCAGTTTATTGTATATCAATTATATCTCAATAATGCTGTTTAAAAGTATAGAACTAATCAGGCTCATAAAATAACAGGAAGTAGCATACTTACTTTTGACAGAACTTGACAAATTGATTCTAAAATTTATATGGAGATAGAAAGGGCCTCAGAAAGCCAAAATAACTTTTACAAGGTAGACCAAGTTGGAAGACTACCAGATTTAAGACATTATAAAACTGCCCTAATTACGAGAGTTGGGTATTGGCATAGAGATGTACTTGGAAGTCTCCACTGGAGTGGATGAGCTCCGACCATTCCCACCCTATTTTGTCCCTCTTTTCCAGACTCAAATCCTGACACACCCAGAGAAACAGAGGGATAGACACCCATTTTCCTGATTTGAGTCAGGAATCTACCGTTTGCCTAAGAGGGGACAGATTACTTCTGTTTGAAGTCTCCAAGCATATTGTAGAGAGTTAAAATCCACCAGAGAAGCCTGGGATATTATGAAAAGTGGAATGAATGGCTAACTAAACATCTTCACTTAAGTAAGCATATTTATTCCAATTCACTTAACATTCAGTGAATTTTATTGATTGCCTATTCCATCCATGACATGCAGCATATATTGATGAAAAGATGGAGAGCCATCCTCCTTGGGAAGTGGTACAGTGGGGGAAATGTATATATAAAGAGGGAATTTGAATACTTATATGGCTTCTTCTCCTCTAAGTCTTAGGTCCTGCCCCAATCCATGAAACTACCTCACAGCTTGAGCCAGCACAGAGGCAGGAAGAGGAGGGAAAGTTGCAGAGCCATAAAAATAGAAAGAGGAAGCACCGCAGGGGTAATGAGTACCTGGCAGTAGGCATTTAGGAAAGAGGATTGGAGTAAAACAAGCTCCTTTAAACATAGTTAAACACAGAAGAGTGAGCAATTGCAAACCAAAAGTTTAAGCACTTTCTGCAAATAATAAAAAACAAGGCAAAACCTTTCTGTAAGTAAAGCAAAGTCAGTTCAGGATCAGAATTTGTGAAGGAAAGAAATCACTATCTGAAGCAGACCAGAATAGACTTCTAGAGATTTTGCCAGTTCACTGGACAGGCAAAATTATGTAAGAGGTCGCATAATAATTGTACGTGGGGAAACCTAGGCTGACAAACTTCTGTCACTTATGGGTGACAGCAATTAAGTTCTCTCCTCATGTTCTGATCTATTCAATGTTGATAATATTAGTAGCTACCTCACATATTATGAAGAACGAAGGACAGAATGTGCATAAATCCCTCATCAGAATACTTTACTCAGTGAAAGGTAGAAATAGGTTAGAAATTACTATTGGAACCTCACTCTCTATTACCTATAGTTAATTCTCATATTTATATTAGCTATATAGTAACATATATATTCATCTTTTCTTTTTGTATATTCATAAAGTCTCTATTAAAGAAACTCTTCAGTTATGGTCATTGCTAAATATCTATTCTAGAAGCAACATGAAATGGACACAATACCTCACTTATCATTCCTTACTTTCTCCACAGTGCCCAAGCCAAGCGTGTGGCACATATTTGTTGAATAAGAAAAATGATTTGGGTAAATTCCATCTGAGGACAGCAATCAGGAGTCAGGTGGTCAGAGTCAGTTATAAAGCAGCAGGGTGAATATTACCTAGTTACCTGAGCAATATATTCCTAATTAAATTTAGCAATACAATAGCCCTCTCGGGTCTCTAATATGTAGAGTTCTATTGGCTTGAAGCTGCTCTTCCTGGCCTTGGATGTGATGTTGCCCTGGCCTTGGTTGTGTGTTTCTGAAGAACATTTCTTACCCTATCTTGTAATTATAGATAGATATATATCATGGTATGTGTATGTTTATATATTTATACATACTCATATTTAACTTATAAAGGGTCAGTAAAAGAATAGACCAACCAATCACAATTTTGCTTTTATTCAACCCTGGGAGTTTTTTCTCCTGATACACGCAACAAATAACTAACACGTGTCTTTGTGTGGGCAAATGCACATTCAATACAGGATATGCTTATTCAGAATGAGGTACAGACTATTTTTATTTTTATTCAACATTTCTTCAGTTTCATATTTTTGGAAAAATTATTGATCTTTTTGTAACGCACATATACCAAGTTAATATATCTAATTATTGCACATTTTATTATTAGAAGTTTAAAATATAATGATGTAAACAATGAAGAAAAGTCCTTGCTGGCTAACATTTTCCCCCATCGTTTTTATGGAGGCCTCTCTCTAATCAGGATTTTGAGCCCTTCAACTGCTGAACTAGCAAACTGTTCATAAGTTACATACGGTACTAGCCGAAACTGCAGACTTTGCAATACTTTCCCAGAATTTCAGAAATCGCACAAAAGGAAATATTAAGTGTATCCAGTAGTAAAGGTATGATGAGGAAGACACATTCAATGGCAGAGTAAATTAGTTCATAAAAAGAGCAGCACAGGCAACCAAGATAACCAGTGTTACCACATTACCGCGAAAGGTATTGAAAAATCCTGGCCTCCATCTTTGCTAGAGATAAACTCATCACTTCACAGCTCAAACCATCCAAAATAGAAAATGTCTGATTCTTACTCTCTCACAAATGGGTGAAATAACAAACCAAGTAAAGGAAGCATTTTTTCCCAATGGTCAAAAAAGCCACCTTCTACGGTCCCTCACCCCCTCCTCTCAGAAATGCTTCAAACCAATCACGATCTCCATAATAGCTTTGGACCAACAACTTAGCAAACTAAGGAAAGTAACTTCTGACTCCGAAGCATTTCTTTCCATTTGGAAATACTGAAGTCAAGGAAGGACTTTTTCTTTGAAAAAATATAGAAGGCAAATAATCATGTCATAAGTAAGTGATGTGAATTAATAAAATAGCATCCTGATGACGAAGAGGAAAGATGCATGCCTGGCTTTGCCAGGCCCTATTCAGCAAGGGCCTTTTTGGAAGTTGGGAATGATTGGATTGGCCAGAGTCCACTTTGTTGTGCATGGAGCTTCCTGATGGCTGGCCTGACGTAGGATGTTATTAAGCAGTTTGGGCTGGGGCATTATTATTCTCCATGAAGAATTTAAAGAAGATCTTGAGCCTATTGCAAGAGGAGTCATGCTGTGCCATGCAGTATAAAAATATCATCAGTCTTATGCCACTGGCACATTCAAGCACCTAGTGGGATAAGCCAGGCACCAATGTTCAAGGTTTTATATAAGGTAACAGCTGCTTTGGTCAGACAGTTAATTAAATATGTTAATTTCCCATACAACCAACAGTAGCAACAACAGTTCGAAGAGAGATTTTATGACATTTCTGGGTTCCCTCCTATACCCAGGAGAGTGGCTTGTGCCCACATCATCTCCTAGTCTCCTTTGTGCAGTAATGCTGTTTTCCCCCTTCGGAAACAGCCCTGTTCTATGACACTGCAAATATTGTACATGCTTTGGTAGCACATTAACCACTGCCAATTGTCACCACTCCAGTCCTGAAAGGCTATTTGGGTCTGATCCCACGCTAGTGTTTGGTTAGTCAGTAAATATCACAAATCATACTGAAGAGGGGGAATGGGCTTTGTCTCCATTTGTGTCATTCTGGCTTGGCATTTATATTTTATCTTTGTGGAACTGATAGAGCACAGATTGTAAATCACGTAAGAGCAATGACTAGATTCCATCCTAGGCCTGAGGTTGCACCAAAAGATTGTTCTAGATAGTGTTGAGTTAATCATATGGAGTGCACACATCTGAGAATACATTGTTTAAACACAATAATATGTAAATGTGCTTTCTGGCAATATGTGGCACTGTGAAAGAAAATGTTCTCACTTAATTCATGAAAAGAAGCAATCACAATATCTAGGACTTATAAATATAACTGTGACATGGAACCATATATAATATTTTTGTGTCATACAGGAATCTTTGAGGATTGCAAAGGAGATGGCAATCTGATTGTGATAATGCAACTGATTTTATGCACCTGAATGAAAGTTTCAGAGAACACTGCTGAACAAGAGTTGCAACAGCTCAAGTGCTAGTGATTGGCATTTTGATGGAGATGTTTATCAGCCTACAAGTTTCTCAGGGAAGATCAAAAAGCTCATGCTTGTTGATTAGGTTATCATCAGTAGAATAACTCTTCTCCTGTCTAATGTCACTTTTTTTTTTTTTTAGGAGACGTGGTTTTTGTATAGCACATATATTTTCATATTGCTTAAAGATATCTACAATCTATCATTAAATCTGAATGCAAAGTGATATGGTAGGAAAGACTAATGAAACAGACTTTCTGCCACAGTTGCTAGGTTGTCTCTATTTTCTTATTTGTAAAATGAGGGGCTTGTGGAAATGAACTTTGAGATCACATCCCGGTCTGATTTTCTATTTGATGAAATATGATAAAATCAAAACGTTCTGACCTATCACAAACCAGCTGGTGATTTTTTTTTTTTTTTTTGCGGTACGCGGGCCTCTCACTGTTGTGGCCTCTCCCGTTGCGGAGCACAGGCTCCGGACGCGCAGGCTCAGCGGCCATGGCTCACGGGCCCAGCCGCTCCGCGTCATGTGGGATCTTCCCGGACCGGGGCACGAACCCGTGTCCCCTGCATCGGCAGGCGGACTCTCAACCACTGTGCCACCAGGGAAGCCCCAGCTGGTGATTTTGAACTCAACTACTCTGAGTCTCAAACTTCTATGTTTCTAAGGATGTAATACATTGTGAATATGGTTAGTGAATTACAAAATGCTCTAAAAGTTATTGAGATTCTTTGTTTTTAGATTCATAGTTCATTCTTTCAATAAATTATACAATTTTGTTTATTTAAAAATCTCAGGACAATAGTGTTATTGGTATAATTCACTCTAAGTCCAAAGACCAGAAGTTCTGATGTCCAAGGTCAGAAAAAGATGGATGTCCCAGATTAAGAAGACAGAATTTGCTCTTCATCATCTTGTCTGTTTCAGGCTCCAATGGATTGGATGATGCCTGCCCACATGGGTGGGGACAGATTGCTTTACTCAGTTTACTGAATCAAATGCTAATATGTTCCAGAAACACCCACACAGACACACCCACAAATAGCATTTTACCAGCTGTCTGGGTATCCTTCCTTAACACAAGATTAACCATCACACATAACTATTAACTTATCTTCCTTCTCCTAATTTCATCAAGGAGATCAGTGAGAAATCCATTAGGGGACAGTAAACATCACAGAGTTGAGGAGGATTTTCAGGGCAAGTGAGGAGAGAAAATTCCGACATCTAGTTGTTTAAATTTGATTTTTAATCTCTAGGTCCATTGTAGTTTCTTCCTGAGGGAACAAATGTAGATTTAATTGTGACTACAGAATACAAAAAATATCTTACTGGTTTGGAGAGGGAGAAGGGGGCTGACTCTGGAAATTATAGAATGGTTGATATGAAACTGTCTACTCTTTTCTGAATAGGGAGCTGGAGGATGGGAGGGCAGCCAGCAGTTTCCCAGGGACAATGTTGCTGTATTAGTGAGGGTTCTCCAGAGAAGCAGAATCAACAGGAGATATAGATATCTTAATATCTGTCTCAAGAGATTATACAATGTTGGCTCACACAATTATGGAAGCTGAGAAGTCCCAAGATCTGCCAACTGCAAGCTGGAGACCCAGGAAAGCTGGTGATATGGTTCAAAGGCCTGAGGGCCAGAGAATCAATGGTATAGATTCCAGTCCAGGTCTGAAGACCTGAGACCAGGAGCACCAAGAGCAGGAGAATTGATGTCCCAACTCATCCCAACTGATAATTGACTCATCAGTCAATTACCCTGCCCTATCAGTCAGATAATTCAAGCTTTCTTCACCTTTTTGTTCTATGCAGGTCCTTAACAGTTTGGATGATGCCCACATGCATTGGAAAGGGCCATCTGTTTTACAAAGTCCACCAATTCAAATGCTAATCTTTTCCAGAAACATCCTCACAGACACAGAAATATTTCACAACTATCTAGGCATCCCTTAGCCAGTCAAGTTGACGCATAAGATTAACCATCTCAGCTGGGCATATGGATCCCAGGTCTGATGACAATACAAAGCATTGTTTGGGATTTCCACGTCTGTACCAAGATAACCAAGGTTGAGCTGGTTTTCTAAAGGCAAACATACCCAAGGAAATAAGGAGTAAAACAGCAAAGATTCCACAGCAGCCAAACCATGTGATTTCAGTTCATTTGTAAGAATTTGTACTGTCAGAGTTGAAATGTTTCCTTAGGCTTTTTAGATAGTGACTGTTGTCTCAGGTGAAGGTCTCTAAGACAGTTAAAAGAGTGGATTTGCTCTTGCGAATTCACTAACAAAGCTTTATGATCCATTCACCTCATTTACATTTGAGATATTGTTAGGGAAATGCCACACAGATCTTTCCTTGAGTTCAAGCTGACATTGCACACTATCTCACAGATTTGAAATTAACATAACCCTTATATGGAAAAAGTTTGGAGTAAATAAGGTGGGGATTAAAATTCAGTCATTTCCCTATCCTTTTATCTGCTTTCACCTCAAATTTTTTTAATATGTAAGGAAAGTAGCTTTATATATATTATCTATTACAAACTTTACATCAATTTTATAAGGAAAGTTACTTTCCTTACAGGGAAAGAACATTTTAACAGATGAAGAACCCTAGACTTAAAGTTATCAAGTGACTTTCCCAAGGTCACCCAGCCAGGGAATGACCGAGGATTCCTACTCAAGATTATTTGACTTCTCAAGTTGAGTTAACATTCCACCCCCCAATTTTTAAAATCTGAAGCTGCAAAACTCAGCAAAGGGTACTTGGCAGGAAGTGGGTCAAATAAAATTATTACTACATTAGAATGGAGTCTTAGACATAATTAATGCAACATCTTCTTATTACTCTTGTGGAATAGGGGAAGTATATATCAGGGCTCTCCGGAGAACAAGCAAACCAAAGAGAAAAGGGTAATGAACTTGGAGAGAGGTCTCCAGTGAGGAGCTAAAGAACTCTTTCATCCCAATTTACTAATTTAAAAAGATTGATTAGTTGTAGTTCCCCATTACACTTGAATAGTGTTTTATAGTTTAGTTCCCCATTATACTTGAACATTGTTTTATAGCTTACAGAGTATTTTATAATAGGTTTCCTTATTTGATTTGGTCCCTATAGAAGCTCTATTTTATAGTGAGGGGGATATTATAATCTCAATTTTATAGATTAAAGATTTTAATTACAAAACTATCTTGAAATGGCATAACTAGTAGATCTAGATCTAAACACAAGTGTCTTATTTGTTTTTTTGGTTTGCTTTTAAATGCAAATGCAGTGTTCTTTCTAACCACATTATCCCTTTTGAGAACACATAGTTACCAAATGCATATGTAATAAATACTAAAAAAAAGTTTGATAAATTTAGGATTATCTTAAAAGTGTTGACTTCAAGTCAGAAACAATGGAAATGAAATGCAATACAAGTAAATGTAAAGACAGCATTTAGATTTAAAAAGAAGAATTGGTCTGAATTGAGGAAATTTCCTTGTCACAAGCTTGCCATGTATCAACAGTAAAATAGAATTTTTCAGAAATTGTTAATGAAAGCAAGGTAGGATTAGGAGAAATGTATTGTTCTGAGGAATGAGCGTGACAACATTGTTTTCTCTGAATTGGTCAGAATGATGCTAAAAGCTTGGCCTCTCTGTACACCGGTGCCAACACAAATCTCAGAGACAGAGTTTTGGGTGAAGTAGAAAAGGATAGCTTTATTACTTTGCCAGGCAAAGGGGGACACAGAAGGCTCCTGCCTCGAGAAACTGTGTCCCAACCCCAGAGGATTTGATGGGGGTGTTCATAACAATGGTTCAAGGCTGGGATCTCTGGCAAGACTAGGGTATGTGTGCAGGGCTTCCACTCCTTTAATTGGTCTGAGGTGGTCTATCTTCTAAACTAGAAGAGCTTCTCTGGTCCCTTTAATCTCGCCTCAGGTGGTTTCTTGGTTGCTCATCCCTTGATTACCAACTGTTTGAATCTGCCCTTTGGAACTCAGGGAAGATCATGGAGGTTGTAGTCTTACCTACAAGACATATGGGACAAAAAAGTCCTCCGTGCCCGGGAGCCCCACAGGGCTTCTCTCAGTTTCAAGAACACAGCGGAAGCTTTGTGTTCAGCAATTGATAGGACATTTAAAAGGGATATTGGCAAGCAGAAGTTCAGAGGAGGTGATGGGGTAGAGAGATGGAGTCAGGAAATGCATTCGTCTCTTGGGTGAGGCAACTAAGGGCATTGCCCAGCACAGTGCAGACTTCTAAACAGAGTTCTAAGCATCTGAACACTAGCACTTTCTTTTATACTCACAATGACCTTAAACACTAGGAAGTAGTATTATTTCCATTTCAAGAGATGAGGAAAGTAAAAAGTGATCACTCCAATACTCAGAGTAATAAGCTAGAAAGCAGTTTATTTGCCAAGAAGTTAAGGGTGCACTGGTATAAGTAAACAATTATGCTAGAGAAATCCTAACATCACATAAGGTCCTAGAGTTATTTGTTTGCTGATATTTTTATTAATCCCTATACTTCTTGGTTCTCAAAATTCAACTGAAGTTGAAGTTTATTTACCTTAGCGTAAATATGAATAATGATATTAATATAAATATACAATATGTATTATATTATATATAACGTAATAAAGATAACTATAAATTTAATTGGCTCTCAACCAGATTTTGTCATGAAATTTTTAGAGAAACCTATATTTCAGCACGTTAAGTGTTTTTTCTATTTTATTACTTGAAATAACTGAATACCTTCTTAGCTGTTACTCTGTTTTGCTATTTTTTCCCCAATTTTTGATTATTTTAATTTTAAAGCTTGAACCATTAGGTAAATAAAAACAAGAAACTAGTACTAGAGAAAGAGTTCTATCAATCACCGCTCTGACACCAACCAGGTGTTCTTCAATTTAATTCAGTTCTGACACTAACTACTTGTACCTGATTCCACAAGTTAAAGACACAGTTCTCCACAAGACTACCTTCGGTTCAGATGACAGCTACAAGTCTCCGGGGCCATCTATACTTCTGGCTCACCAGCTATAAATGTGGGGTTCCTACAATCCCCTCAAGTTTGATAATTTCCTAGAACAACTCAGGACTCACTGAAAGCACTACACCTATGATTACAGTTTTATTATAAAGAACTAAGACCCACAACAAATGGAAGATATTAGCATTCTTCATTCCAGAGAAGACCACCTGAGGCCACCTGAGATTAAAGGAAGCAGAGAAGCTCATTAGGAGGAGACTACCTGAGACCAGAATAAAGGAGGGCAGGCCCTGCGCACACCCTGATCCTTATCAGGAACCCCACCCTCCTTGAACCTCTGCTATAAAACTCACATCAAATCCTCCCAGGTTGGGATACACAGTTTTTGAGGCAGGAGCTTGTTGTGACCCCTTTGCCTGGCAAAGCAATAAAGCTATTCTTTACTACTTGACTCAAAATTCTGTCTCTGAGATTCGATTCGGCATTGGTGCACAGAGGCTGAGTTTTTGGCTTCAGTTATGCTAAGTTAAGAAATAATTGGTCACACTGGAGTGAATCTAAGTTGCAGGACTGGAAGTTGTTTGCAATTTCTTTCCCTTCTCTTTTGCAAATGAAGCACGGGCTTTAAGTTTTCTCTTCACTAAAAAACATTTCACTGATTTTTTTAAATTTGTTTTACTTTTTTATAAATTTATTTACTTATTTTTGACTGCGTTGGGTCTTTGTTGCTGCACGCGGGCTGCAGCAACAAATAGTGGGGGCTATTCTTTGTTGCGGAGTGCGGGGCTTCTCATTGTGGTGGCTTCTCTTTGTTGAGGAGCACAGGCTCTAGGCATGTGGGCTCAGTAGTTGTGGCTCACAGGCTCTAGAGCACAGGCTCTGTAGTTGTGGTGCATGGGCTTAGTTGCTCCACAGCATGTGGGATCTTCCCAGACCAGGGCTTGAACCCGTGTCCCCTGCATTGACAGCAGATTCTTAACCACTACACCACCAGGGAAGTCCCTCACTGTGATATTTTAATTAAGTAGCTCCGTTTAGCCAACAACTCTATCTGAGGCTTTTCATGGGGTTTTATTTTTTCTTTAAATACATCTCTGGGAGCAAAGGTATATTATCACTTATGTCAGGAAGCGACATGATCTTCGTACTTGTTAATCCATAAATAAGGATATGTCTATCACAGGCAGAGAAAATGAAGGGGTGGGGAAAGAAACAATGCATAGCAGCAGGCTTTCTGTGTGTGCCTGGCGGAGCATGAGAAAATGATACTGGTTTAGTTTTCATTCTATTCATCACTGACGTTGTGGAGATAATTGGGTGTTGTAGTTTCTTTCACTCAATATAATGCACATGAACTTTTGAAGGTTTATAGTTTACCTTAGATTTTGTGGCATCATTTATAGAAACTTTAGAACAATTCTGAGGTCTAAAGGGAATGAAATCCCTGAAAATTGGAGTGCTCTGTTGGATGGAATACATCCGAGTTTCAATACAAATGCTGAAATGACAGGTAGAGAGAGGAGAATTATTGTGTCTGTTCGTAGTCCCTGAAATGACAACCCTTGGATAAATCTCCCTGCCAGGGGAGAAACAGACTATCTGGTATTTTGACAAGGAAAAGTTTATAAACACTAGAGAAAACTTGGACCTTCGACAAAGAAGAGCTTATGAGAGGGGGCAGGGACAAGAGTCAGACGAAGAATGTCTGGAGCAAAAGAAGCCAATACTGAACAACACTGCTGAAAAATCTAATGATGTGAGTTTTAGTTGCAGAGAAGGCTGAGTAGCAGTGTGGGGACATCTTTTACTTATTTTTCTTATCATGTCATTAAAAAAAAGAAATGGAGTTGCTAATAAAGAACATTCTGAATAATTTCTAATTAAGTTGAGACAGAGAAAGAAAATGTATATCTTTCACTTTAAGTCTCTCAGGAATAAAAGATGTCCACACCCACAAAATGGACCCGAGTGATTTAAGCTACCCACCCAGCTGTAGAATTTCTGTAGCTGTTGCACATTCTTTGAGGAAGGAAGAAGGTCGGGGTCTGAGGATCCTACTTGAGCCTCAGGGAGGATCCAGAAGAGGGAGACAAAGCTACCTCGCCACACTCGTAGTATCTTATATTGACAAGTTCTCACTGAATTTGCTACATATACTTCTGTGTGGCCATAGCTACCGTAAAGGATCCATTACTCATTAAATAAGTGATGAATATACTCAAAAATTGCAGCCACATGGGCCGCACAAATGCATTTTCATATTATTAAGATGTTGCCAACTTGCAACTCTTCGAAATCTGAGTAAATGTTTTGACAAGAGGAGACAGCAAGGACAAATAAGAAGTAGCGGTCTTAAAGAAATTTAGCCCCACTTCTAACAGCTTTAAAGTCTTAAGAGTGTTTTCGCTGGGGCAGTACCAGATAAATTGCTCTTATATGTGCATGCAAGAGGCTAAAATTCTTTTGAAAGTTTATAATTTCTCATGGGAAAACACAACATAAAAGTTACTTTTACTCATAGAAAAACAAAACCATATTTTCCTGTCAACCTTTGCTGTTGGGAATTTCAAACTTTTTGCATTTTTTTCCTGTGATTCTTAGCTGGCCCAAGGGACAGGCGTTTACAACATAATTTACTTTCAACGTGTCTCTGTAAATCATTGTAATACTCTCTATTGCTTGTGGAGAGGGAAAAAAAAAAGAGCTCCCAATGGGGCTTCTTGTCCCACTTTCCCAAGACTCCACCAGCCCAAACACGAACAGAAACTTTCCCTTTTAATGTCCAACCTCAAAGACAAAAGGCACAAAAGGAAACATTGCACTGTAAATACAGGTAAAGTTAGAACTATGGGCAGGCTTTCAGGGAAAAGATTACATTTTAAGATTGAGAGGGAGATTTGCCCTAGGTGATGTGGAACGTTTAGAAATGCTCAAGTTATTCTAGAGTAGGTGGGCTGCCCTCAGCCAAATGACTTGAGATCTTTTTTCATAAAAATCCTAACCTACGGCATACATTTGCCAAGCTATTAATATCAAGGATCATTCAGTTTTACATGAGAATTTGATGACTTATACATTGGTTGATGCTTCCCCTTTTAGAACCTTAATGGGAATTTTTAAGCTATTTCACAGTGTGTAAATTTGAATGTAGGTCAGATGAGGAAGAAAAATAGGGCATATCCAGGCCCAAAGAATAACCTGAAAAATAATACGTCAGAGCAAAGAAAGGTAAGGTGCAAAATTAAACAGATGATTAAAAGTGTCTTAAGCAATCTGAGGTTTGAAGACAGAACCTGATAAATTAGCACTACTCTATATAGACCATTTGAGCTCAAATTCAGGCTACTAGTGAGCCTGGTTCCTCCACAAGCTGCAGATTAAGGAGTTAACATATCATGTTAACCTGCTTCTGCTAACTGTCCATAACAGGAAATGTAACCCAGGTGGGTTTGATATTCACAAGATTAAAGCGTATGTGTACCATCAAATGGTCACCGCATTAAAGCTGTTTTAATGAGGACTTGGGAGATAATGAATGAATGTCGCTAATTCACTACAGAGAAGACAGCCTGACCTCCTTCTGACCTCTTTGCCGCCAGGTATCTTAAACAACATATTAGTTTTGCTTAAAGCCAAAATGGGACGGTCTGTAAGATAAGAACAAGCCAAATGCTTAGGAGAATGACTTTTGCTAGTGTTAAAGCCAGAAGAAAAAAAAATCTTCTCCCTAGAGTCCTTATAAAAAGAACACTGTGTAACAGGATGAAAATCATCCTGACACCTTTATCTCTGACACAGCGCTCAGCTACATCAGGCTGTTTCCTGTAGTGCCCCTCAATACTGTCCAGTGACATCATGCCAGGAAAATACCACTAGGTAAAGGCATGGGGGGAGGACTATTATTTAAGGAAATAACTCTGCTGGTTTAACTTAATCCTGAGTAAAAATTTAGAGGATTTAGAGGGACTGCTTATCTTTCAGGTAAGCCTTCATAAACATCAGGCTTTTGATAGATTTAAGACAGCAGCATATTAGAGATTGTACTTGCTTGAAAATACTCAGGGCACAGCCAATTTATTGTGATCCCACTTGGTTTTCCAGGGAGCAGGAATAGGGTAGAACTGAGGACCCAGTGATAGTTTTCCCCAAATAAAAGACAGCTTGTCTTCTGCTAAGAGGTGAACCAAAGGAGTAGCTATGATTAGGGAAGAAGGGACAGACTGGAAATACTCTAGTGCCTATTTTAGTCATTGAGTACAAACACTGTCAAATAAAGTAAAATTAATACAAGCGTGAATTCATTTTAAGACTTGACCAATAGATACAGTGAGGAAGTATTTTCAGCTACGGTGGTTTCAGCTTTTATTTTTCTGGAAGCAAAAAACATGTTGGATAGAATAGATGGAGTTCATATGAACCTTGTATTGGAGTATTTTCTCCTAAATAAGCTTATCAAGAAAGTTTCCAAAGGCATTAAATGTATATTGTGGTTTGTCTATATGGGCAAGGCCTCAGCTTTTAAAGGCTATCTTTAGTTTAAAATACTGAAGAAAACTTAAGTGAGAGGGAAAAGTCCTCAAAATTATTTTCCAGGCCAGATTTATTTTGGCAGTCACATTCAGGAAACTATGTAGTGTACCAAGTTTTAAGAATTGTATTTGGACACTAATCCATAACTGTAGTCATCAGTTTACTGACAACCATCTGCTTGGACACTGCTCCCACGTTCTAATAAGTAATGTAAAATTAAAATGGCAACAGACAATTTCAGCAGCAAAAGTAAAAATGGTAATTGCAACCTTGAACTCATACAAAGAGTTATGAATAAAATAGTGATCCTGTTTCATCGTTATTCAAACACATTTAGGTAAAGTGTGCTAATTCTTTCCATTATAACCAAGATCCTTGAAAGAATAATCTATGTTCATCTTTGCTTCTTTATCTGTTTCACTTCACTACACACAGCTGCTTTGTTTTGTCGGTGCCTTGAAAACCTAGTTTTCAAGTCAAGGTTTTCTGTCATTATCTTACTTTATCTGAGCCATTTGATGTTATGGAGGTAAAATAATGGCTTAATAAATGTTGGGCACCCTTTACACTCTTCGGTGTTTTCTTACGCCAGATTCCATCTATATCCCAATGGCTCAACACTCACTTCAAGCCTAGACTTCTTGCAAGAGATACAGACCTGCATAATCAATGACCTACGAGATATTTTCTTTTAAATGTTTCATAGACGTAGTTAAATAAAAATGTTCAAAACCAAACATACCATCCAGCCCTATACAACATTCACCAAACCTGTTCTTCTGCTTAGTTTTGTCAAAATCTCAGAGAAAAACACCATCTACCCAGCTGCCCGTTTCAAAAACCTAGACTCACTGTTGATTTCTCCATCTCTTTTCTTTTTCATAAACCAATAGTCACAATGTCCTGTACATTAGGTTAAAGTGAATGAAAATGCAATATAAACTTGCTTAAGAAAAATGATTAAGAAAGAAAAAACATTGGCTCATTTTCCTGAAGAGGTCAGTCCCAACTGACTCTATGGCTTACATTCTCCGGAGTCTTTCCATCTCTTAGCTCTGCTTCTGTCTTGTTTCCACTTCTGGTAGGTTCTCCAGTTAGGGTAGCCAGATGGTTCCTGACAGCTCTAGACTCATGGTCCATTCTCTCAGCAATTCCAGCTGAAAAAATGTGCCTCTTCCTCAAAAGTTTTACAGAATCTGAGACTCTAATCTTACTGTCTCCTTGTCTCTGTTTGGTCTCAATTAAATCAAGTGCTTATCCCTGATCCAAGCAGCATGGGTAGGAGGAGGCAGCAATCTGATTGGCCAGTCTGAATTACAGTCCACACCTGGAATAGGGCTGCAGGCAACACCACTGACAGCACAAGAGTGAAAATTATGAAGTGTTAATAGCACAGAAATTGGGGTGCTTTTCCAACAAAGTGGATGCCAGCAGGATATTCCAAGAATATGCATTTTTCCTTTTTTCCTAAACATGAGCAAAATTTAGAAAAATAAAAATAAGAGTGTATTAAACTATAACCTTGATATAATGTTAATGATACAGTGGGAATTGGTGAAAAGTAGGCATATTTTGGAAGTCATCTTGGTTCCCTTGAAGAGTTTCTGTCTGTGTTTATCTCCTGAGTATGCAGCAGTATTTTTATGAATGGCAAGACTTAATGGTTTTACTCTTTCAACATGAATTCTGGATTTTAAAAATAATTAATCTAGATTTTCCTAACTTAAGTAGTAGGATAATCATTCAAGAGAAAGACTGAAAATAAGAGGAGAATGTTTTTTAGTTTGAGGAAAAAACAGGATTGACTTAAATCATGGACATTAAGTACATAAAATTTTTCATACTAATTTTACCCACCAGCTGTTCTTTTCCACTGCAAATTAAACAAAGAGAAAAGCTTAATTTGCAGAAAGAGGATTGAGATTAGTCATAAGGAGTCTGATGCTTCCATGCATATTGAATGCACCTGTCGGGAGAGCCGACCCACAACTACCCACAACAGGTAGTTGTGGGCTGGAGTCCTGCTGGGCTTGCTGCAATAGCCTAGTGGTGGCTTCTTACCTCATGTTCCTCTCTGATCCTTTCTGATTAAGGAAGCAGAAAAGCTCTGAGTTGGGTGCTAAAAATGCATTCACCATGGGAAGGAAGTAATGCCTTTCTCTTCTGCTAAATTTCTGTTAAGCTGGGAAAGATGTTATCTGCCCGGAGTAGCTTACAGCAGTTTCTGGAAATTCAGGAATG
The DNA here is from genome assembly GCF_003676395.1 of Aethalodelphis obliquidens. Lineage (NCBI taxonomy): Eukaryota > Metazoa > Chordata > Mammalia > Artiodactyla > Delphinidae > Aethalodelphis > Aethalodelphis obliquidens. The sequence continues at coordinate 84,213,019 of NW_020837946.1, read as the reverse complement.
GGAAACAGCGGGAGGGCTTGTTAAAAAACAAATGGCTGCCCCACCCCCACCCGCCGCAGAGATTGTTTCAGTAGGTCTGATATGGGCTTGGGAATTTTCATTTCTAAAAAATTCCCAGGAGATGCTGAAGCTGTCGCTCCAGGCACCCCACTTTGAGAATCACTAGCTTCGACGTTGCCCTGTTGTGGTAAAAAAGATTCGGGGATTCTTTTAGAATTAGGTGAGTCAGAAATGCAAGTGCCCAGATGGTTCCATACAATTAAGGAATTAATAGTAAGCCTCTGTAAGCCGTGTTTTCTTAGAATCTTTTTGATAAAACTGGGCTCATATAGATAAGTTTTCCCACTTTTTCTTAAAGTTTTAGGGGACTGGAAATCTTACTTTTTGAGAACTTTGGCTTGTGACCTTTTCCCCAGTGATTATTTTCCTAATTGCCAAACTCCACTCTCCTATCCTTTCTCCAGCCAACACATATCCCATCCTCAACTGAAAATCATAGGCCTAATCAGAATTTCAGAGAATAAGCCCTGGGTCTTTATATTCTTATAAGACTTAATACCCAGGAAAGTAAAGTGCCCAAATGGCTAAATGCTTTTCCATGGGGTCCTTGTGGTTTAGTGTAACACATCCAGCAACAGTATTATACACAGATTCAAAAGTGCTGCATCTTAAGCAACTGAGCTGGAAGTGGAGACAGGTGCTCTGGAAAACTAAGTTTTTCTGAAAACTGGTTCTAGTTGTGAAGAAGATACTACAATCAAAGAATCATACAAGGAATCTGAATACTATTGTTCCATGACTTGTGAGCCTGTGATCAAAACAGTATTTCTAAATGGACATTTTATAGAAAAGGTGATAAGTGTGCATGAATAATAAAATTATGAGTAAATTAGATATATCCATGAGAAAACAAATTCTCTAAGTGAACTCTTTCTCTTGAATGAACTGGCTCCTTGGCTACCTTGAATAGTTCACTTATGAACAACTCAGGGTAGGTCCCAAATTCCAAGACATGTAACCATAGTATGAATTCTAGCTGAGTTTGAGAAAAAGTGGGAACCCTTCTGCTTTAAGTCAGTAAAATTCTTCCCTTACTCTTTTTATCTGATGTGCAGTGGTTAGACTTTTGCCAAGGTTGCAGAGGACAAGAGACCCTGGAGTGATTTAACCCATTGTTTTCTTATTTTCACATCCCCCAACCTTAGAGATTCCAGGGCCTCAGTTTATTGATAACACTTTAGTGTTGGCAGAAAAGTTTGGAACTCACTTGTTTATATTGGCATAAAGAGATATCCCTCTGCCCATTTTATGTATGTGGAAATTAAGGCTCTGAAAAAAATCACTGAGATAATGCATGCAAAACACTCATTTTAGGGCCCTTTCCATAGTAAGCTGTTCTTATGCATAGGGCAGAGGACCTCTTTTCAGGAATCTATACAGATTGGACTTGTAAATAATCCATGGCGATGTATTCTATAACAGAGTTAGCAAATGGGACAGAGAGAAGAGAGCAACCAACTCAGTGTGGAGAGGGTACAGAAAGGTCCTCAAAAGAGGACTCATGAAGCCTGTGTAGGGGTTCAGCACATGGTTGAAACACCGTGCTTATTGAATGCATTTGTAAGAACATAGACAATTTCACCATGAAATGTAGATCAAACGATATGTCATTCTGAAGCAATATAAACAGATAGATTTGATCACAACTACTTTTTTTGGTTGAATTATAATGTGTAGTCAATAATTCCCAAAGGTGGTGATTCATCAAAATAATAGAGAGGCTGCTAATAAACACAAACTGGGATACTTTGAAAATTCCAATTCAATTTCATAGATAAGAACAAGGGTGGGGTAGAGTAGCACAGGGAACCGTAGTTTTACAGAGTTCCCAGGTATTTCTGGTTATCAGCAAAGTCTGGAAACCATTGGTTTAATACAGCTGTTCTACTCCCTGGCTGAACATTTGAACAACCTGAGGCCCTTTTAAAGCTACCCAGACCTAAGCCCCACCCTACTTAGCCCTATTTTATTTTTTTTTTAATTCCCCAGGTAATTGTAATATGTAGCCAAGGTTGAGAACCACTAATTGAAGCTGACGAATATATTGCACTTAGCAAAAGGAAGGAGGGAAGGGAATAAAACAATTGTTGGAAATAAGAAGACACTCTTACGGAGGTTTTCTTATGAATTATAAGTACTTTGAATCTACTTTTGCTACTATTGTTTTACCCCTCTCCCAATGACCAAATCTCATAAGGACATAGAGGAAGGCAGATATTTGTTTTGATGCTATTTTCCACCAAGCAATTCAACCAGAAATGTTTCTTTCAGTGAGTGCTTGCAGTGAGAAGAAATGAAGATGCGTTCTCCATAGCCTCCCAGTCTAAAATAAAGCACAGTCTCTGTCCTTTTGATCAGAAGTGGTATAGTTTACCATTCCTTTTACCCTACAAATTACAGTGTGTGGGCAGTTGTTCACAGTGTGGGCAATCCTGATTTTCAGTGATGTGAAAAGCACATTTTTGGGAAAATATCTAAAATTTTGGGATTCCTGTTTGAGTGGAACTTGTCAAATTCACTTAAAGAAAAAGAAAGACAGTCAAGGTGAGAGATTAATCAAGTAATCATTGTTCTTTCAGATTGCAAGTTTTGAAACTCAAGTGGATGACATATTTTGGGAGGGTTCATAATTCACTTATGGAAGACATTTCTATTTTAACTATGTATAAACAACCATTGAGGACAGGTCTTCAGGTGTGGTGGGTTCTTGATGAGTTCTCGTTTGGGCTGGTTTCATGTAGGATGAATGCATTAATGCTTTCCTTCAGTTTAGATGTTCGTGGTTCTGTTTTTTGGCACATAGAGACTCAAAGGCTTTGAATAAGAAAAAAAATAGATATTCTATTTAAGGTTGTTAAGATCATTGAATTAAGTTGGTGGTTCAAATGCTGCCATGAAATAAAAATGTGAAAAGTTGTTTTCATAAAGGTTTACCTTCTGTAATTCTGAAGAGCTGAAAAAATAAATTCATAAGTAGATGTAAGTGATAGAATGACAAAGATTTAATATTTATGGTATAGTAATGTTGGTGACACTATTTCCAAAGTGAATAATATATTTAAGATTAAAGTTAAGCAATATTCCATCAATCTTTTATCAAACTAGTATAATTCTTTCTTCCCTTTTCTGGAACAAATTTGCCACTGGTTTGTCCCTGGCAGTTAGCTAACAGAGCTTCAGAGTTAGAGAACCACTGAAGTGTGTGTGTGTGTGTGTGTGTGTGTATGGGGGGTGGGGTGTATGAATTAACTATATATGTATTCATGCAAAAGGTATTTTTGTCTTTCCTGTAAGCATTCTTTTCTCCCTGTCTTCCTCTGTTTTGGAGAACTTGAATGTCTATCTCTATAGGTACAGCTGCATTATTTTAAACCAAGTAAAATCTGAGGTAGAATGACATTCTTTTGACTTTTGTCTGAACTTCATTTTGATGTTTCTGCTTAATGAGCATATACTTTTTAAGCTTTAAAGCAAGGGAATACTCTTGTTTGTGTTTTGCATTAAATGTCAGAAATCTTTTACACAGGTCATAGACTAAGCCCGAGTGTAAGCCATTAGTTACTAAGCAATCATATTTATATCATATATCATTTATTTATAATATCTGAATGTTTTATGTTGTGTGGAGGTACTCTAGCTGCTTCCTGGTTTATCTCTATGATTAAATTTCCTGCATGGTCCTGTAAAGTATGGAGCGTGACACAACTCAGATGAGTAGAAACAGTTACCTAAGTCATGAATCCTATCCCACCTCAACCGACTTATTCTAATACTTCTCTTCAAGGAGCTTCTTATATCCCATTAAATAATTAAAGAGAAGGGTTGATTTATTTTGCTTTCCTTTATCTATAATGACCTTAAAGGAGGAAGGTGAGAAGAGAAACAGAATGTTGCTCCTGTTAATAACTATACATAGTCTTTTACCGTGGTTTACTGGAGTAAGAAGACAGATAACTCAATTTTCTTCTTCCTTAGCAGGCCCCTTGGGGTGGGGAAACCACTCCAGACTGGTCCTCAAAAGCACCCCTGTGTTTTTGGCAGGTGCCAGACTGTTCTGACATATTGCCCATATCCATATAGATGGATACCTAAGTATGTGTGTGCTTGGGAGTGTGTCACATATAAATTAATTTGTCTTTATAGGGAAATCAAAGGCAGGTAAGACTTGGAAGGGAAATCAGAGCTTACTACCCTGTCTGGTGTGATTAACATTCTTCCTTCCAGAGAACACATAAATGCAAAAATCCTACCTGCCTCATATTATCCTAGGACTGAGAATCTTTACAAGATTCAACATCATTCAGTATTGTAAATGTCAATTGGTTATTATTATACTTTATGAAAATTTAAAATAATTAACAATATATAATTAGGCCATAGTATACTTGAATTTTGATAACACGTTTTACCCTTTGTGTAATAATACCACCTAGATCCAACTTGGACTCCATGGATTGCTATTGACTCTGTTTGTGTGTGTGTGTGTGTGTGTGTGTGTGTGTGTGTGTATGAGATAGAAAGAGAGAGAGAGATGAAGAAAGAGAATGAGAGAAAAACTAATTTCACATGGCTGTTTTTGAGAATTGCTAAAACCACAGAGGAGGTTGCTTCCCTATAGATTCTTTTGCTTGCCTTTGCACATATCTAAGTTTGGTACATTTGGGGATCTTTCACTACTCTGGGTCTACCCAGGACTATAAACAGCCTTTACCCTGGTCATACCTTTCCCATAAAAAGGAAAAAAGAAAAAAGAAAGCATACTGTACTCACATGAATGTAGTTACAGTATAGGGGGTTGCTTCTTGCTTTGCCGTAAACTGATGGTTGCAATCTGTCTAACTGGAAACATTTCAATGCAAAGTAAGGTTTCTGGAAGTAAATCCACAGTACCTGATGCTTGGTGGGTAACATAATGACTGTGTTAGGTGAGGACATTAGAAGGTGTGTATGTGTCAGCAAGCAGTTGGACAGTTCTTTCCAATTCTGCCAGACAGATTTGGCTTCACTACAGTTTGAATGAATTTTTACAGCTTGAATGATTTTTTTTAAGATAGGACAACACCACAGTCATACTTGTTTTGGCTGTCAGCAGTGCACGTCGGAGTCTGTCTTATTGTTGCAGCTTATGTAAGTTGTATTAACATGGAGTGCAAGAATTAGGAGAAAACTAGGGAATAGATTTTGTAGTATTTCACAAGGTCTTCTGGAAGCCTTAGAAAGCTGAGAAAATACTCTTGTAAAACTTGTCCCCCTGACCCAAAACTTTCTATCCCCTTCTCAGTAAATTAAGCCATAGATTCTGAACTAAGCCTGAGGTTTCTCATTTTATTTTCAGCTTTTCAGATTTGCATAGTAAAATATCTGATTTGAACAATGAAAGAATAGGATGCAAGCTTCTTTAAGGAAAATGTGCTCTGGGTTTATTTCTTTGTTCCTTTGCTAGATTTATATAGCACCTTTGACCCAAGGTCTAGGACACTTTCTTAGGTCAGGTCCTTCCCCACCTTTTTAAAATTGATCACTTGAGATGTAATCTATGAATCACCCCCCGTGACTTCCTCCAAGCTCCCACTGGCATCGCACACTGGCCGCTCATGTCAGAACCACAGAAAACTACAGCATGTCAGGTCTACGCAACGTCAGCTCTCTGCGGAGAAAGACATTCGTCAATGTCTTATTGCAACTGATGCCCTCCTTGGGAATTTTTTGTTGTAAAATTGTGGTCATGAGACTAATAAAAAAAATCTGCACATATACAAAAAGGGGCATTCGGTTGTTATTTTTCCCCTTTTTTATTTCCATCAGAGAATAAATATCTTAACAGAAAATGTACATGTGTTACTTATTTAAAGCTAGTGCTAAAAAGCACACACGTCTTCAAGGAGACAACTGATTCAGTTGAAACCAAGTGAGAAGAAGCAAATCATGGGTCTGGAAAGAGAAGAGTGATAGACAAAGCCAGTTCAGGTTTACTTCTCAGGGCAAAGCTACTTTTCTGATGAGTAAGCTTTTCCTCCAAAGCCCCTCAGTTTAAAAAAGGGAAGGATGATGGAAACTGCCTTGGTTAATTGTCAGCTCACACCTTTCTTTAATGAGTTTCCTAGAAGTTTATGGTTAAGTTACCCTGGTGACTCAGGTAGGGTTTCCATCAACTCCAGCTGAGGCTGTCAGAATAGGAAAATGGGGGTCCATTTTCTGATTAATGAAAATAATAATTATGTACAGATGAAAGCAACGAGAGAAAGCAAAGAGCTTCCATGTTACTTTAAACAAAGAAGAGTTAAGGCCTTATCTTAACTATGCATTGGCACCGCAATGCGAAATGGTCATGCAAAATTAATTTTTAATGTGTTCAATTTATATTAAAAATTTCTGCAAGTGTGTGAATTTTTTTTCCAAGGCTGGAGTGCTACTTCATTTACAATATTCCCTGAAGGTGTTTTTTTTTTAAAGAGACTCTTAAACTGAAGCCATTTTAAGGATTTTATGAGACATTATGTGAGCTTTCATATGCAAGTTAGTCGTTAAGTACCAGATATTATATTCTGTAATATGCTTAAGTGATATTAGAGGCTGTATATAGCCTGCAGTAATGGCTATTGCTGCTTTTTTAATTTATCAAGAAAATGTTGCTTAAATAAGGAGCAAATCAATGCTGGGTTGTACAAAATATAAATGTAAGGAAGTAACAGTATTTTTTATATACTTGTTTCTTCTAGCTTCACTAAAAGGGAAAAATACAACCTACTTTCAGGGCTTATATTGACAGAAATTGTCAAAAATAAAATAAAATAAAATAGCATATTTAGAATTAGAGAACTGCTAAGAATACACAGAACGACATTGAACAATTGATACCCATTGCTACTCAGTGCCTCGTGATGGATATAAAGATGAATTTTACGCCCTTGATAATTGTTTTTTGTATGCTGTCTGGCATTCAGACAGAGTAAAATCTCTTACTTGGATTTTGACCAGTTAAGGCTTTGACTATTTTTCCTACAAAGGGAAATATTTATATTAAGCTGGATTCATTGGTCAAGCTTTGAAAAGCATGGATAAAGCCCCCACCTGATGAGTGGAATTGACTTAAAAAAAATTAAAGAGAGATTCTTGTGCAAAGCTCCTCCCACTCTGCAACTTAGTCACCACCACTGCCACCACCTATTTCTAAGTGTTGATAACTCTGTGTATGTCTAAACAGTTTTTTAACATTGTCCTGAATTAAATTTTTCATTTGGGAAGAAATGAGATATGACCAGTTATTGACAAGCTATGTATCGTATCCAGGGGCTTTTCATTATGGAAATAGGACTGAGACTAAAAATAAATCTCTTTTTGTTTAAAAAAAAAAAATCTCAAAAGAGTGAAAAGCCCTAAGCAAAACGAAGGTTCCCTTAGTTTGGTAGCAGGAAATTTATTTTATACTTACATTTTAATATTAAAATAAAATGATTCCTTAGCTGAGGTTATTCCCTTGAACATTTTCTCCCATTATGGGCATTATCACCATACACTTACATATATATTTTGGGCTTCTTAAATAGTATCTTAAATACCATCAATGTGCCGTGGCAGATTCACACTTTGAGCTCACATTTCTCACAATACAAAAAAAAAATAACTTCAATTGTGTTTCCTTGACACTGTGTTTTATAAGACAAATAACAAAATATGAAGCCAATAAACAAAATAATTTTCAGAGATTACAACAGGCTCAATTTTAGCCCTTCCGTATCTCAAATATGGGTTAATCATTTATTAATTAATTTTTATTTTCATTCCACAAACATTGACCAAGCCCTAACTATACTCCTGACATAATTCTCTGAGGTTCTGAGCGCCTAAGTTGTCCTCAAAATCACCAACCAAAAAAGTGCATTATATTCACTCTAATTTCAATGGTCAGTGTATTTTTGGTTTCCTATTCTTAAAGAATGATAATACAAATCTTTTATATGTGAGATAACTATCTGATAATCAGAATGTTTGTTTTTATTGGAGCACCCTACGGCCAGCCAACACTTTCCTGTGTTTTCTGCTGCTTTTTCAATCTTGGGAGGAATCTCATTATAGTTACTAACTATCCTTATTGTCATTTTGAAAAAATATCAACATGGGCAGGCAGAGTTTTCTATTTACAACCCCTTCAAGCTGTGGAATCTTTCTGGGTATTCACGAGTTTCCTGGTCCCCCTGGGTCCCAGTAAACCCAAAGCTATGTGTTTAAAAGGAAGACAATATTCCAACTTAGCCCTCCGCCTTCCTTGGCCCAGCTGCAGATCTCTCTCCTTCGTTCTCCACTTTGCATTGTGATTAAATACATTTAAAATCAAAATCATCTTTTCCACTCGCTTTTCCTCTCCCAGCTGCTGATTCCCACCCGATCCTTCTTTTGGAGTCAGAATTAATACGAATATTTAAAATCCTTGCCCTAGACCAGCAGCTGCAGATTTCTACTCCCCATACTGTGCTCCGTCTGCAGCTCACCAAAATGTTTCTCAGAAAAATAATACGAAGATGTTTTTTCCTTCCAAAACTTCTAGTGCTTTCGTGGCCCTCATTTTAACCTGATTTCTTTGATAAGGACCGTGAACATGATCTTGTTCAAAAGTTAAGTGTGTCAGATTGTGGGTGTGCATGTCGGGGGTAAGCTTGCTTGATATTAATTAATATTTGCATAAAACAGCATGTGGGGCTGTCTGCGCAATTCATTCTTACGGAACATATTGAAACACATATTACATGCTATACATTTTTGACCAATACAGGAAAGTAAAAACTGAATAGAGCTTAGCTCTACCAGATCTTAAAATAAACATTCAGAAGAAGTAAGGGAAATAAGCAAATAAAGTTTTTTGGCAGAGAGTTTATTTATTTAGCAACAGTGATGCAGTTGCTTACACTTTCTACAAATGTTTTATCTCTTTTTCCGCAGCACCTGTCCCTGAGTGAATAGAACCACATCTGTCTCATCTTGGCATCACAAGTACACATCTACATCTGTGAATGATGATTCCATTTTTGAAGGAAACAGTGTATACTTTTGCACTCCTGCAGTCTGGTAAAAAAAAAAAATTGCACAATGGATTTTGTGTCTTGCAGGAAAGCTTTTAAAGTGAATAAAAAGTTTGGAACTGGTACAAAAATATTGAATTTGCAATTTTGGAAAGCTATGAATTTTACCTATATCTGTATGTGCATGTTGTACGTGTAAATGTCTATATTATTTGATTAACACAAAATATCAGATAAAGAAAGGATCACTTAGTAGAAGGCATGATTTAAAAAGAAAATGCTTTAGTAAACACTTCAATATTTTACAAGCTTAAAAGATGGTAATGGTTTGCATATTGCTTCAGAAATATTTTCTGAAAGACAAAGATTAATTTTAAGGAAGGAAGAATTCGGGGTCATAATTGATACCAATTACAGTTACTGATTGTGATAATTTAGGGTATTTTGTATTTTGCACACTTCAATTTTAATACAAATAACCAATCTCTATGCAGAATCCTCTAATAATTAATGGAGGGGAGATGGAGGATCCTGGTAGCCATAAATTCAGACAGATCCAAAGCAGAAACTACAGTTCAGAAGATACACAGTTTTTCTTTTCCCTAAACCTACATGAATTTCTGTAGTCTCTATTTGAAACCACAAACGTGGCCATCGCCCTTTCTCTTTTTTTCTCTCTTTTCCCCACATCCACTCCAATCTCCTAGTCCCAGTTCATTTTACTCCATTCTTCTATCTTGTTGCCATTTACCATCATCTCTTTTCTAGATTCTGCAAAAGCCTCCAAACTGACCTGTGGACCTCAAGACTATCTTCTCTCCAACCTCTGTTCCCACTGCACCCAAAAAGAGCATTTCTGAATTCATCTCTGATCTAGGATTTCCCTGCTTAAAACCCTTCGATGGCTCTCCATTGCCCTCGGAGAAAGCCCAAACCCAATGCCTCACCTGGATTAGAAAAGCCTCCAGGGTGGGCTCAGCAGCCTCACATTTTTCTGCCTCCTCTGGCCCTCCCCACTCCCCGTGCCCTTCAGCCATTGGCGAATTATTTTCACTTCCTGAAACTCTTCCCGTTGTCCTCTCTCCCTCTCCTTCCCCCTCCCAACCTTTGAGCTTTTTCCTATGTTACTCATTGTGCCTGCAACTGTTTCTGCTTCCACCTTTTCCCTCCACACTACTTTACCGCTCAATAGCAACTGGGGATGGATGGGTAGAGCTATATAACAGGTGTCACATCTGTGGGTGCAGGAACTATGAACTCAAACTTCATGACGTTCCCTTTCTTGTGTGTGGATGCCTCTTTACTGTGTGCAGGACACTGACTTAGGCACTGTAAGAGTATTTTTTAAATGCTGTTCAAAAGTTGGGCAATATGCTTAAGAAAATTCAACTGATACAAGCAGAGTGTGCTCATACAGAAAACAGAAATGACACAAGCAGGGTATACAGGAAATAGACATCATTTTGCTGTTTGGTGCAAGGAGTGAAGGTAATTACTTTGGCATATTAGTAGTCTTTGATCTGACATTTCCTCACATTCATTTTCTTCCACAGATAAAATAGCCAGGTCTTGATAATGCTTATATAATGATTTGTGGCTTTCAAAGATAATCCTGTAGGTGATTCCATAATCTCCCTCTTTACCATTTCCCAGAGTTGCACAGGTCTTGCATCCATGAGTCTCAGCTCTGTTCCTCTTGCTTCTCTGGAAGTCTATTTAATTTTTCTTGATCACTCCATGGTCAGAAGCGAGAACAGCTGCTCTCCACGGCTGTGTGTCTGTTCATACTGCTGAAGAATCCTGTATCTCACCTATCCTTCAAATAGCACTAGGTTCTTAAAGGAAAAACTGCATCTGCAGACTTAACTGGGTTTTGTTTTGATTTCAAGGACACTGCTTGTCCCAGGGTGGTTGCTGTACTGCTGCATTACCATCTCCTCATGTCCCATGAGACACACCTCGACCGTTCTCCTGGTTTTCTGTACTTTGCATCATGTACATGCAGAGAACTGTCTGAAGTGCTGGCCATTGGCACAAACCTTCCTCAGTATTTTTTTTTTTTTTTTTTCATCTGAAGGCGAGAAGAGCAAGCTGCATAATTTACCAGCACTTCCTGGGCGGCCCCACCTTCTTTTCTCTCCTGTCTGGCCTAACCCAGCTGCCATCTGTTCTTCTAAGCACCCCGGGCCCTCCTGTGCTTGACAATACACTGCAGTGTTACACGTAGATAAATGAACTGTGATGGAAATCTTGAATTCTTTCTCTTTCTATGATGTGTCCAGTTTCCTGTTGTTTTGTTGGTCGCAGCCAGTTTGTGTATACACGCAAGTTTCCTTTTGCTTAGTTTTATTCCAAAGGAAAATTTAAAAAAATGTTTTTAAGTAAATAATGTGTATTATTTATTGATAGCACCCTGGATATTAGATAAATATACAGGCAGGAAGTTTTTAAAAGCATATATTATACACCCAAGAGAATAAAAGGAGTTATTTCAGTCTAGTGGGAAAATTATATAATTAGGGATTTTAAAAAATATGTTACTCCATCAGTTTTACTGGTCAATTGAGTCTGTTTTAAAAACACATAAAAAATATTTTTAAAAAAGGATCTTTAATTGTTGGACATATTCTTTTTCCCCTAATTTTAGATATGTCTACCATTTAAATTCCTCAGATTCCACAGCTGATCCCTGCTATTATGTTTGGAATTAACATTATTATCTAGAAAAAAATTTGTAATAAAATACCCAGTAATGAACAATGAGTGTTTAAAAGTTACAGTAGCGATTTTGGGTCAATTCTTTAATAGTCAATGTAATTTTAATTCTGAGAGGGAAAGCTGCCTTAGTGCCAGTAAGCACCACGTATACATATACACTATTAGTAATTTTTAACCCCAAATACACTGATTTCTATTGCTTTAATTCAAAATGACTAATATTCAAATCACAAAATTGACTTATCAAATTTTATTGAAAAAACTTACATTTAGTAGATGTTTCATTATATTTTTCTTTTTTTTACAATTTGGATAATCAATAGAAATTTAGAATGATTGACATTCAAGTTTTGGATTCAGGAATATAATAAAGAAATACTCTTAGGTCCACTTTGTTTTTTCATTTTCAGCAAAGCTAAGTTGTACTTTTAAAACTTTGAATATCTATTTACTTCAGTTGTCTCTGAAGTAAGGAAGGGAGATGGTGAGGAATAGTAAAAATTAAAATCAGAATTATGTTAGTTAAGGCTGGAAGATATATCATAGTGTCCTAAGAGGAAAATAAAGTAAAATTTTTCTATTAGCTTGTGACCATGAAATAGTCTCCATTTGATATTATGTGTGCCAGTATTATAGGTGGAAATAGCATGTATCTATGGGTATATCCAATAAGGTATTTCTAAGCTAGCTGACACTAGTGACATTTCTAATTATAGTTAACTATTTAGGGTTTATTAGAAATGCTCTGTATTTATCTCTTGTTTACATGGGTTCTCAGATTTAACTGTAGTTAGTTTACTCTTAACAGTGTCTACAGGGTTAACTGAACTCCTCTGCCACTTATTAGGTATATAACTTTGGCAGATTTACTTAATTTCTCCAAGTCTAAATTTCCTTCTCTGTAAGTGGAACTGATATAAGTTTTATTTTGATAAAATCAGGGGTCAGCAAACTATAGCCCACAGGTCAAATCCGATACGCGGCCTATTTTGGAGTAGACAAGGAGGTAAAGATGGTGTTTATATTTGTGATGAGTTGTAAAAACAAAATAAAACAACAACAAAAGCAATGAAGACTATCTAAGAGACCCTATGTGACTGCAAAGCCTAAAATATTCGATATCTGGCCCTTTATAGATAAGTTTCCAACCCTTAAATTATATCAAAGAATTATTTTAAAGATTAAATTATTAAATTTTTTATTTGTGTAAAGAAGTTGGTAGGATGTCAGGCATATGGAACAGGCTCAATAAATGTCACTTGTTATAGTTTTTAGTGATAATGATAAGAAAATGATATTAATATTCTTCTTAATGGGTCCACCAATTGGTTAAGTCTCATTTTATCTGTGTTCTCTCACTCCGTCCTATTGTAAATAGCATCTGTGTTAGATAAAACAGAAAGCCATTCCTTTTTAGAAGGATGTAAAATGTTCTACATTTTAAAGAAAACTTAACAATGTATAATTTCTGACTCATTTTTATTCACTAATTAATTAATTTTATTATTCTTAATGCAACTCTGATGTGAGAAGCTGTGTCTTGGGAGGAGGGAAGTCTGGAGGTAGGTTCATAAAAACATGTCAAAGATCACTGGAAAGGAAATCACTTAATGTTCTTTCTTTGTGTGTTATTTTTATTTCTCTTGTAAAAGAAAGAATGTTAGTCACTTGATTTCTCCTTTTCTGAAGAGAGGCTTCCATTTGGAAAGAGTGATGTTTTCCCAAAGGGTGGTGGGGGGAGGAGTTAGAAAGGAAGATACAAAAGGGAAATAAGTCTATTGTTTTGTTTTGTTTTACCTTCAGAGAATGTAGAGCGTTAAATCCCATGCTTTCCGAATGTCCTGGGAATCTTACGTAAGCCCACCATAAACTAAGGTTCATACAAGTAAACATCCGTCCCTTCCTTAAGCATTAGATTAAAATGCATTAAAAAAAAAAAAAAAAGCAAAAAAAACCTTTGTCAGCAGTTCTAATGGTGGAATGCTATGGATCCCAGCCAGTGGGTCCTTGGGAATGCCATCACAAGGGGACCCATCCAGCTGAGTAACAGAGCAGTGGAATCTGCTCAGACTAGTCTCGTTTGGACTCAAGCTTGAGTCCAACTAAATGTGTGGGGGAAAAAAAAAAATAAGCCTCCCCTCCACAGAAAGAAAGAAAGAAAAGAAAGAAAGAAAGAAAAGAAAGAAAGAAAGAAAGAAAGGAAGGAAAGAAGGAAGGAAGGAAGGAAGGAAGGAAGGAAGAAAGAAAGAAAGAAAGAAAGAAAGAAAGAAAGAAAGAAAGAAAGAAAGGAAAAGAAAGAAAAAGAAAGAAAGAAAGAAAGAAAACCAGTAGGGGTTCAAGTTAAAAAGGAAGGCCTTATAAACACACCTGATTTGGTCAGCAGTAGCAGGATTCATGAGGGCCATGGCTAGGTAGAAATGAAATAGGCCATGAGTTCCCCACCAAATTCCTGTGCAAATAGGATTCTGGTGTTTCTACTAGGGCTTTCTTTGTTCTTCAACATCATGATAGCCAAACCACAGGATTCTAGAGCCCTCGGTTAAGAGAATTAACACAAACCTATGAACATGCCAGACCCACACTTAATAGTAAAAGGCATCCATTGGGCTTCCTATTAAAGCACTAGCGCATGAACAGTTTTGTTACACATTTTCCCACAGTAAAAAAGAAAAATGATGTATTGTCTAAGTTTTTAATAAGATGGAGAAAATCATCCCATCTTTCCATGATTTGGGCTTTGGGACCAGTTCTGAAAATGTACTACAGCCAGTCTTCTTAAAGTCAAAGTGAGGTTGAGGAGAAGCAAGATGACGTTGCAGGGTTCCTCACAGGCATAGATGAAGCAAAGCTGCCCGAAGGAGACTGTCTTAGTAGGTCATACAGGGTGCCTGACAGAGGGACTGCAGGAAGAACCAGTGCTAAAAGCCCTGCTGGATAAGGTGAGTCCCCATGTGTGAAATCTGACTTTGACAAACTCAAATTCTTCAAATTGCTGCTGAATCTACCCCATTCAGCTGCACTTCAGATCGATGATTCCTAAACTTAAGAACAGATGCACATTTCTGAAGATTCAGGACTTTTCTGCATTGCTCCTCATCAAATCTGATTTGAACTCATAGGAAGATTGTTAAAAACTCTTCCAGTTTAAAACTATCCCTCTTAGAGATATTTTAAGATAGCATTGCTGAGCAACTTGGTAACAGTTTTTACTTATTTTGCAAATAAGTATGTAGGTGAGCTAAAGGTCATTTAAAAGCAAGATATTATGTGATCTCATTTTGCATCCCGAATCCTTATTTTTACCTGCAATGCCATCTATCCTGGATCCACCCCATCACCTGGCAATTATTACCCAAGGGTCTCATCTTTTAGGGCACACAAGGCTACTTCTGTTATAAACATACCAGTGCAGACAGACTAGAGACATTGAGGAGAAATATTGATAAAATGGCTGATGTCCCCACCTAAGACTAGAAGCCCTGCCCTTCTGAAGTGGGAACATTTAAGATTCATTTTAAACCTACTGGTAACTTCTGCAGATATCTGTGTATGTTGTCTCTATATAAAGAGAGTTCCAGGCATAGCCTGGACTCATGTCAAACATTGTAGCAAAAGCTATTTCCTACTAAGTCCTCCTTGAGAATCTGAAATATGCCTCCAGAAATACCTCAGAGGCCTTTTCTGTAGGAAAAAATCTTCCTCCCAAACTGCCAATAAATTGTTTTAATAAGTAAACAAATGCTGGAATGTAACCAAGTTGTAAAATTCTAAGTATTGAGTTGTTTTGCCTTTAACTATCCATGATTACTATCAACTCAAAGGAAGAAAAAAGTAAGGGAGTAGATGTTCCCTCAACATACAGCATCTGTGAAATGGTCACATTGGCCAAAACTGTTGGAACAGAGCTGCTCATTTCTGAAGAATGTAGAGGCACAGAGGGCCTGGCAGGAGGTATTGTGTCAATGGAGTCAACAAGAAACTTCCTTGAAAACCTAAGATCAGGTCTGTGCTCTGTGACCACCTAGAGGGGTGGGATAGGGAGGGTGGGAGCAAGACGGAAGAGGGAGGAATTATGAGGATATATGTATATGTGTAGCTGATTCACTGTGTTATAAAGCAGAAACTAACACACCATTGTAAAGCAATTATATTCCAATAAAGATGTTAAAAAAAAAAAAAAAGCTTTCCTATTTTCAGAGCTGCCTCCATGTTCTGTGTTTGTCTTCAGTGGATATGCGGCCAAGACTGAAATGCTCTGTCGGTACCCTCTCAAGAGGGAAACCCTTTAATTTTTTCTTCCTTAATTTTTTCTTCCCCTTTTACCCTGTGCTTCCTACTTCTCCTCTTCTGCCTCTGTATAATCCTTATCCTCCTCATTAAATTTTCTGGGATTTTAAAGACAAGGCTGAATGTGGTTTAGATATTTGAAACTTGAAAAAGATTGCTTTTGTTGACTTTTCTTTTCTCATATGTTTGGGGTGATCCATGGTCTTGCAAGGGAGTGTCACTGTGGGTAGGAACGGAGTGAAGAGAGAAAATAAACATTTATTACCTGTTGGCTAAGTGCCAGGAATAGACTTAGTCATTTTACTATTACACTGAATAATCACACCATCTCCATGAGGTAAATATTATTTTTTTCCTTATCGAATGAGGGAAAATTTCAAAATAACGATGCCCAAGATCATGCAGTTTGTAAGTAACAGAGGTAGATATGAATCCACTTCTGTCCAACTCTGAAGTGCATGCTCTTTCAAGTAAATATACATGGGAAGATAAGGCTTATATGAGTTTTCAGACAAAGGAATTTGGGGGGGGCAATTCCATGCAATATGTCACTTTGTATTTCTCAGTATAATAAATATCTTAGGTTCTGCTTATATTCTGTGCTTTGTGCTAATCATTAATGTAGTGTTGAAATTAGGAGCTTACATACTAGTAGGGTAGGCAAAGAATTAATCATTTAAAATTTAATTATTAGCAATTAATTGATCAATTTTTGATCCTGATAGGAAGTAAACAAAGTGAGATGCTAGACAGTAATTGGGAGCGGAGGGCAACCTAATTATATTCAGTGTCCAAGGAAGGCTTCTTTAAGGAAGTAACATTTAAGCTGAGACCTGAAGGATAAAAAGGAGCTGGCTTTGCCAAGAATGGGAAGATGAGTGTCCCACGCAGAGAGAACAGAGACTAGGGTGAAAGGAACATAGTAAACTAGGGAGAGAGGTGAACACAGAGATTGGAGAAATTGGTGGGAGTCTGGTGGTGCTGAAATGTATGTGTACATTAATACACTTAATATTTATTCAAAATGTAGTGGAAAGCCATTGAAGGGTAAGATACAGAGGAGTGATATGATATGATTTACATTAAAACAGAATCTATTTGGTTGTTGAATGCATCTCTCCATCTAGTCTGTACTCTAGGAAGTGAAAATGTATCTTACAGCTCCATATTATGTCTGAGAGGACGGGGGCAGATTATTAGTTTTACTTTCTTTCCTTATTCCAAATCCATTGCTTAATTAGAATGCCATTGCTTTTCTCTTATCTATAGGACAGTGGACAAGCAATAGTTTTATGACATTTGAGATTACAAAATTTAGTTCAGAATGTCATTGTCTCTCTCTTACCTGTGTGAGAGTGGATAAACAAGAGAGATCACCTTTCTGTTTGTCAGGGACTCTGCAGGATCCATGGGAAAGAGGCCCAGGAGTTGTTTAGTGCCATGGTCCTGCCAATAACATTATTCAGTGGTTAAAACATTATGAGGCATGGTTGGTAAGAGAATGGTTCTGGAACTACACTGTTTTATTTTGAACCCTGGCTCTACTATTTACCAGGTGGGAATCCTTGGGTGACTCACTTAACTTCTCTGTGTCTCAGATTTCTCACCTCTCATGTAGGGATAATAATAGTATCTACCGCATGTGATAATTGTGAGAAGGAAATGAATTAAAACCTACGTAGCCCTTAGAACAGTGCCTGGAACATACTAATGAACAAATAAGGGCTAATTGTATCTAAAATTGTCGGATTAGAGCAGGGATTAAGTTTAGTCTTAGAGGTAGTCTACCAAAATTTGTTTCATCCATCCCTTTGCAAGTGGGAAAGAAGGTAAACACCACTTTTCTAATATGTGTGTATTAATGAAGTATTCGTAGGTTAAGGAAGTTGCAGATATTGGGAGAGCTACTTGAAAGAAAGAGAATAAAAAAAACAGGATTCTTGAGAACATCAATATTTAAGAAAAGAAAGAGGGGCAATAAAACTAGGCCATCAGAAGGAATGCTATCAAAAACTCTACAGAAAAAAAGTGCTGGAGAGGGTGTGGAGAAAAGGGAACCCTCTTGCACTGTTGGTGGGCATGTACATAATTTTTTTTTAGATTTTTATTTTTTTAATTTATTTTTATACAGCAGGTTCTTATTAGTTATCTATTTTATACATATTAGTGTACATAGGTCAATCCCAAACTCCTAATTCATCCCACCACCACCCCCATGCTATCCCCCACTGGTGTCTGTATGTTTGTTCTCTACATCTGTGTCTATTTCTGCCTTGCAAACTGGTTTATCTGTATCATTTTTCTAGATTCCACATATATGTGTTAATATATAATATTTTTCTCTTTCTGACTTACTCCACTCTGTATGACAGTCTCTAGGTCCACGTCTCTACAAATGACCCAATTTGGTTCCTTTTTATGGCTGAGTAATATTCCATTGTATATAGGTACCACATTTTCTTCATCCATTCATCTGTCAATGGGCATTTAGGTTGCTTCCATGACCTAGCTATTGTAAACAGTCCTGCAATGAACATTGGGGTGCATGTGTCTTTTTGAATTATGGTTTTCTCTGGGTATATGCCCAGTAGTGGGATTGCTGGGTCATGTGGTAATTCTATTTTTAATTTTTTAAGGAACCTCCATACTGTTCTCCATAGTGGTTGTATCAATTTACATTCCCACCAACAGAGCAAGAGGGTTCCCTTTTCTCCACACCCTCTCCAGTATTAGTTGTTTGTAGATTTTCTGATGATGCCCATTCTAATTGGTGTGAGGTGATACCTCATTGTAGTTTAGATTTGCATTTCTCTAATAATTAGTAATGTTGAGCAGCTTTTCATGTGCATCTTGGCCATCTGTATGTTTTCTTTGGAGAGATGTCTATTTAGGTCTTCTGCCCATTTTTTGATTGGGTTGTTGGTTTTTTTCATATTGAGCTGCATGAGCTGTTTATATATTTTGGAGATTAATCCTTTGTCCATTGATTCGTTTGCAAATATTTTTTTACCATTCTGAGGGCTGTCTTTTCATCTTGTTTATAGTTTCCTTTGCTGTGCAAAAGCTTTTAAGTTTCATTAGGTCCCATTTGTTTATTTTTGTTTTTATTTCCATTACTCTAGGAGGTGGGTCAAAACAGACCTTGCTGTGATTTATGTCAAAGAGCATTCTTCCTATGTTTTCCTCTAAGAGTTTTATAGTGTCTGGTCCTACATTTAGGTTTTTAATCCATTTTGAGTTTATGTTTATGGTGTTAGGGACTGTTCTAATTTCATTCTTGTACATGTAGCTGTCCAGTTTTCCCAGCACCACTTATTGAAGAGAGCATCTTTTCCCTATTGTGTATTTTTGCCTCCTTTGTCATAGATTAGTTGACCATAGGTGAGTGGGTTTATCTCTGGGCTTTCTATCCTGTCCATTGATCTATATTTCTGTTTTTGTGCCAGTACTGTATTGTTTTGACGACTGTAGCTTTGTAGTATAGTCTGAAGTCAGGGAGTCTGATTCCTCCAGCTCCATTTTTTTCCCTCAAGATCGCTTTGACTATTCAGGATCTTTTGTGTCTCCATACAAATTTTAAGATTTTTTTGTTCTAGTTCTGTAAAAAATGCCATTGGTAATTTGATAGGGATTGCACTGAATCTGTAGATTGCATCGGGTAGTATAGTCATTTTCACAATATTGATTCTTCCAATCCTAGAAAATGGTATATCTCTCCATCTGTCTGTGTCATCTTTGATTTCTTTCATCAGTGTCTTATAGTTTTCTGAGTACAGGTCTTTTACCTCCTTAGGTAGATTTATACCTAGGTATTTTATTCTTTTTGTTGCAATGGTGAATGGGATTGTTTCCTTAATTTCTCTTTCTGATCTTTCATTGTTAGTGTATAGGAATGCAAGAGATTTCTGTGCATTAATTTTGTATCCTGCAACTTTACCAAATTTGTTGGTTAGCTCTAGTAGTTTTCTGGTGGCATCTTTAGGATTATCTATGTATAGTATCATGTCATCTGCAAAGAGTGACAGTTTTACTTCTTCTTTTCTAATTTGTATTCCTTTTATGAATGGATAGGACTTCCGAAACTATGTTGAATAGTAGTAGCAAAAGTGGACATCCTTGTCTTTTTCCTGATCTTAGAGGAAATGCTTTCAATTTTTCACCATTGAGAATGATGTTTGCTGTGGGTTTGTCCTTTATGGCCTTTATAATGTTGAGGTAGTTTCCCTCTATGCCCATTTTCTGGAGAGTTTTTATCATAAATGGGTGCTGAATTTTGTCAAAAGATTTTTCTGCATCTATTGAGATGATCATATGGTTTTAATTCTTCAGTTTGTTAATATGGTGTATCACATTGATTGATTTGAGTATACTGAAGAATCCTTGCATCCCTAGGATAAGCCCCACTTGATCATGGTGTATGATCCTTTTAATGCACTGTTGGATTCTTTTTGCTCATATTTTGTTGAGGATTTTTGCATCTATATTCTTCAGTGATACTGGTCTGTAATTTTGTTTTTTTGTAGTATCTCTGTTCAGTTTTGGTATCAGGGTGACGGTGGCCTCATAGAATGAATTTGGGAGTGCTCATTCCTCTGCAATTTTTTGGAAGAGTTTGAGAGGGATGGGTTTTAGCTCTTCTCTAAATGTTTGATAGAATTCACCTGTGAAGCCATCTGGTCGTGGACTTTTGTTTGTTGGAAGATTTAAAATCACATTTTCAATTTCAGTGTTTGTGATTGGTCTGTTTATATTTTGTATTTCTTCCTGGTTCAGTCTCAGAAGGTTGTGCATTTCTAAGATTTTGTCCATTTCTTCCAGGTTGTCCATTTTATTGGCACAGAGTTGCTTGTAGTAGTCTCTTATAATGATTTGTATTTCTGCAGTGTCTGTTGTAATTTCTCCTTTTTCATTTCTAATTTTATTGATTTGAGTCTTCTCCCTCTTTTTCTGGATGAGTCTGGCTAAAGGTTTATCAATTTTGTTTATCTTCTCAAAGAGGAAGCTTTTAGTTTTATTGAACTTTGATGTTGTTTTCTTTGCTTCTATTTCATTTATTTCTGCTCTGCTCTTTATGATTTCTTTCCTTCTACTAACTTTGAGTTTTGTTTGTTCTTCCTTCTCTAGTTCCTTTAGGTGTAAGGTTAGATTGTTTATTTGAGATTTTCTTTTTTCTTGAGGTAGGATTGTATTGTTATAATCTTCCTTCTTAGAACTGCTTTTGCTTCATCCCATAGGTTTTGGATCATCATGTTTTCACTGTCATTTGTCTGTCGGTATTTTTTGATTTCCTCTTTGATTTCTTCAGTGATTTCTTGGTTATTTAGTAATGTATTGTTTAGCCTCCATGTGTTTATGGTTTGTACATTTTTTTCCCTGTTATTGATTTCTAATCTCATAGCATTGCGGTCAGAAAAGATGCTTGATATGATTTCAATTTTCTTAAATTTACTGAGGCTTGATTTGTGACCCAAGATGTGATCTATCCTGGAGAATGTTCCATGTACACTTGAGAAGAAAGTGTAATCTGCTGTTTTCAGATGGAATGTCCTATAAATATCAATTACATCTATCTGGTCTATTGTGTCATTTAAAACTTGTGTTTCTTTATTAATTTTCTGTCTGGTTGATCTGTCCATTGGTATAAGTGAGGTGTTAAAGTCCCCCACTATTATTGCATTACTGTTGATTTCCTCTTTTATAGTTGTTAGCATTTGCCTTATGTATTGAGGTGCTCCTATGTTGGGTGCATATATATTTATAACTGTTATATCTTCTTCTTAGATTGATCCCTTGATCATTATATAGTGACCTTCCTTGTCTCTTATAACATTCTTTATTTTAAAGTCTATTTTATCTGATATGAGTATTGCTACTCTGGCTTTCTTTTGATTTCCATTTTCAAGGGATATCTTTTTTCATCCCCTCACTTTCAGTCTGTATGTGTCCCTAGATCTGAAGTGGGTCTCTTGTAGACAGTATATATATATATATTTATATATTATTCTTTCAGCGAGCCTGTGTCTTTTGGTTGGAGCATTTAGTCCATTCACATTTAAGGTGATTATCAATATGTATGTTCCTATTACCATTTTCTTAATTTTTGGGGGCTTGTTTTTGTAGGTTCTTGTCTTCTCTTGTGTTTCCCACTTAGAGAAGTTCCTTTAGCATTTGTTGTAGAGCTGGTTTGGTGGTGCTGAATGCTCTGAGCTTTTGCTCATCTGTAAAGCTTTTGATTTCTCTGTCAAATCTGAATAAGATCCTTGCCGGGTAGAGTAATCTTGGTTGTAGGTGCTTCCCTTTCAACACTTTATATATATGGTGCCACTCTCTTCTGGCTTGTAGAGTTTCTGCTAAGAAATCAGCTGTTAACCTTATGGGAGTTTCCTTATATGTTATTTGACATTTTTCCCTTGTTGCTTTTAATAATTTTTCTTTGTCTTTAACTTTTGTCAATTTGATTACTGTGTGTCTCAGCATGTTTCTCTTTGGGTTTATCCTGCTTGGGACTCTGCACTTCCTGGACTTGGGTGGCTATTTCCTTTCCCATGTTAGGGAAGTTTTTGACTATAATCACTTCAAATATTTTCTTGGGTCTTTTCTGTCTCTCCTCTCCTTCTGGGACCCCTATAATGTGAATGTTGGTGCATTTAATGTTGTCCCAGTGGTCTCTTAGGCTGTCTTCACTTCTTTTCATTCTTTATTCTGTTCTTTGGCAGTGAATTCCACCATTCTGTCTTCTGGGTCACTTATCTGTTCTTCTGCTTCAGTATTGATTCCTTCTAGTGTATTTTTCATTTCAGTATTTGTATTGTTCATCTCTGTTTGTTTGTTCTTTAATTCTTTTAGGTTTTTGTTCTTTAATTCTTCTAGGTCTTTGTTAAACATTTCTTGAATCTTCTCGATCTTTGCCTCCATTCTTTTTCTGAGGTCCTGGATTATCTTCACTATCATTCTGAATTCTTTTTCTAGAAGGTTGCCTATCTCCACTTCATTTAGTTGTTTGGGGTTTTATCTTTTTCTTTCATCTGGTACATAATCCTCTGCCTTTTCATTTTGTCTATCTTTCTGTGAATGTGGTTTTCATTCTACAGGCTGCAGAATTGTAGTTTTTCCTGCTTCTGCTGGTGGGAATATAAACTGATATAACCACTATGAAGAACAGTATGGAGGTCCCTTAGAAAACTAAAAATAGAACTACCATATGGCCCAGCAATCCCACTACTGGACATATACCCTGAGAAAACCATAATTCAAAAGGACACATGTATCCCAGTGTTCTTTGCAGCACTAGTTACAATAGCCAGGACATGGAAGCAACCTAAATGTCCAATGACATATTAATGGATAAAGAAGATGTGATACATATATACAATGGAATATTACTCAGCTATAAAAAGGGTCATTTGTAGAGATGTGGATTTGCCTAGAATTTGTCATACAGAGTGAAGTAAGCCAGAAAGAGAAAAACAAATGTCGTATATTAACGCATATATGGGGAATCTAGAGAAATGGTACAGATGAACATATCTGCAGGGCAGAAATAGAGATGTAGATGTAGAGAATGGACATGTGGACACAGCAGGGGAAGGAGAGGGTGGGACGAATTGGGAGATTAGGATTGACATATATACACTATCATGAGTAAAATAGATAGCTAGTGGGAACATGCCATAAAGCACAGGAATCTCAGCTTGGTGCTCTGTGAAGACCTAGATGGGTGGGATGGGGGGTTGGGAAGGAGGTCCTAGAGGGAAGGGATATAGGTATACATGTAGCTGATTCACTTCATTGTATAGCAGATACTAACACAAAGTTTTAAAGCAATTATACTCTAATTTAAAAAAAGAAGGAATGTTCTAAAAATGTAGAAGAATAGGTGAAAGTAAGTAATAGTGGTAAAGAGATCAGCAGAATGAATAGTGAAAACAGATCCCCATTGATTGTGCCATTAGGACAATATTGACCTTTGTTCAGTTGGTCTTGGGGTAGACTTGGAACAAGAAGTTGGTTTGTAGCCAGTGGTTAAAACCTATTTATGAAGTGAATTATAAACAACTCTTCTAACAGGAAAAATGAAGAAGAAAGGGGAAGTGATAGCTTTGAAAGGAGGCTGGAATTGTGTGTGTGTGTGTGTGTGTGTGTGTCTGTGTGTACACCCAAAATATATGGGGGAATGAAAACTTGTTTGTAATATGTGAATATAATATAATGGAAAAGAGAATGTATACATCTAAATTTAAAGACATATTGAATTGAATGAGTTTCCTAAAGGAAGATATAATAGACTCATTATAAAAGAGGCAATTAAGAGCATCCTGACTGCGTTTGTATCTTATCTCCAGCATTTCCTAGTTGTAGCCATGGGCATATTGCTGAAGCTCTCTGTGCCTCAGTTTCCACATCTGTAAAATTGGGCTAATATTAGGACCTACCACAGGTGGCTGGGGTCATGTGCTGTGCCCGTATGCATCCCAAGCATATAGTAAGTGCAATAGAAGTAACAGCTATTTTTGTGAAGGAAGGGAGGTAACATTTTCTTTGAGATTGAAGAGTAAGTCGGGCAAAGTAGTAACTGAATTGTGAAAGATAAGGGAGGGAATTAGAAAAATTTCTTAGAAACCCTCTACTTCCTCAATAAATGAGAAGAAGAGTTCTCTTCTGAAAATGAGGAAGGCAGGCATGGGGTCTGAAATTTAGAGAAAGTGGTAAAATTTGAGCATAGGTTCTGGAAAATGGCAAAGAAAGATGAAATAAAAAGATGATCAAGAAGGACTTAGGGACTAGCTAATATGAATACACTTGTCAAAGAATCAGTGTGCCTCCTCATGAGATTTTCTCCAGCAGGTTTTACCAGCTGGTAGATGCCGTAGTTACCACCCTACACAGACTCTGCAGGTCAGAAGGAGGTAGAGGTTTAGTAAGGGATCTGTTATCACAGTCATTCATTAAGTCATTCCATCAGGAATGCTACCATCTTTAAAAATGTTTTATTATTATCATTTTCAAATATTTTACTATTTTTAGTATTTTTTTCCTTGTAGAAAAATATATGCAATATAAAATTTAACCATTTTCAAGTGTACAACTTATTTGTGTAGTACAAATATGCTATAAATGTAGCATTTCATACATTTACACTGTTGTGCAACAATTACTACTATGCATCTCCAGAAATTTTTTTATCATCCAAACTAAAACTCTGTACCATTAAAGAACTACTCTGCATTACCCTCTTCTCCCAACCCCTGGTAACCACTCTTCTGCTCTCTGTCTTAATCAATTTGACTATTCTAGGTACCTTATATAAGTGGAGTCATACAATATTTTTCCTTTTGTGTCTGGTTTATTTAACTTAGCATAATATTTTCAAGGTTCACCCATGTTGTACCATGTATCCGAATTTCATTCCTTTCTGAGGCTGAATAATATTCCATTGTATGTATGTGACATATCTTTTTATGTGTCACATCTGTATCACATCTGTCCATGAAAATACAGGTTGTTTCCATCTTTTGGTTATTGTGAATAATACTGCTATAGATCTATATCTATATATCCATCAGGAGCAACTGGACTTTATCACAGAAATGCAAGGTTGGTTCAATAGCCAAAAATCAATCAAATCATTTCACCATGTTAACAGAAAAAACAAAAATAAAAACATATGGCCCTTTCAACAGATGCAGAAATAGGCTTTGATCTAATTCCATACTTATTCATGAAGGAAAAATAAAAACATAGGAAACTAGGAATAGAAAGAAACATCTTCAATCTGATAAAGAGCATACACATAAAAATCAACATCATTTTTATTGGTAAAATATTGAATATTTTCTACTAAGATTAGGAACAATAAAACAATCTTACTTCAACTACTTCTATCAATGTTTTATTAGAGGTCAGAACAAGTGTCATAAGGCAAGAAAATAATAGAAAGTGTGATGACTGGAAGGGAAGAATAAAACTGTTTCTTTGCAGATTATGTGATTGTATTGTAGTAAGTCCTAAGGAGTCTACAAAATTTTACTAAAAATAATAAGTGATTTTAGCAAGTTCAAGAACACAATTCACTAAAACCGATTTTATTAATTAAAAAATAAAATATAATTTGTATTAATAATTATTTAAAACTTTGGAATAAAATTAACCAAAGACAAGTAAAACCTGTACCTCAAAATCTCCAAAATGTTGCTGAGATAAATTTAAAAGGATATAAAATATTGAGAGATATATTGTGTTACTGGATTGGAAAACTCATTGTTGTTAAGATGTCACTTTTCCTCCAATAATTTGTAGATTCACTTCAATCCAAATTAAAATCACAGTGGGCTATTTTGTAGAAATTAATAAGATGATTCTAAAACTTGTATGGACATACAAATGATGTATCTAGATTAGTTGAAACAATCTTGAAAATTGTGAAGAAACAATCTTGAAGAACAAAATTGCAAATTTCATATTATCTGATTTTAAGAATTATTTTAAAGCCAACCTAATCAAGATTGGGTGGAATTTGCATAAGAATAGAGTCACAACTCAGCTGAACAGACTAGACAGTCTAGAAATAAATCTACACATAAATGTCAATTGATTTTAGACAAAGGTGTGAAGGCAATTCAATGGAGAGAGAATATTCTTTCTTTTTTTTTTATGGTTGGGCAACCATCACCACCATCATTTTAGCATATTTCTATCATCCCCAAACGTCTGCTGTCAATCCCTGCTCCTACTCCCACCATCAGGCAATCACTAATGTTATTTCATAAAGGAAATTCTTTTTCAACAAATGGTCTATAGCATCTGTATAAACACATGGAATGAAATTTACCATGTCTACTTTGCAATATGCATAAACATTAGAAATGGATCATATACCTGAAAGTAAAATCTAAAGCAATAATCTTAAAAAAAAATGTGAGAATACCTTTATGACCTTGAGTTATGTGAATATTTCTTGGCAAGGAAAAAAAAGCAATAGACATAAAGAAGATTAAATTTTAAAATGAATTTCACCAAAGTGATTTTTTTTAAAGTGTCCATCAAAAGATACCATTATGAAAATAAAAATGCAAGTCATAGGCTAGAGAAAATATTCATAATCCGTATATCTGACAGAGGATTTGCATCCAGAATACATAAATAATTTCTACAAATCATTAATAAAATGTTAACTAGCCAATATAAACAGGCTAGATAATTGAACAGCCACTTATCAAAAGATATGGCAAGCCAAAAGCCCACTGAACTGTTCTCCACTTGGGTTAAATAAAAACCACTTCATGCTTATTTAAAGAACTAAATTAAAGACTGGTAACACTAAATGTGATGATTTGGAGGAACTAGAACTTTCATATGTTACTGGTGGGGGTACAAAGCAGTACACCCCTTTGGAAAACTGTTTGGCTGTTTCTTACAAAGTTAAACATACTCCATCAACCCATTGCCCAGAAATTCCACTCTTAAGTATTTACAAGAGAAATGAAGCATATGTTCACAAACAGCAGTGTGCCAAAATGTTTATAGCAATTCATAGTAGCCCCAAACTGCTAAAACCCAAATATCCTTAAGAGAAAAAAGGATATATTCTGATATATTCATATGATGGAATTCTACTCAGCATTTATAATAGAATATGGCACTGTATAATGAATAACACTGAAGAATTAAGCATCAACAAAAACAGCAAAACATTTGGTTGAATAAAAGAATCCAGACACAATAGAGTACATGCCATATGATACAATTTGTAAACACTTCAAATACAAGGTAAAAGTTGTATATATTGATTGAAATCAGAGCAGTAGCTGCCTATGAGTCCTGAGAATGATTGTAGGGCAGCATAAAGGAAATTTTTGGTATGATGGAAATGTTCTCTGCATTGGGTACAGGGTTGTATATATTAGTTAAAAATCATTGAATTATACACTTCAATGTGCACATTTCATTGTATATAAATGTTGTCTTAATTCAAAACAAATGTTACCAAAGTTGATTAATAAATAAGAAGACCATTAACAGGAAGAGGAAGCACCTGTGTCAGTAGCATTGACTTTTTTGTGACTCCCTGAATACTATGCCCTTTCATAGTTCCTTACTGTCCTCCTTCAGCTCTAACTGGCCCTTCACAAAATTTTCCCTTATCTCTTTTGTATCCACCTCCTTTATAAGGCAATCTCTGCTCTTCTTTTTTGATAGCTCTCTTCAATTCTCCTCTTTCTCCATCTTAAGACCAATTCTGATACTCCTTATTCCTATTAAGGTGTGAGTGACAAATAGCATTGTTAAACTGTTGACTTTCTGCCAAATATTTATTTTTTATAAGTGAAATGTCAGAACTCAGTGTCAAAGAAGTAGCTCAAAATAATTTGCACTATCTCAATAAATTTAGAATTTTATCTTTTATATTTTTAATCAGTTGCTCAACTAATACTGAGTTGCCAGAGAGTTTGATGAACCAGGAGATAAATTGAAGAGCTGTCAATCTGGGGAGAAGTGGGCAGATCTTAACCAAATAAGGACTTAATGAATGTACATAAACAAAATGACAAATGTTTTTGAAAGGGGGGGGGCGTCTTCTAGGACTCTTTCCTCTTCTTCTTCTCTTCCATACATTTCACTTTCTATTCTTTCACTGAATGTTTGAAAAATCACTCTAGTGTGTCTCATCAATTCTGTGACCATTCCTATTCATCTTGCTCAAATTCTGCTGTCTCTCACTTGTCCTAAGATGTCACCTTATTCACCTCTGTGATTCCAGTTGTGTCCACCTCCTTTCTTACCAATTTTCCCTCCCCTTTCACTCTTCATCCTCTCTTTTTTTTTAAAAAAATTATTTATTTATTTATTTTTGGTTGCATTGGGTCTTCGTTGCTGCACGGGCTTTCTCTAGTTGTGGTGAGTGGAGGCTACTCTTCCTTGCAGTGCACGGGCTTCTCCTTGTGGTGGCTTCTCTTGTTGCAGAACTTGGGCTCTAGGTGCATGGGCTGCAGTAGTTGTGGTATGCAGGCTCAGTAGTTGTGGCTCGCAGGCTCAGTAGTTGTTGCGCATGGGCTCCGCGGCATGTGGGATCTTCCCAGACCAGGGCTCGAACCCGTGTCCCCTGCATTGGCAGGCGGATTCTTAACCACTGCACCACCAGGGAAGTCCCCATCCTCTCATTGATTCTCTCCCAAATTCCAGCTACACTAAGTGTGGGTGGTTTGGAAATAGATTATACCCTTTCATGTTTCTGTACCTTAGCATAGACTATTTCCTTTTCCTGGAAAGTCCATGCCGTGGCACTGACTTCATTAAGATCCAAATAGTTAACTAACTTTTTTCAGGAAGCCATAGTCTGCTCTCTCCTGTGCATGCTTCCCTTTGATGACTTTTGCTTATTATTATACATGCCATTTTGTCCTTTTGCCTGCTAGATTTTAAACTCCTTGAGAAAGGGATTGTGATAATCTATGTATTCTATTTTCTGGCCCAGTGTCTGACCCACTGTAAGCATTCAATAAATATTTGTTGACCTAATGTTTTATGAGAAATATTTAAAAAGATAACTAAACTTTCTTTTCTTTCTGTTTGAAATGTTTGTGTGTATGTATATTTGCTTCAGTTTTTTTGTTTTTTTTTTTTTTGGTCTTCTTCCTTTATTTACACACATATACACACATGGAAAACCATTAACAAATGTTATTGAAGGAAGGTGCCAAAAGAAATTAACATAAATGGGTATATTCTCTGGAGCTGAACATTTTGCCATTTATTTTTCATGAGATAGCTTCTGAAACATCAGTCTTCACTGTAAAAAAACCTAATGAAGCAAAGCTGACTTTAGGAGCCATATTTGTAACAGAGAAGTAAAAAGATTAGTTAATATTCTTTTAAGAAGATGATTTTCCTTTACCCAGTTTACTTATGTGCAAATCACTGACCCACTTTTAACATAATGAGGATAATAGGTAGATTTGGGTAGGTATCAAAATTAAAGTCTAAAGTCTGCGTCTAAATTATGAGTTGCTTGCTTGTGAGAAATTCCCTAACTGGGACGGCTTCCAAAAGCACTTTACCGTAGCTTCATGGAATTTTCTCAACTGTTTTATTTGGTTCCTTCTCCACACCTCTTCCCTTGTGCATAGAGGCACATCTGTCTGTTTTCTGCCTTATCAAGCATGCATCTACATCTGTGAGGAAAACTCCACTTCCTCGGCTAAAAACCTGTATCTGATTGTGGTAATAAAGCTCTACTTCCTCAGTTCAAAACATACATCAGACAAGACCAATTACTTCGAATGACTCATAGTAACAGGCAAAGCAAAAGTTGTCTTTTCAAAGCCTTTGAACTTCTCCTGCTTCAAAGGTGTACTAAAACGTGGTTATGAGGTGATTGTCTAAAATTGCCAAATTACCAGTTTCCAAGCTTTGACATTTGCTATTTTGCATAACTAGACAAAGGAAATCAGTGAGATTACCTTCCAGGGGGAAAAGAGACCAAAAAAAGGGGCAGACAAAAAAGTAACTGACATAGGTGAGGCTGGTGGCCATGATGCCTCTTAGGCAAAGGGCAGGAATTAACTATTGATAGAATCAGGTTACTAAGTTAAGCAAGCAGATATTTTTCATTCTTGTTCTTGCTCTTAAAAACATAAAAAATATATTACTCTGAGAATGATCAGTGAATAAGATTTTTCTTAAAGAAGTCACTGTCCAGAAGTTTTGCCTGATATTTTGAATTCTGGTGAAATACTTCCTAATACTCGCTTATGTGTCAAAAATGTCAGTAGTGGTAAAAGTAGTCAAAACTCATAATTGCCTGTCAGCTGTCTGGGGATTTGCGTGAATTGAATTTGTGGCCATATCTGTTCCTGTCCTTTCTCTAGAGTGAATTTAGTCTGACCTTCTTCAAGGGAAATACTTTCTATGGGTTTATTGTCTTCCTACCATACCTTTCAATAGCATAAAAGGCTTTTTATTTTACTTCTTGTAAACATCTTTAAAAATGTTTACCTTCTTTATAAAACTTCTTCCTAAGCACAGCAGGAACAGCTGAGCCTAATGGCTATGGGTAAGTTCTCTAGAGTCAGATGCCTCAGTTCAAATCCTGGTTCTGTACGTCCATTCACCTGGATGCCTTTACATGGGCTACTGACTTCTCCCTGTCTTAATTTCTGCATCTACAAAATGGGGATAATGTTAGGAATTCCCTGGCGGTCCAGTAGTTAGGACTCTGAGCTTTCACTGCCGAGGGCCCAGGTTCAATGTCTGGTGGGGTTTAATCCCTGGTGGGGGAACTAAGATTTTACAAGCTTCGTGATGCGGCCAAAAAAACAAACAAACAAACAAATGGGGGTAATGTAAAAGTACCTACCCCATGGGTTGTTATGAGCGAGAAATACATTAATATTTATAAAGCATTTCAAATAGTATCTGGCACATGGTAAGCCATATATGTGTTTTGTAAAATATTTTAAAATGATGACGTGTGTATATTTAATTTACTTTTCAGAGCTTGATTAAATTGAGAGCACAATGATTTTGTTTTTCAAAAGCGATATAATCTGATGAGAAAAAATGCTGAGGCCCACTGCCTGAGTCTAAGGAGAAGTACTTGGTAGTTGGAACTAGCCAGCTTCTCCTGTAATCTCCACCATGCCAAGCCACTAAAGGGTTCCCTTGGCAGAAAGTTCAAAAATACTACTGAATCCAGTGAACTAAGCCTTGTCTCCAAATATTTTTTCTTATTTTCTTAGTATGTCATCCCTCTTAAAATAAGGAGCAAAAAATTCGCGACCCTTGAAAACATACCCTTTCTTAACAATGAGCAATAAATGAGCAATTTTGATTAGGTGATATTATTCACAATTTATAAATACCTAGCAGTCAGGCATGGTGCAACCACCAATTCTTAGACATTTAGATCAAGAGAGACACTTTAGGTTAGTTAGTTCAAGACTCCCACTTTACAGAAGAAGAAGACTACAGTGAAACGGACATAGATAGGTTTTCCAAGATCATAGTCACAATTAGCAATGGATTTGGGTCATTGTTAGTCTTATTATTTCCTTGTCTCCTGTGTCTCTTCCATCATAAAACCAAATACCAGATGTTAAAATAAATACTAGTCTCCTCCAAATGATTATTGTCAAATCATACCCTCTATGATTTGCTGCCCTTCATAGTCTATCCAACACAGGTGGTTTGTAGATGCCCAGTTGGCACCTTAATTTGTAAGGCAAATAGTGACTGAGTCAAAATTTCA
Organism: Aethalodelphis obliquidens; assembly: GCF_003676395.1. Classification (NCBI taxonomy): domain Eukaryota; kingdom Metazoa; phylum Chordata; class Mammalia; order Artiodactyla; family Delphinidae; genus Aethalodelphis; species Aethalodelphis obliquidens. The sequence continues at coordinate 84,180,694 of NW_020837946.1, read as the reverse complement.
TACTCACATTTATATACAGCACAGACCCTGTAAATAAACCTGCAGAGTCAAGTTTTATCTTGTCCACTTTGTGTCATCAATCTCTTGTACAGGAAATGGAGTGTATTTAATATTGGTCACTCTGTATGTGTCATTTAATCGTCTTTATTGATTGGATTTCATCAGAGTGTGGCGCTTGGACAGAGGTTTGATTAGACTGCAAGTATTCTTGGCCGTTTTCTTTTACCCGACACCATATCAATGTACCTTCTGGTGTGGTATCACTTTCAAAATCAATATCTGAAAAAAGCCCTGCACACAGGCGCCCAGGAAGAAAAGGCAGTGCCTCTTAAGTCTCCTTATATATACAGATTAAACCTCTCCAATTGAAAAAGATTTATTGCATGTTTTAGAGCAGGATAGAGGAGAAAATAAGAACTGAAGGTGTCTCCATAGATTCCTTGTGTAATTTACGCATCATTTTTTATTTAAAAGTGTCAAATTCTCCCTGTTAATGTTGGTTGACATTTGAGAATGGATCATTTTTATCAATGAAATTTTACACTTTCAATCTAGTGCTTTTTTCCCCTAGATGTAATAATAGTCTATAAATATATTTTTTGGGCAAATTGATATCTTGGACAGACTATTCTTGCCCAAATTCATTTTGCATGGATTTTACTGCTGTGAAATGTCCACTGGGCCTCCGGACTAATCTTCCACTGAAGCAAAGTTTACTTTTCTATTTGCCAAAGTTGTTCCATCATGAGTTCACAAAGCTCAGGCTCCAGATTTAAATAACACAAACTAAGTAGCATTAAGCAGCAAATGTGTCTCTTTATGCTAGATTCATGGAGTTTGTGGTGGTGTCGTTATGCTGACTGGGAAGGGGGCTGGGATAAAATGCTTATTTATCTCTCCTCTGAAACATGGAATTTTCTCAGAGGTCAGTTGCTGGGATCTTGGTAGTCAGGGTTGAACTGAAACTCCTAGGAGTAGATGAGGCAATCTGAATAACTTCAGACTACTTTAAGTATCAAAACCCTGGGGTTTGGAAATAATATATTCTATCCCGTGAAATGTAAATTCCTAATAAAGCAAGTTACCTGGCATCAATATACCCAGCGTTATACCCTGAGATGGAAGTCTTCTGCCATAGAGTGATAGGAATGAATGGATAAAGAGCATGAACTCCATTCTGTACTACCACTGTCCTCTTTTTTTGCAATACCTCTCTGTCTGTAACTTTATCATCTCCTCCTTCAGGTTCTTTCATCCTTGCTTTGTGTTCTTCCTTTTGTCATATGTTACTTTAGAAAAGTGCTTGGCAAACTAAAGACCCTGAGCCAAATCTGGCAGCTTGGTTGTGTCGCAGAGACCATCTGGCCAGCAAAACCTAAACATTTGCTACCTGGTCCTTTGCAGAAAATGTCTGTAGACCCCTGTATTAGAGCAACAAGTTTTCATTGTGAAATGACAAATTTTATGTGGGACGAGTTGGAGGGAAATGCAATTCCTCCCCAAAATACCATCCTGTTCTCTCATAATAATTGTATTTTCTGTATCTCATTTCTAAAGTTACAAGTATCGGACTGTCATTTCTACTTACATTTCTGTATAATGTTCTCAATGTCAGGAAATATTAAGATGCTGAAAACGTAGTTCTGTACATTTTGTTATCTTCTGTGATGACTCCCTCACTGTTATGACATGGTTAAAGTTGTGTGGTTGCCTCTGAAGAGAGAGAAAGTATATATTTATATACATATTTAATGTGTTGAATTGTGATTTTTATAAGCATGTGCACAAATATATTTAATACAGATTTTAAAATTAATTATTCCTAAAGAGCTTTTTCCAGATCCTGGTCAATATATTATATAGAGTAGAGACTTTTTCTACATTTAGAGAGAAATGATATGATATGATATCAGGTAAAAATCAGTTTGTAACACAGTAATTTTCACATACATACTCATTTAAACTTTTTCACATTTATAATCAGGGAACCCCAAGCAAGAAAATTATAACTCAGTTGAACTAAAGCAAAGATTCTCAGGCATGATGTTTCCCAAATTGTTTTAGAACTTAATAGAAGTAGCCACCATTTAGTGAGTATTTACTGAGTATCAAGTGTTTTAGGTATAACATTTCAGTTAATCTCCCTAACAATGCTGTGAGGAGGGTTGGAGATGAGGAGACAGAGCCCAAGAGTTTAGTCACCCTCAGTCAAAGGCAGATGTGTCAAGTCTAGAGCTCAAGGTCTTTCCACAACACCGGGTACTTCTAACTGAAGGCAGATCTCCATGGTATGCAGACTTCAAATACCTCTTGGAGGCCAGTTTCACTAGGGATTTGGGAACAGAGAGACCCAGACACTTTCAGAACATCCCTAGGAGCTTTGATGAGTCCATTGAAAATCTAAGTAGTACACATTAGGAAAAGAGTGTGTGTTCTGCTTTTCAGTTCATCAGGGTGTGGAATCTTGGGGGAAAGATGTCCACTGCAATTCATGAGAGGGAAGAAGTTCCCCAAGTTCAGCTTTTATTTTCCAGAATCTGAATTTGGATTCAGAGAACTCATCCTTCTACAGCCTAGGGCTGAAGTCATCAGTGAAGATGCTGCTGCTATATCATGTAAAGAGTTTCAGTGACCCCCCCAAGTCATGGAAACTTGTTCTTAAGGGTCCAGAGGGATCTGGGCTGAAAAAAAAAATTGGGGCATATGTTCTTGATCTGCCCTCCTGACATGACGTATGCTGTGGTTAATTTTGCTAAAACTTTGTTCTGATCAGATTACTTCCCTTTTCACCAACCTTGCCAAAACAATAAATATTTATTTCCAAAGAATATTTTCTCTGTGCATTTAAACAGTTTGCTATACATCAACGAGATCCTGGAGATGTGTGTATGGTGTGTCTGTGTCTATGTTCTTGTTGATCACATCCTGTAGGTAATTACAAACTGAAAACAGTACAGTCGTCCCTGGTATCTGCAGGGGATTGGTTCCGGGATCCTCCATGGTGACCAAAATCCATGGATGCTCAAGTCCTTTATATAAAAGGATGTAGTACAGTTGGACCTCCATGTCTGCAGGTTCTGCATCCACAGATATGGAGGGTCAACTCTACAGGAGAAAGGATATGAGAAAAGAGTCTCACCACAGGATGGAGGTGGGACATGGAAAAGGGTTGGGTGAGAGTTGGGAGCTTGCTCTAGCCTGGGACTGGGAAGGTCTCATGGGTGATGTAACTTCAGATGAAAAACTCTAAAACTCTAATATTGGAAGGAGAGTCAGATCTAGGTTTTGTGGTGCCTGAAACTCATACCATTTGTGAGGGGGGATTCTTTAAGAAAAAAAGATACAAAACCACAAGCATAAAATCACGTAGGAAGTCTTGAAAGATGCCTTAAAATCTTAGGTTTCCTCAGCTCATAGTAAATCTGTTTCAGGTTGGACATTGACATTGTAACCTGATTTTCTCGCTGGGAGCAAATGCCTCTGCCAGCGGATAAAGAGTATCTCTAGGAGCATTTCAGGCATCCTAGGCTGAGATCAAACTGAAGTTTTGTCCTAGACTGTTGGAGAGGCAATCGGGTCTCTGGAAGCTCATCCAGATGCCAAGGTTAAGATACACTAGAAGTCTCCTGGTTGAGGTGCTGGGCTATTCTGTGACCTTGAGAAAGACTGGGATCCGGGCAAACTCATGCCATGTAAAGATCCCCAAGGATGAATGTAAGGTACAGCTGTGAGGGCAACCACAAAGGAAGCAGTGTTATCCTGCTGTTCTTCCCTATCGTTATCTTCAAACCAGGAGAAAAGTTGGGAAGACTGGCAAATTAACTTCTGTTGTTCTGTGACGATTCCAGGGGAGAGCCTGATCTTCATTTAGGTTGTGTGGTGAAGAGAGAGGCTGTGCATTCCCCCTCAACATCTCAGTGGGTGTCTCTGGGGCAGCAACACCCTCATAGGTCCATGGGAAGCAGAGGCAGGAACAGGACATGAAGGATCCAGTTCTGAGTGGAGAGGATATGGTACCTTGTAGAAAATAAGTGAGAAACACTCTGAAAGTGAACTGTTTTACCACTTGGAAATGTTCGGTCTCAAACTCACTTAATTTGTGTACTTATCAAGTGCATCAACAACCTTAAGAACAGGTTGGTGTTGCCTGGTAGACATACAATCAAAGCAAATAAACACTAAATAACATGGCCATATTTCCTGTCACTGACCTTTGTTCAAGGGTTCCTTCCATCTTGCTTACCAACTGCTTATCCCCAGTCAATCTGCATTGGATGAAAACGACCTGTCCTATGAGGTCCAGCTCAACTGGCCATGAAATATGAAAACCTTCCCTGATTCCCCCAATCACAAATGGTCTTTCTATTTGAAGCATTATGTCTTTACATCTTTCTATGGCTCTACACACTTTCACCTAGAAGTGTGGTTACTTTAGTGAATATCTGGACTAGCCTCTCTTGTCTATGAGGATTAGAATGTTACTCAGGTTCTCTTAAATCTTTTGGGTTTCTGTTTGCTTAATAGTGTTTGTAACAAGGCAAAACTGCACACTGAAATCTCATGGGAAACAAGAGATAGCCCTAGAACTGAGCTACCCAGATGGAAACAAAGTTGGGAAGTTAAAGGAACCTATCAGCTGTGGGTACAGCAGTCATCTTCATTCACCGACCCAGCCTCACATCATACAAAGCCTGTAGAAAGGAAGTTCATCTTGGTAGGTAGCAAGCCAGTACTGCAAACACAGTGGTTGGTGGGGCACTAAGCACACAATGCCCAGATGGACTGAAGGTTGTCTGGGTTGTAGCATGAATGTGTTTCTTAGAGGAAGATACCATTCTGATAGCAAATGTATGAGCTTGGTTACCCATGTACTAAAAAATTATATTTTTCTCCTCAGCTCCTCTACTCCCTAGAGCCAAAATCCTTCCACTGAAGACTTTGTCATTAGGTACTATGACAATGCTTAGTTCCCAGACTCTCATAGGCCAGTCTCCATCTTACTCTCTGTGTATCCCTCAGAGCAAGACCTTTTGCACATAGGAGGCTCTCAATAAGTTTTGAATGAATAGGTGGCTAGAAATCAGCTGTAATATCCTTCTGCATATACATCATATGTAAGCTACCAGGGTTTGGGGATTTTTTCCCCTTTAATCTGTATTTTCACTAAGAGAAGGAGGGGAGTCATTATTCTTTGACACATGAAGTACCTCATTTTTAATGTAGGTAAACTGCCTGTTCAGAGGAAACAGTACATTGTGGTACTGAAAACAACTGTATGGCTCATGAGAGCTACCTTATTATCTGACTAAATTGGTTTATGTAGAAAAAACTAAAGAATAGAAAATATACATTCAAACATTAAGTAAATATCTTAAATGGAATCAAATTCTTGGAGAAGATATGAAAGCTCTCCATCTGAGGTCAGGATGGGGATGGGGGAAGGCTTGAATCTTTAGCTGATTTGTTGAAGAAAACTTAGCAATATGTAGTACGTGGTGAAGAATAATCCTGAATTGGCACAAGCAAGAAAGGTAGGATTTGCCTGCTTCTTTGAACATTAGTTCATATCCTTCATATTCATTATACTGTAGACCATTAAGCTATTTTATGGGCATGAGAGAAGTTCAAGTACAGCACAAGTTGCCAAAAGGATTATGAATTTCATTTTGATTGATCAATAATTAATTGTACCTTGTGAGATTACAGGCTTGACTAACTGTGGAACGTATTGTAGTGAACAGCCCAAGCTGCCAGAAAGAACAGAGAAGACGGAAGAAAAAAAGATGGAAACTGAAACATCTGTCCCCTTTATGCTGCAAGAGCTGGTAACCAAGATCTCGCTGTTTCCTTCTCTATCTAAAGTACAAACAGCATAAAGCAGGGATTGGATTGATACAGGACACTACAGAAGATGTTTGCTTATAATTATTTCTAGCACTTTTTTGAAGCTCAGGGATAAAACATTTCCAATTATTCATCAAGCTCTTGGAACACATAGGCCTCTATAAGAGGGATTTAGCAGAACACAAATAGCACACAAGGGTACAGATGAAAGGAAAGAATGTGAAGGGATTATTACCATAAAAAAGCAAATGACTATTTGATGGAATTACAACAATACAGGGAGTCAGAGAGGGATGGGAAAATAATGCTAATTGATAAATACATAGCTGTTTAGCATTAATTTGAATTATGTCATGGCTGTGAAATGAATAGTAACTGTCATTTGCTTTTCACATGTGAATATATATATGTGTATATATATATATATATATATACACACACACACATATACATATATACATATATATATAAAACTTTTGAAAGATAACTATTCTAGACTTCCGTTGCCTCAGTGGCTGCCTTGGAAAAGCTGTCCACTTTCCTTCAACCAATGAGAGTTCTAATTATTAAAATATTGGTGGAAATTCCCTTTACTAATATCTGACAGCCTTAGTTTACCCAAAATACACAATTCGTACTACCCATTTATGGTTTACATCTATGTACTTCTAAGCAGGTTTTTGGTTTTTTTTTTAGAAGATATTTCTTTCTTTTTGTTTGTTTGTTTAATTATTTATTTATTTTATTTTTGGCTGTGTTGGGTCTTCGTTGCTGTGCGCAGGCTTTCTCTAGTTGAGGCTAGCAGGGGCTACTCTTTGTTGCAGTGCGTGGGCTTCTCATTGCCGTGGTTCCTCTAGTTGTGGAGCATGGGCTCTAGGCGCACGGGCTTCAGTAGTTGTGGCTCGCGGGCTCCAGAGCACAGCCTCAGTAGTTGTGGCGCACAGGCTTAGTTGCTCCGCAGCATGTGGGATCTTCCTGGACCAGGGCTCGAACCCGTGTCCCCTGCATTGGCAGGCGGATGCTTAACCACTGCACCACCAGGGAAGTCCCATAAACAGGTTTTGAGTACTGTCGAATGTGGAAAAATGTTAAAATCTAAACCAAATCTGAAACAAAGCATAGGACTGACTATCCCTGTTTCTGTTCTGTAATTCCTGTACGTACTTTTCTTCCTTTGTTAGTATAGAGAAAAGTTAAATTATCTAGCAATAACAGCAATTTTAGCACAAATATGCTTTTAAAATTGCATTTGGCAGATTTATGGATGCTGGGGAATCTCAAAATAGAAGGTGAAATCACTTTCTAACCACAAATAGCTAAGCCACCCCAGTAACAGTATAGTTCAGACCTGGGAATAGATTACCTTTCAAAAAGATATTGAATTTAAGTATTTCTTTCCAGTTACCTCTGATCAGATAAAAGGATTTCTATTTATTTTTTAATAAAATAAAATACTTGGGAAAAAAGTACCAAAGGAATTCAAATTAAATGGCAAGACAGGATCTCTAAAACTCTTCTATTATCACAAACTGTAAGAACCCATCCATTGGTTATTCCACTCAGGAATGTTGAAGTTCTCACAGGCCCATTCAATCATGAACTGTACTTGCCCCAGAGTGTCTTTCAGAGAGCAGAGAGGCACTAGACGGTTAGGTCTTTGAGGTTTTCTGTAGTTCTCTTTCTATTTTTGTTTTCTAAACTTTGTGTTACATACAACTCAAATTTTTAGTTTCAGACAGAAATAGTATACTTGCGGGTGTAGTTAAGACGTAAGATTCATGATGCCACAGCATAATAAAAGAAATCAGTTTTGCTACCTAATAATGTGCTTCAAAGAACAGAGAAAGTTTAATGTGCAGTTTAGGAAGGCACACATTTACAAATTAAGATATATCGGTCACCAATGCACTCAATAAATATTAACTCCACAAATCTGCATAATTGTAGTTGTAAACACAAGAACCTTTTCTGGTCAGTTTGTGGGGAGAGAAGAGTAAAAAGGGTGAGATACTATAGGGTCCTGGAAGAACTGAGACCTTCAGAATAGCAGATAGGTCAAGAAATAAATGTGTATGAAATAGGATTCCAACTTTTTTTTGAACAGAGAAAGCATTTACCGATAAGGAAAAAAACAAAAGATGAAAAGGTATCTAGTCATTTTCTGTGTGTATCTCTTCTGAAATTGGGGATAGGAAAAATATTTCAGTTTTATACTGATTTTCTCATGGCTTTTGGAAATTATTTATTTACATTACACTAAAATAAATACCACAATAAAGTTTTTGTTTACTATGATTTAAAGTAAATGTTTCATGACCAGGATTTAAAGTTACATTTGTGACTGCAAATAATTCTTAGAAATGAATATTTCCTTGTCTTGCTTTTATACTAAACAAATCTTCAGCAAGTTACTTTAAAAATGAAATAAATCTTGTGTTCATAGTGACAGTCAATAACACTACAGCATAATAATCAATTGCTATTTGTAGCAGCAGGACTAGCAGTGGGGGCAGATCAGTGCAAATTACTGTCACTGTGTGCTGTCATGTATGCAGCCAGCCTGTAGAACCCAAGACAAATGAAGCTCGATTCAGCGGAACGAGACAGTACTTAGTCATACCTGCACCACAACAGAGGAATGTGGGTTGGCATCAAATATAACAGGAAAGTGGATATAAATCTAAAACACTGATGGGTAAGAAAAATAAATTAATCCAGCTAAGAGTTCTGCTCCCAAGATTCAAAGTTAAATGCTCATACCTTTTTTTTCTATGAGCTGGAAATTGGTGGATTACAGGTGTCTAGGGATCTACAAAAAGGTTAGATGGCTTTTTAGTGAACGCCAGAGAAGTCTGTGCTGTACTTGACTCTGTTTCAGAGAGATGACTGACTCTAAAATCAGATATTAGGTGTAAATCACTAGTAATGGCCAATTCTAATGACAAATTTAAGTGATAATACATTCCACATACAAATAAGAAACAACTAAGAGGGGTGAAAACCATGTTTGTCAATATCATTGGGGTTAAAATATTTTTTTAATCTTTTTAATTTTTTATATTTAATTCAAAGAAAGAAAGGAAGCTGATGGTCTATCTTTGGGAAATCCTTAAATCTTTTAGCCAATCAAGTAATTTTAAAGCTAGAACTACTGATTTTCTACCTTAGTCTCTTTCTGTGATGAATCAGACGACTTGCCTTCTTTTTGCAGGTAAGTAATACAGAATACAGAGAGTAATGGGGAGAAGGCAACCAGTATATTCAAATCCACAAAAGAAATAAGCTGAGCAGATTGACAATAGCATAGTAATCCCTCCGTTTCTAACACTCCCCAATAGTTAATGAAGTTTGCAGAGAGGTATAGTCACTCATTCAGGAGAAAAGTGCTTCAAATATTTCCTTGAACAAGATCAGGACCAACCATGTAATCTACTGCACCCTGTTTTAAATGAATCTGGGGTGCCCCTTGTTCAAAAGTAATAAGAATTTCAAGACCACACAACAGACCACTGAACCAAGCGTGGGCCCTCTAAATGTGGGGTTTCCTCCAACGACCCAGATTGTGCACCCATGAAGCCAGTCATCGATGGGAGAGTTCATCTTCCTAAGCTTCGACCTCCCCACAAACACCAGCCTAGTTCGGTTTATGTTACTTAACCCTCAACAAATTGATCTCTAAAACAACGGTTACAGATTGATAGCCTGCAGGCTGAAGTTGGCCCAGAGACATATTCTGGTCGACCTGATGGGTGACTCTTATAGGTCAAGACTGAGTAACAGCTGATCCCTTTGGATGAGACTTCTTCTCTCAGTCCCTATTATTTCTTATTCTTTGACAGTGAGCCATTTTTGCCCCTTACATACCTTCCTAGCCCCTGTTAACATTTGAGTTTACCACCCATAAAATGGTAATGGAAATCTTTAGCTAGCTTTCCCTGATCCTAATAGCAGTGCAAATAATAGTAGTAAAAGCATCATGCTGGAAAAACCTACATGGATCTTAAGAAAACATTAGTTAAAGCACAAATAAGTTAATAGTATTGATGAAATGCATATTCTATAAACTATGCTCTCAGGAAAAATTTGCATTAACTCACTACCTCCTTTAATGAAAACCTGTTAGGAAGAAATGCCACTCTCTACTTTCACCCTGTTTACTTCACTGATCTAGATGGGGAAAAAAAACCCTCAAAAATTCACTTACCAATATGTTGAGCCATTTACAATTCTGAAATCACATTAAAAGCAACTAACAAACACCAAGGGAAAAGGGGCAGAAACATTTAAGTACAATTAAAAGAAACTGAAATGACCCTCGGAAGCAAACTGTGATGCATGAAAAATAGTAACTCTTTTCCCAAGTAAAATGACTTTACCAAAATGACAGCATGATGCCTAAAATATGTACATTATTTAGAAATGTGACAATTCACTCGATTGTTAAACATAGTGGTGATAAGTTGTAGTTTTCTAAAAGGGACCAAATGACCTGAAAAATAATGCACCTAAGATTTAAGAAAACATTTCTGTCAAATATGACAATGCTTTGAGTTCAATACAGTGACTTTCTTATTGATAGCTCATGTTATTAATGGCTTAAATATATAACTCTGTCTTATAACTCTATCATGGGCACAATCCAACTGCAAACCCAATGTGTATTTTTATTGCTTTCATCTTGCTAGATTATTTTCAAGATAGAAAGTCTACACCAATTTAGTTGTGATTAGACTTAACTTCTAGACTAAGCTCACATATAAGGAGATGAACAAATCCTAGAATGTCTTTTTGACTACTGCTTCAACTTCCCAACGAATGGAATGAAGAACTTAATATAAATTTTTGGTCTCTGCTGTATTTTACTCTGTAGTTTTGGCTCTGCTGTATGAAAGCCGTTTGCCTTATTTGCAGCATTTGGAAAAAAGAAAGCACATAGCAATACTCTTGAGTCAAACTTTTGCCACAGTCAGCCACTGTTTCTGAGATTCAGGTCTGTATAAGTATATTAGAGCGAATTTTTTTCCTTCATTCTGCCTCTATTCCCCAAACTGTAATTCCATTCAAAGAAATATTTGTCATGTAAGTCAGCAAGGATTAGAACTATTTTTAAGAGATTGCTTTTAGAATATTATTGCTGTTACCTGGCAGAGAACAGATAAGGCTATTGCTACCGTTATTGTAATTTTACTGAAGATGTGCCTTTTTTTTTTTTTTTTTTTTTTTTTTACGCGGGCCTCTCACTTTTTTGGCCTCTCCCGTTGCGGAGCACAGGCTCCGGACGCGCAGGCTCAGCGGCCATGGCTAACGGGCCTAGCCGCTCCGAGGCACGTGGGATCTTCCCGGACCGGGGCACGAACCCGTGTCCCCTGCATCGGCAGATGGACTCTCAACCACTGCGCCACCAGGGAAGCCCTGAAGATGTGCCTTTTTAATGATGAAAACTGTGCTAGGGCTTTGGAGAATGGCTTTCTCTGTTTAAAATATATGCTGCAGAGCTCAAACCTTAAACTAGATGTGTTAGATATGAGATTTCTTTTTTAACAGAATAAATTTAAGGTGGAGCATGATGTGTCACTAAAAATGTTTCCCAGGAGAAATCTATCTAATGAGGGTGTGATTCACTTGGCCTAGGGAGACTATAAAGCTAGCACCACTAGCCCATACTTCTGAGTTGTTTGCTCTTCATGAAGTAGTCTAAGTATTATCTACTGACTTTTCTTCATGTCATTTTTCTACAGTGATCTCCTTTTACAACTGGTGAATTCCACTTCATCTTTTCTATAATATCCACACATCCCTTGAGTAAGAAATATGGCTTATGGAAAAATGAATAAGACTTGGGCTTGACAACAATGAGCTTAGCACTAAGTGGAGATGTTTGCACACATTCTATCATTCTGTATAACCATCCGGAACAAAATGGGTCAGGGATGAGGCTGATTTGGCACCTTTATGGTTGACTAACCTGCACAAATTCACATGCCTAATAAGTGTCAGGGCAAAGATTTGCACCTATGCTTAAAGGTCCCAGCTCTTTTCATTGTGCCATGTTGTCTTTCTTCAGGGTCTATGGGTTACAGGCCTCTGTACCTTACAAGCCTTATCAATAAATGAACCAGATGACATCTTTGAGGATTTTTTGGATTGCATTAGAGGTAAAGTTTACAGAACTGGGAATCCAAAATAAAAATGACTACCCTTTCCCTCATGACTCTTAAACTAAATTAAAACTGGAATAATTTTTGAATCCTAGAGTCTCAAGAAAGAAGCAAATACCATATAAACGAGTTGATAACAAGAATTTTTTGAAATACCTTTCCCATGATATCATGTATTTGCCTAAAATTGAAATTTAGTAGAATCTTCTGAATCATAAGATAAATACCAACCTTTATTTTTTATATTTTTGGTGTTAAGAATTTTTTAATATTTACTTTAATTCTTTGAAAAGCAGTTATTTATTCACATATGTGTGTGAAGGTTTAGTATACATATCAATACAACAATGAATGACCAATGTCTTATCCTCGGTTTGCTTAAAATGATTAATAAAGTACCTGTGTAATATTTCTCAGTTAGCTAAAATACTAATTATATAGTTCTGTACCTGAAACCTTATGAATATATACTAGTAAAGAGCATTAAAAATACCACATGTGGAGAAAAAAGACATTCAGTTATATTAAATAGCAGGTATAAATACCATTCTCATGACTATCTCATATATGTAGTTTCATTTTTGTGTTTGTACTTAAAAAATATAAAATGCAAACTCAGTGTTATAACAACTTTGTCAATTAGCTAATTTTACAATGTGTAATTCCATCACAAACTTTCCAAGTACTATAAACACTAGTTATTTTTGATGCCCTTTCTATGTTTTCTGCAACATAGAAATAAATAGCAGCGTATTCAACTCCATCATTCATTGGTACTCCTGTTTATTATAGAGAGAAAAAAGGAACTCTAGAAAATCCCATTTATTTTATGTAGCATGTTTATGATACAGAGCATATCAAGATTTCTATTAAAATAGAAACTCACATTGAATGTTTGCTTGCAGTGCTGACAGTACGCTCACAACTGTTGGTTCCAGAAAACACTGTTAGGAATTTTAATGATTTGAATTGTAAGAAATGCATTAGCATTAACTAAAGGTGATGAAAAATCTCTGGTTCTAGTTTTTAGACTCTCCCACCGCCCCCCTTTTTTTTCACTCTTTCCTTTCCTTACATTGGATTTTGTCATATGTATAGGTATAGCCATATGGGGAAATGTGAGATTGACTGCATAGCAGTAACATAATATAAAGTGAATGGATCTAAGAGTCAAGATTTCACCAAATGAAATATTTTTAACTTCTATTTTTTACTAAGAAAAATAAAACTAGATGGAAACCATTGTATCGATATTACTATTTAAAATTCTAATTATTTAGAATTGTAAGATGAAAAAGACTCTTAAAAATTGTATTGTGCTCTCCTGTCATGCAAGATGGTGGTAAAATAAAGCTGGAAACCCAGACATTAAGGAGGAAAAAGCAAAGGAAGGGTGATGCCAGTGGCAAGGTTAAGAAGGAAAACCACAGGGCAAAAATGCCCAAGAAAGGGAAACCCACTACAGCTGAAATTCTGTCTTAGTCAGAGGGATCTGCAGGCATTCCCCATCCAAGGAAAGCCATGTGCAAGAGGAAAAGTTCGGCAGTTAAATCCAACATTGAGAGGCAAAAGGAGATGGTTCTTGCTACTGTCACAAGCCAGTTGCTGGTAAGAAGAATGGTGGCACCCAAGTGTTCAAACTTGGCAATATATCTAGTTATTATCCTACTGAAGAGGTGACTGAAAAGCTGTTGAGCCACTGAAAAAAGCCCTTTTGTTACCATGTGAGAAAACTTAGAGATAGTGTCATTTACAGATCAACTCTACTGGTCACCGCAGAAGCAAAAATGTGGCTTTCCTGAAGCAGCTTCCTACTTGTAATTGAATCTCTGGTTAGTTTCTCTATGCTGAACACAAAAGAAATTTGTCATTGCCCCCTCCACCAAAATTGAAATGAAAATACCCAAACATTGCATTGATGCCTACTTCAAGAAGGAGCTACATAAGCCCAGTCACCAAGATGAGATTCTTGACACAGAGAAAAAATTACCAGGTTACAGAGCAGTGCAATATTCATCGGAAAGCTCTGGACTCTCAAAGTATGCCAACAATCATAGCTGTTCCCAGCTCCATGATTATCTGCGTTCAGTGTTCTCTCTTACAAATGAAGATTATCCTCACAAATTGGTGCCCTAAATTTCTAACACAGAACACTAATTAAAATAACTGAAACATTAAAAATATAGTATTGCTTTAAACGTCATTCATACCAGCATATGTTTTCAGTTCAATTAATTAATATTAATTGATTAATTAATATTTTGAGGTATTGGTACATAGAGAAAATATACATTTGATCAAAAATAAAATTTTTATGATAGCCAATTTTTCAAAATCTTTCCTTTTAAAATTAGACATTTTTGTCATTGAAAAGTTTGATTCTATATGCAAATTGTAATTAACAGGTAATAAACAGTGAAGTAACTATTCAATACTAATAATAACTTAGTATTATTTTTCCCCAGAAATAAAAGTAAGGTTTTTAAAAAATATAATACTACCTCATTAAAGTCATAATGCTATTGATATACATGAAGTTTTCAATGAACCTGGATTTTATTTTTTACTTATCATACATCAGATGATGTGAATGTAATGGTTCACAATTTTAAAGTACAATGATTCTATTTATAGAAATAAGAACAGACACTAGTAGATAAAATATATATGTTCCATATATAAGAAGATTTATTATTAAATAGTAATAAATATTAAATTTTTCTTATTTAGGGGAAAAATCTAGATTCCACAGAACATAGATACAATGCTTGAAAAAAAGAGTAATGCCCAGCTAATGGAGGACTCTGAGGGAAAGGGGCCTGCCTAATATTTAGGAAATTATTGTAGCTAGAATAGGGTTAGTTTGTCAGTGTTGCAGTTTGGAAAATTAGCAACCATGTATAAAACTTACAGGAAAATTGATAACCAACTATCCTAGCATCAGAAAAGTGACTCATTTCTCGAAGACGTCCATTGAGATATTTTGCAGCACTTAGGGTTCATCAAAGCGTAGCGTTTGTAATATGGGAAAATAGCCTTCAATAATAACCTTTCCTTTAATATGGTGGCAATTGCCAAGGGCCTAATATAATTTGGCAAAAAGTGCCTTGTGTACTTAAATCAAGGGCTGATTTAATCTTATTACAAAAACCATAATGGTTTTATTGAACTTCTATCTAGTCTCTATTGGTCTAGTCGGGTAGATAGAAATTCACTTCCTCTTTTTGTTCTTTTAACTTAAGATGCTTTGGAAAAGGAAATGAAATGTATCAAGGTAATGTAGTTGATTCTAACAACAAGAAAACTTTGAAGTTAAAGTAGTTTAGTTGGGGAATGTCAATGAGGCTTCCATGGAGTGCTTAGATGCTTCGTACCAGTTATAATGGACACCCTTCTCTCGAAAGATAGGAAAATAGTATTTGTTTCACATTATCTTTAACATCTCCAGTAAGCTATCCTTCGTACACAGTTGCATAATTCATCTAGCACCACTGTCTCATGTATGGGTGCTTGTATACACCTATCTGAGAGATTGACAAACTAAAAAAAAATAACTTTGATGAACATTTATACTCTCAGATGAAAAAGAAAGCATTAAAGTTTATGTATGATGCACACATAACTGAAAAATTTTGGAGATATAGTGAAAAGTGAATTGTAGATATTAAATCCCAAGGGAGGGTAAGTTTTGAGATTCTCCAAGAAGCTATTCCTTAGTTATCTCTTTGTGCAATAAGAGGGGCTTGAAGAATGATTGATTATAATAGGAAAGATCGTGGTGAGCTTAGACGTTTTTGCACACAATCTTTCAATCTCCAGAGTTGTCTCACTAACGTCTCAACTTCAGTCACAAAACTGGCTTGGTCTCTGGAATAAATCTGGTTCATAGGTGGAAAAAAATATGATGTCTCAGCATCAAACAAATCTTATTTTTGTTTGGAATATGCAGTTCCTCTAACTAGGCTTAAGACTATTTGAAATTAAGTTCATGTCTTACATTCCATTTTTTAGGAACTTGACACATACAATGTACCCTTGTACATTGCACAGGGGTACCCAGTGCCATGGTCCCTCTGTGACAGAGATCTTTCTCTCCCTGGTGCAATTTTCTTAGTGTTTAGAGACATGTTTTTGAATCTTAGTGCTTGTGACTGGATTCCTGCTACTCATTCTTAGATCTACTCATCCTGACAGGGTTCTTGCTTGGAATTCTGCCTGTTTTATGAGAAATTCATTGGCTTTTATCACTGAATAACTCAGACACGATTAACCACCTAAAATTTATTTATTGAACACTCAATATGATTCAGTAACTGTGCTGAATGTAGAGATACAGTAGTAAATAAAAACAGTATTTTACCTATCTCCCCAGGATTTACAAGCTAGTGGGGAAGCTGGCATTAGACATGAGCTCAGAATGATGATTTATGTTGCAAATGGCCATGACAAAGAGCTATGGAACTGTATGTCCAGGTATCTAACCTGGTCTGGATGATCAAGGAATGGCTTCTCATGAAAGGATGTTTGAATAGTGACCAGAAAAGAATTAGCAAAGTGAACATGGGCAGAAGAATATTTAAGCAGAAGGAAACATGTATATAAAGACCTAGCAGCATAAAAGGATGGTAGATTAGAGAAAATAAAAATCATGATGTCTGAACTGTAAATGGGATTGTACCTGACTTTTTTCTAACTTCCCAGGACTTGCTGTGATTACCTGTCCTGCCTTATTTTGAGTTATGTCCACTCCACTATTTTTTACTACATTGATGTCTGAGGCCATGGTCTGAATATAAGGTGACTTTGAGGCTAATCAGCAGAGAAACAGGAGTCAAAAGCAAGATGTGATACCTGAAACTAGCACAACATTGTTAATCAACTATACTCCAATATAAAATAAAAATAAAAAATCAGAGTGTGATAAAAGTAAGATGGATTAGATCAATGAATAGGATGTGCTATAGGATGCATTCTATGGAAGATTTAGCAGTGGACCTTCACTGTGAGGAATAGAGTGGGGAATGATGAGGGTTGAAGAGAACTTACCAATAGTGATGTTAAGCAAGAGAGAAATTAACAGACAGAAATAACTATTTCCAGTCACATCTTCGTTTGGAATAGAATGTTCACATTTAAGGTTAATATTTGTTTCTAAATTTATTCTTAATGTATCTCTTTTAAAAAGTTAAGAATATTATTAAGATGTTGGGCTCAATTGCATAATATTGTTTGGACATTTTTGATTGTGATATTTAGATTAATATTTATGTTGTACACATTATGAGTGACAACAATTTGACTCAATTTTTACTAATCTTCCTTATTCAGAAGTAGGCACAAAAAAGCCCTTACCGTCACTCCGTGCTTATGCACTTAAGTTCTCCAAATCATCAGAGAAATTGGTATGGGAGACAAGTGTGGAATCACTGTTTCAAGTCCTCTCCAGGATGACCAGGGTAGGACAGAAGATGCTGCCTGGGGCAGATGGCAGCTGCAGAGCGATGGTGTGATTCAAATTGCTAACCTGGACAGAAAGACTTGGTGTAGGTTGGAAGAGGAGTCAGATTAAGAAAGGGAAGTAAGTTTGTCTCTCCCCAAAGCCCAGCTCTCATCTTGAAGCTTTCATAGCAATTTAATGTGTGTGATCTTTTTAGCCAGGCACAGACCTATCCCATATTTAAATAGACCCAAATTAAGTCTTTTGCTAATCAAAAGGCAGAAGAGTAAGCTGAAGTATCAAATTCAGAAATATTGGAGAATTCCCCAAAGCATTTTCACAAACCTGAATCGATCTGGGTCTGCTTGATTTCACCTTAAGGCTATTTTATAAAAAGGTTTCATATCTGAGAGAAACACAGACACAACTTCAAACACCTTGAAGGGGTAGCAAGGATAGGTATTAGGCAACCTCTAAAATGACCCCCACTGATCCGTGCCTCCTGCTATGCATGCATTTTTGTTATAAATTCCCTCTGAGTGTGGGTAGATCTAGCAACTCACTTCTAACAAAAAGAATACTGCAAAAATGTTGGGATATTTCTTATAAGACTAAGCATGCAATTAACCAGAAATTGCACCACTAGGCATGCATCCCAGAGAAATAAGAACTTATTATCACACAACAACATGTACACAAACGTTTGTAGCAGCTTTATTCATAATAGTAAAAATCTGACATTAGCCTACATGTCCTTCAAAAGGTTGATAATTAAACAAACAGTGTTACACACCTTCCCTGGAATACAAGTCAGCAAGAAACAGGAACAAACTATTGATACATACTGCTTGATGAATCTCCAGAGAATTTTATTGAGTGAAAAAAGTCAGTCCCAAAAGGCTGCATACTGAATCTTCCATTTATATAATAATTTTGAAATGACACAATTACAGAAATGGAGAACAGATTAGTGGGTGCCAGGAGCTAGGGGCAGAGTAGAATGGGGAGAAAGAAGTGGGTATAATTATAAAAGAGCAAAATAAGAAATAATTGTGTGGATGAAACTGTTCAGTATCTTGCTATGGTGGTGGTTACACAAACGTACACATGTCATAAAATTGTCTGGAATTAACTACATATGCAACAAAATACAAGTGAAACTGGAGAAATCTGAGTAAGATCTATGGATTATGTCAATGTCAATATCCAGGATGTGATATTTTACTGTAGTTTTGCAAGATGTTACCACTGGGGGAAACTGGACAAAGGGCCCATGGGATCTTTCTATATAATTTCTTACAACTGCACGTGACTACAATTATCTCAATAAAAAAATTCCATAAAAAACTAATGGAATGTCACCTATGAAATTAGCTTACAAAAAGACCTGATCTGTCTGTTTCTTGCTGTCTCCCTCTGTCCCTTTCTCTTAGCCCTTACTCTGAGGGACACCAGCTGCTGCTATGTTGTGAGTAGCCCTCTAGAAACTTCCATCCATCAAAAATTGATGTCTCCAGCCAACAGCCAGCAAGAACCTAAGTCCCATGAATGGCTACGTGAGTCACCTTAGAAATGGATCTTCAGAGGTCTGCCCACAGCCACCTGAGTGAGCTAGACAGCAGATGTCAAGTCTTGGGGTGACTGAAGCACATGCCCATGCTTCAGTGCAGCCTTGTGAGAGACACTGAGCAGAGGCACCCAGATAAGCCAAGCAGGATTTGTGACCATAGAAACTGTAAGATAATAAACATCTACTGTTACATTATTTACAATAGCCAAATAACCCTATTTACAATAGGGTTTGTTCCTGTTTCTTGCTGACTTGTATTCCAGGGAAGGTGTGTAACACTGTTTGTTTAATTATCAACCTTTTGAAGGACATGTAGGCTAATGTCAGATTTTTACTATTATGAACAATAATTTACAATGTTAAATTATTTACATTATTTACAATACAATTATGGAAGCAACCTAAGTGTCCATCAACAGATGCATGGATAAAGAAGATGTGATATATATATATATATATACAACAGAATACTACTCAGCCATAAAAAAAGAATGAAACTTTGCCATTTGCAGCAACATGGATGGACTTGGAGGGCATTATGCTAAGTGAAATAAGTTAGAGAGAAAAAGGAAAATACTGTATGATATCACTTACATGTAGAATCTAAAAAACACAACAAACTAATGAATATAACAAAAAAGAAGCCGACTCACAGATACTGAGAACAAACTTGTGGTACCAGTGAGGAAAGGGAAGGGGAGAGGGGCAGTATGGGGTAGCAGATTAAAAGGTATAAAATACTAGGTGTAAAATAAGCTACAAGGATATACTGTACAACATACAATATAGTCAGTATTTTATAATAACTATAAATGGAGTATAACCTTTAAAAATTGTGCATCACTATATTGCACACCTATTAACATATAATATTTTACAGCAACTATACTTCAATTAAAAAAAGAGTGAAAGAGAAAAAAGTTAAACATCTGCTGTTTTAAGCTGCTGTGTTTTGAGGTAATTTGTTAGGCAGCAGTAGATAACTAAGGGAAGAATCATACACCTGACAGTGATAGATCCTAAAAAGTCTCTTCATTTAGTTCCTCACAATGTCTCACAGGATGGCAATGCCCCCATTCTCCCTCTACCTTTCATCCCTCTTACAAAAAAAATAAACAAACAAACAAGTTTTAGACCCATGAGATATTTGTCCACTTCAGCCTTACTCCAGCCTGCTCTTAACTTACAAGGCTAACGGGTGGGAATCCCTTGTTCTCTGGCTTTTGTTGGGTTGGGCTAATGAGAAGGCATCTCAGGTGACCAGTGGGCAGGAGGGGAGTGAGGTTATTTTTGTCTTTCCTGGCTCCCTCCCTGTAAGGTCACCTTGAATAAACACTAAGGCTGATCCACTGACAGAAGTTTCTCTCCTTCTTCAAGCAGCCTGAGGTCCTGGACTCTGAACTCTACTTCTTCCCCTCAGGTCCAGGGGCAAACAGCATCCCTGAGGCTGTTAGCACTGCATTCTTGTATCGATTCCTTGTGGTTTCCCTACACTCCAACCACACTTCTGCACATAGTCCTTGGCAAATTATCCCACTTTGATGATGTCATGTGCTTCTTGATGAGACTCAATGGTTTTTCCATCTTACTCCCCTTTCTCTTCCCTCACACTCTTTTTATATCTTTGGGCCCTTTCCTTCAAGATAAATTTTTTCCCTTTCTCTTTTTTCCCTGGATTTACCTTGTCTTTCTAATGTTAATCAATTTAACCTTTCCAATTTTCTTTCAGGACTCAGAACTAGGCACCACAAAGATTATTATTAGAAGGCAGAAATTGGCAAGCAGTTGCAAAGATGTTAATTATTTTTATTTAGGACCACCTTTTACAGTTGTGCAGCTTTTGTGTGGCAGAAAATTCTCCAGGCAGAGGGAGCAAAGGAGGTTTGAAATCCATACTAGACCATGCTCCACCTACCAGATCTTGGAGCAGGACAGCCCCTGACTCAGGAAAGTGGCACATGTATTTTCTTCTAAAGGCACCTTCTGCTGGCCTAGTTGCGCTCCCAGAGGGGTCTCTCTGCTGCCTAGTGAAGACCCTCTTTCTAAATAACACCAAGGACATTCTATGCTCTCTGAGGCTCTGTTTTGTCTCTGTCACATTAAGATTATCGTTTAAAATATCCTGAAAATATGAAAGAAGAGTTTGTGAATCAGGGTGTGTGATTTTTAGTAACAGGAAGCTAAAAAGGACATTTGTACTCTGTTTAGGTAAAAATAACCAGCATGTTTCCTTTTAGTTGGCAAGTTTTCATTCATTTGTAATATCCCTGTATTCATCATCTATCAGATTTCTGTAGCCTATTGAATGGCAGCCAGCACGACTGGGCTTCAATGAAAACATAAAATTAAGCGATAATGTAAGATATTTTTAAAGCTAATTTGGCACCTCAGTTTCACCAAAGCCCTATGTGTTTAGAGATCCTCTCAGCTGAATAATGCACCCTCACGATTTATCAGTTGAACAAGATTCAAATGCAAGTGACAAACACACACATGAGCTAAGCATGCACATGGAATGTCATCTTTGAAGTGTTAAGGAGTCTGGATAAAAGCTGATCTGTGAATTATCCAGAAACAACATCTCTCATTCACTCATTCATTCATTCACAGCACGAGCTCTTTGACTATCTTAGGGGATCCTTCATTTTGAGGTTCCTGAGTCTGCATGTTTTACTACTTTTTTTGGCACTGGGTATGCAGTGCAGGGAATGATGACAGCCACTCTCTGGGAAGCTTGTTTCTACGAATGATATCTCTAAAGTTGCCCTGTGACAAGGCTGTCTTGGTGGAATTGAACCTTTCCCTGTGCAGTCTAACCAAAAGGTACTGTGAAGGTTCTGGGCAATGATTTAATTTGGTGTGACTATGATGTTTAAAATGAATCCGTATCAGCTTTTCTTGAGTTTAAAATATGGCACAGTTTTACTTCTACTAAATATTCTCTGTGTAAACGTTTAATTTCTTGAAGTTCTAAATGTTGGACGTATTCTCATTAAAACTGCACTTTCATATCATCTCTGCTGTGTTGATAAATATATTACAAAAATATCAAGGTTTGGAAAGATCATTTTAATCTATGATGTGTATTATTTGAAATATTTGACTTGTAAGGTAGATAATGAGAAGATACCATTTTGTATTTTACTGTAATTTAAATAGCACTTTTTATCAAAAATAAATAAATATAAATGGGAAATGGGGCAATCATTGAGAGTAAGATGTTTCTCAAACATAGAATATAATAAAGCTCCTTCAAAACATGTGATTTTATTTTTCTAAACTAAAGAAATATATTCTCTCCAATAAACATCTAGCTTTTTTAGATAAAATAAGGTAGTAGACAGAACAAACATTTCATGCACATACAGCTTTCAAGATTTTTATGGACATTTATTTATAAATATGTGCAAGCATTCTTTTTTCTATATTTTCTCCTTGCTGGCCAATTGCAAGCTGATCACTTACAATTGTACTTGAGTGCTTAGTGACCAGAAAATTTACAAATGCTTCTGCTGCCAGAGAAACTGAAAGTGCACAAGCAGATTGAAGGAAATACTACAGGCAAAAATTAGGCATCATTAGTTACCCCTGCTAATATTGCAGAAAATTGGAATGCTTGCCTCGCTGAGAATTGGAAAACATTCCTGAAGTTTATTTAAAATGACTGAAAAGGCTTCTATGTATACATAGATATCATGATTTTGGGACATTGTGTTGTTATACCTTGTAAGTACATTTTAAAATTCATTTGCACTTAATAGATCTAAGATACTTTTTTAAAATTCCAAACTTTTTATTTGTATTTTATGACTATATATTTAAAATCTTAGGTAAAGACAAAAGTTTTAGGACATAAATGTTAGAATTTATGACTAGTTCTATACTAATATAATTGTCATATTGGTATTCTAGGCTGTCAACAAAACTTATGTCACATTTAAGATCTTTCTTCTGAGCTTTTCCTTACTAAATCATCTATAAACCATTAGACAATTGGGGGTTTTTTTCAGTAGACTGACTAAACTTAGTATTACATTTTAATACTAAGATTAGTATTAAATCTTAGTATTTAAGATTTAATACTTAAATTAAAATTTAAGTATTAAATTCTTAACTTATAGATTCAGGTGGAAAACATATTTACTGAACACATACTATGTTTAATAGCATTATTTTAGGTGTTACAAAGAATTGAGAAATAGAGGACGTATATTATCTAGTGAGGGAGACTTACATATCAATAACCAAAATACCAATCAGATGTTTTAAATATTCTGATGGAGGTTAAATGCATGCTGACAACATTAAGAGAACAGTTATTCTGTGTTGCTTCATATATATCCTTTGTCTTTGTAGGTTTTATTTTTGCCATGTAATGACCTCCCTCTCTTTCTCCGTATTTGAGAATGAATAAGAGAGAGAGAGAAAGAGAGAATGAGTATTGTGAGGCAAAATAAACGTCTTTTAAAAATGTGTGTGTGTGTGTGTGTGTGTGTGTTGTTGTTGTATTTGTTTTGGGGGAGACCACAGCTGATTCCTCCTATACATTGTTTTTTTTCTTTCTTGTGCCACTAATGGCTATATACTTTTCTTGATATTTTCAGTGTTTATGCTTACATATGACCTTACTGTCAATATCTCTGTCAAGTACATTTCCTCAACACCTGTTATAAAATGCTACAGGCTTCCATGCACATGCGACACCATATTGGAATGATCCAGTTCATTTGACATAATGCAAATAGGTAGAGTACATGTTGCCTAACATATTTAAGCACCATTATATTTTGATCAAGGGAGACTTTGGGAAGATTTTGGATGGTATAACAGATAAAGATTCTTTCAGCACGCTTATTATTGAAACCAATCAACCAAAGAGATGCTATTGAGAAACATGCCCTTTTTGGTTAAAGATAATGCTGAGACATGATAAAAGATGTGTAATTAAATTAGGGCTTTCACATAGCCATCACACCTTTATCCATAAATGTAAGTGGGTATGCATATTATTTTGTAAAGTATATGGATTTCTAGTTTACTTTAAATCCTTTCTGAAGAGTTTTTGATTCATAAATTTCTTTAAAGAAATAAAAATGGGCACACATAAGACATGCATCTGTAATTTTTATCTTTGAAGCATGTCCTATATAGAGAGGAACCACGAAGCATTTAGCACCATTAGTATGGAACTGATAAAAAGTTTTATCAGCCATTCATTTCTCATGCTGTTAGTGTGGAACAGAGTCAGCATAATATAGAATAGAAAGAAAATTTAAGTCTAATTAAATTACTTCATTTATTCAATAAAAATCTTTTATGTGCCTACTACGTACACTGCCTTTGTTTGGCCTTGTTGATTTATAATTGAGTAGGACCCAATTCCTATCTTCAAAGAATTTTTATCACACACACACATACACACACACATATACACACCCATCTAGCAAAGATTTTTCTTCCAGTTCAGGCATAAGATAGTAACCAGCATGAAGACACAATTATTTGGGAATAAGCAGTTAAAAAAAAAACAACAACACTGCCAAAAAGTATTTTTTCTTTCCTTTTCAGATTGTAATTGCATGTCCTTTTTTATTTTTTTGACAGCAAGGGCAGTCCAAGAGACAGGTAAGATGCTTGGATGCATAGAAATAGCCAGAGAATGACAGGTATATGAATGTCTATTTGTTGCAAGCCACTAAGGTAGGTACTTAGCACAGTATTACTTTCAGATAGACACTGATGATAATGATCACCACCCTTAATAAAAACCATATGACACGGACAGCCTTCACTATAAATGTTATATTCTTCCCGAGTTTAGGGCCATGATTGTTTTACTTCTGTATAAAACAATAATATATGTATTCCGGGCTTCCCTGGTGGCGCAGTGGTTGAGAGTCCGCCTGCCAATGCAGGAGATACGGGTTCGTGCCCCAGTCCGGGAAGATCCCACATGCCGTGGAGCAGCTGGGCCCATGAGCCATGGCCGCTGAGCCTGAGCGTCCGGAGCCTGTGCTCCGCAACGGGAGAGGCCACAACAGTGAGAGGCCCGTGTACAGAAAAAAAAAAAAAAAATATATATATATATATGTATACACACATATGTATTCCATTATGTACAGTAAGTGCTCGTGTTGTATGACTAAACTTATTTTATTTTATTCATCTTTCTGAAATAGCCTGAGTTTTACTTTGTGTTGCTAAAATTTAAGTCTTCAGTTTATAATATGTTACTTTTCATTGTTCATTGAAAAATAAAATTTCAAAGGCTACTGAATACAGTTTTATAAAGATTTCCACCTGTACAAGTTATTGCTTAAATTATAGGTTTCTGATGTCAAGAACTCATTAATTTTTTTTAAATTTGCAGAAGTTAACCCAAGTAAATGGTCAATACAAATTATCTAAATATTTCTAGTAAATGTGGCTTTCCACTGAGTGATTATCAGGAAAAGGAAAGCCAGCATCTACTGGAAAGGCACAGTTCCACTGTAATATGACATGCTCCCTGAGCGTGGCTAGTCTTAGTTCTTTATTTAGTCTTTGAGAGTTAACAAAAATGCAGGCATGACTATAATGTGCATCAAATAACAAATTCAGTAGGAAGGAACAAAAATAATATTGGATTCACAAGCTGCACTGCTATCGTTGTTTATACACAGGGCTTAGACTTGATTAGGTGACACGGGATGATGCAAATGGCATAACAAATCTCT
This sequence comes from Aethalodelphis obliquidens, assembly GCF_003676395.1. NCBI lineage: Eukaryota > Metazoa > Chordata > Mammalia > Artiodactyla > Delphinidae > Aethalodelphis > Aethalodelphis obliquidens. The sequence goes on along the minus strand of NW_020837946.1, from coordinate 84,154,969 downwards.
ATTAATTGCGAAAGATTTCTCAGAGGATATAGATTTTAAATTCCCCTCCAAAGGAGTTGAGTAAGAATGTTGGAGAAGAAACTCTTCCAGATATGATAGCTTGTTTCCATACAGGAGTAAGAGAAAATTAGGTATGTTGGAGAGGAATTGCACTTCAGGGGTTTAGTGAGAGGCCCTGAAGCCTATAAGTTAAGATTACTGTGTACATGGTGTGACCAGAGAAGATTAGGTTAGGGTCTGGGAAACCGAGTGGCTGCTGTGATGGCAACATCATTTAAGGGAAGCAATTTGAGATGGAAAGTCCAATGAGATGATAATAAGATGATCATGGTGATGATGGTGATAATACACACATATATAACTTATTTACATATATAATATATATGGATATGTTTATATATATATGGATCTCAGTTTATAAAATTCTACTTTTTTGCTTTTAATTTTCACTAAATCCTGTGTTTAAGGCAATTATTAATACATATTAAAAGATAAATAAATGTGAAATGACATGTCAAAGATTCGGAAATATGTAATGGAGAAGGGAACTGAATCCAGATTTTCTGATATCTGGTCCAAGGCTCTTTTGGAGAGAAAATAGCAATGCTTGCTAGTGAAGCAGCTGGGTAAGATGACTTTTCTAAGGTTGGTGATTCATTTATTACTGTATAATGTGATTATCAGCCAAAGATGCCTTGCTATCTTCTTGTTAATTCAAATTCGTCTGTTTAGAAATCTGACTAGAAGAAAACTAAGGTTATTTTAATTATTCTCTGGAAGAAAAACTTGGGTAAATTATCAAATTTTTCACTTCATGAAGTTGTTTTTGCCTACTGGTATAAGGACTATTGCAAATGTGCACATTGTATGAGTTTTCACCAAGGACAGCCTCCTAAGCAGTGTTATGACAACCTGATTGTGCTAAGCACTGATGGCCATGGGAAGTTTGACTGAGTGAAGACTGGAGAATCAGACCCAAGCTCTTGAGTACAGAGACTATAATTGGTAAGAGACCTTAGCTCATGAAAGGCGGTAAAATATATGTTTCAGAGTTTTAAATAAATATATCACCATTTCAGGTGAATTAATAAGGTATGCCTTGAGTTGTAGTTAAATATATGGTCACTTGACACTGTGTGTAGTTTCTTTGGACGTAATAGAGGAGAGACTGTCATTGAAAATATGCTAACCAACAGTTCCTACCCAGGGTAATTTTACTTTTATTTTTAGTTCATGATTTTTATCATCAGAAAACTGATAACTACTCTTTTAGACCCATCCATTCAAGAGAATGATGTTCTTACTGATTAGGATGGTTGCATAGAGGAGACTTGTCTATTCTGAGGGTGAGCTATTCCAGCCTTGAAATATTTGGTGTAGCGAGAACAGTATCTGGTTTATGGGCTCATTCTAATAGAATGCGGCTCCATCTCTCATTTTCCACTGATAGTTAAACCATTAGAGAAACAGTTCACAAGTACCAAATTAAAAGAAGTCGACTTGAATCCAAAGTGCATCTAAACCGCTTTGGTTTCCAGCTACAATTCATTCGAATGGCTAAGAATCAAGTTTAATTTGATAATTGGTAGAGGAAGTACATATTTAGGGCTATCTCCCACTAGTTAGACCTTTAGTTCAGTAAATATCATCTGCACATTCTGGCAGACGCTATCTGCAATGACGCCCAAACGAGAAAAATCCCCCTCTTCAGTCACAAATTTACTAAATGATATTATGGCACTTGAAGGGTTCTTAGTATGAATTCACCTCAAGAAGTCCAAAATAAGGCTGACATTTTGTGCCAAGAAATAGAAAATGAACTAATTATTCAGCATGGAATGACCAAAAATATTGCAAAGCATTTCTTGCAAATCCAGAATTTAATAGGGTGTATTGTTCATTACAAAAGATCATTGTTCTGACTAACTTTTCCAAAGTTGTATAAGCTTAAGGATACTTGTGTTCACAATCACAGCCCTTCTGTTGTCCACCACGAGTTCAATTCTATGCTACTCTTTTGGAACTTTGTTTTTTATCATGAAGTAATCAGTTAATAATTTATATTTCAGTTCACTGGATCTTAAAACCCATGTTTTGCTGATTATAGAAGCAATATTCAGGAGGAATAGAAAATAGGGAAATAGAATCCAAGCTGAACAAAAGACAATTAAAAATAAGATGATATAAATGACAGGATTTTTTAAAATTCTGGAATACCCATCTCATGGATATTGTTTAGAGATATTTCTGTAATGACTCAGAGATGCTTGCAGGTCCTTATGCTCAATCAGAGCTGTTTATTTTGTACCGAAGTATGAGCTACAGATGATTTTTCAAGTTTTTTTTTTTCTGCTAGATATTTAACAAAACCTGGTCACAAATAAGCTTTGGAGAAGAGTATTTTTCTTATTGGTGATTTAAATTGGCTGAGGAAACAAAGGGTAATTTATAACTTTAATTTACTAAAAGCATGTGAATTGAATATGCTAGGATTCAATAACAGTACTGTGATGCTTAACTCCAGCTGTATCTATCTTTGCGAATGGTGATTAAAAAAGGCAAATTTGCTTACATCTTTCCTTGCTGACACTGAGGTCATTACTTTATGGGTTTGCTTTCATTTGCTCATCCACAGTATTTCTATTTTTGGCTACTCTTGCAAAAAAAATCAGATGCCCTGGATCAAAATAGATATTCTCATAGTGCAATTATAGCACCAGGCAAAAGCTACTGTATATGAAAAAACAAGAAGAAAAGGAATATGCCTGGTTTTATCATAAAACATAACCAATAACTTTTAAGAGATTTAACACAGAAAAAACATTCCCCACACTGATCTTTCTTACCACATAAAAATGCCTTCATAATGGTTATTCCTTGACACGAGGTCTTTATAAAAGAAATAATTTATTGCCTTACCTGTAACTGAAATAATGGCTAAATCATTAAAAAAAAAAAAAAAGTCTAGTAGCTCCTTCAGAGTAAATCTTCCACAACTTGCTACAGTGCTAATCATAAGCATGTTATACAGTAAGTTAGCCCGAAGCTAAGTTAAGCAGGCAGATTAGGACTGTAATATAGTATCAGGACTCATAAACCAAGTGTGCTTGCAGATTTCCTTTCACTTTCTGCTCCTTCTTACAGTTCAGACAAGTCATAATTACACATCAGTAGGCATTGTGAACAGAGGAATGAGCTACAACATAACGCACAATAAACCCTGTCATATAAAAGCAAACTGGATAAAATAACAGAAGCAATACTCCATTTTACAACATCACACTAAAGAATTACACTGTGCCATTGTGTATTATTCTGATCAATCATGAATCCATCCACAATTGACAGCTCAGTGGGCAAAAATTTACCACTGAAGAATAGTTTCCAGTTTTATTATTTTCTTGTTTGATTATACACATTAAACACAAGACTGTGTATGATTCTGAAAAGCCACAGGTACATAATATAACACTGCCCTGCACACATTGCAATTAAATAAATTCTGCTAATGCTCTTTTAAAGCTTTCTTTTATTAGACATGCTTAAAATAATTCATACCGGATGAACTGTAAGTGGTTCTTTATTCATGTTTTATTAGTATTATAATTTTGAGTAATTATTCAGGTATTCTTGTTACCTTAGACCAAAGAGATGTTGACTCTGAAGTCTTTTCTGTTATTTTCAGGCTTAGATGATATTACCACTAAGCTCAAAGGACCCTCCTTTATCACTAGGTTTGAGCCGAACATTGAAAATGGGATTTAATGAAACATGAGCAAATATTGGTTGTTTCAATTCTAATAAAACATTTAAAAGAACTAATAAATGTAAGGTAATTGTTGAATGCTAATCTAAAATTGCTACTACCAGTTTTATTTTATAGTTGGAACTCAGCAGGTGTTGAGGGGATGTATTTTTCACATTATTCATCAAATGAAGTTTTGAGAGGCACCAAGGTGTTTTTACCTACTCCACATTCATAAGAATTTAATTATAGTTAATATATTAAAGATATCAGAAATATAGAGAAAATAATCTTAGAGCCAGAGAGTAAATTATATGCCACACTGGAATTTCCTTCCAGATGCTACTGGGGCCACATTTTAACTATAATTCATGTGTACATGAAGGAGATTCTTTTGAGAAATGTGGAGTTCATTCATATAACTACTTTTATTTAAATTACTGATTTAAAAATTTTTTTTCTCCATAGGACTGTTTTAAGACTGTTAGGATTTAAAGGGAAACAACGAAATCAATGATTGGAGGGAGACTGGAAGAACTAAAGGGGGTGAGTGTGATTTAGTCACATTTTACGCAAACACCAGTGGCCTTGAAACTACAAAGCCTGAGTTGAGACTTCAGTTGACCTAAACTCTACCATGTCCTTAAGGGGCAGAGCCACGTATTTGATGTCTATTCACAGAATGTAATACTGTATTTGGGGCATAATTATTTTTTCCAGGAAAAAATCCCCTATACCCTTATGCTCCCAGAAGATTCTGTGCTAACCTCTAGCATAGCAATTAACTTGTTGCATGGTAATTGTGTGTTTACTCTTGTCTTTTTTTGAGGTCAAAACTGTCTTATTTAACATTTCTATGCCCATGGTTAAAGGATAGATTTGATTGTTATAGAATTAAAGCTCAAATATTCGTTTAGTCTTGGCTCAATAATAATGATATTAATAATATTTATTGATGGTGTAGTATATGCCAGGCACTGTGATATATGCTTTATAGACTAAATCTCATTTACTCTTCAGAAAAATTGGATGTCTTAACCCAGCAGTCCAACTCCAGAGGCTCTGCTGTCAACTATGCTCCACTCCCTTTAATTTCAGGTCAGCTTCTTCATCTTTCCTAATCTTAGTAAAAATTCCCCCCTCCATGAAGAAGTTTCTATCAAAATGGTTGAGGTCAAAGTTTAAGTCTGGGCAAAATCCCACGCCGGTCAGGGTGGAATCCCACAGGAACCTGTACTGAGAATGTCTTAACAGAGGGCCTTGACATGGCCAGATCCACTGGAACACCTCTTCTAGGATTTGCTTACACCTTTGCTTCCTAACCCTGGGGACATTGCTTTATGGGTTTGCTTGTATTTACTAATCATCTAGTGTTTGTTTGTATTTTGTTTTATCTTGTTTGGTTTTGTTCAAAACTTCTGAAACAATCATAGACAACCTTCCAAGAAGCTAATTATTTCTCTAGCATGGAAGCCTGGGTCCTCTTTGAGTTCCATGGTTGAAAACTGCAAGATTAGGCCAGAATAATTTCCTACATTATTGCCTTGCTATATTGAAAACATGGGCATTACTTTCCTACCCCAAGTAATGTTTAATTGAGATTGGATCCACTAGTCCATTTAGGCTCCGTCAGTCAATTAAGTGGGGATAAGGGTGAGAAATTAGTAACTTGGCACTATGTCCAAATTAAAACTTCGTTGTTCAAGTATTTAACAGCTTATCTTTTAGTTTGTTATTGTTGAAACATGACCTTAAGGGAATGAAGGAATCCTATGAAAGCTGAGCAGACTTGGATTCAAGAGAGGCAGGAGCCTTCAGATAATTCTGAGTGGGAATTCTTAAGTGTGTATAATTAAAATGTTTTATAGCCCTAATATTTCATTTTAGCAAACAATTTTCACCTCTTTCCTATTGTGAGGCCTTGATGTCAGCTGTTGGTAAATATCCCCAAAGAAATGGTAACTTTGTTATATAAATCTTATATTTGTTGTATTAGTGAAATTAATACAAGGCGAGCGGAAAATGGGAATAAAAAGGGGGCAAAAAGACCTTATTATGTCTTACCGTCTACAGACTGGGAGTACAACACCTAAATCATCGAGAAGCCTCTCTCTCTTCATACACATGCCCAGAGTTAATTTATTGGAAATTACACTTAATACCAAGGTCAGCAGCTTAAGTTTCGAACTGTTTGACTCTTCTCCATTAAAGTGTGGATCAAGTCAAAAATTTATGACTTAGTTACTTAAAATTGACAACAGATCAGGCATTTCCCAACAAGGAAACAGAGTAGGTTATGAAGATCTAAAAATCCTCAAATGTAGAAACTGAGTAAAAAGGGATTAGCAGCTCTGTCAAGCTGAGAGGTGGCAGAGGGTAATTTTGTCTTTATCTTGAAATGTTGCTAACATCAGGAAGAATTAGTATAAAAAGTCTTATATGAGACATCTGTTAACTTGGTCAGCCAAATTAGAAAAAAATTCTTTAAAATTTCTAAATAGTCATCACTTTTCAATGGGTATCAATGTGGACAGCAAAACTGCATGAAATACAAATACAGTTGAACTTCAACTGTATGAAAAAGACATCTTGGCAATAGCAAATATCTGTTGGAATATATAGATACTGAAATAATGAGTAATTCATAGTTGATTTGCAGTTTGGAGATTATATAAATATATGCAGCCGCACGGTTAAAAAGGCTTTTTCTTCCCCATTTATTTTCTTAGAAAGTGTTATTATCTAGCCTGTTTAAATAGCAACTATGCAAATTTCTCATGCTTTATAAATGTTTCACCAAAGAATTCTCAACCAATCAATTAATTCTATTTTTTTTTTTCCTGATTGTCAGCAGATGAGTATCTTATGAGAATGGTTCTTTTTTTTCTAAGTTGGTTTCTGTAGAACTCTGACTCCATTTCCTGTAGAAGTCTTTTTTGGGAAGGGAGAAAAAAGTAGATCATATGAAAGAAATTGTTTTCTCTTTATGGAAGTTAACCCTTTATTTTTCCTACCTCTCTCTCCTTTTGACTAGAATCTAGAGGAGAGAAAAACATAGGATAATAGCTTTGATGTGAAAATCTGGTTTAAGAAGGGTTACTTAGTAAGTATTTAGATCATTAATAGGCATTTGAGTTTATATTCATGTCAAACTGCCTCCAACTTTTATTTATATAAATGTCGGTAGGTGCAGAAGACTGGAATTAAATCTCCGAAATGTAGAATCTCAATTTTAGAAGGACTGTTTTAGAAGGAACATCCACTTACAGGTGATATTTAAAGCCACGAGCCTGAATGAGGTCTTCAAGGGAGTGAGTATAGGCCAAAAAGAGAATCAATTCTATGAGCAAGTCCTTTGGCAAGCATTATGAAGGTGAAGAGAGGAAGAAAAACTAGTAGGAGACTCTGGGAAGAAGGAAATAGTGAAGTCGGAGGAAAATCAAGGGAGTGGGTGTCTGGAAGGTGAGTGGGGAAAGTGCTTTCAGATCAAGCATGCTAGAAACTGAGAACTAGGCAATGCAAATGGCAATGTGGAGATAATTCATGACCTTGATAAAGCAGTGTTTATGGTGTTTCTAGTGGGCTTCAGAGAGGATGGGCATAGAGAAACTGGTGAGAGAAAGTTTGAACACTTATAGGAAATTTCCTATAAAGAGGAGCACAGGTTTAGATTAATAACTGAAAAGGGAAATAGGGTTTAGAGGGATTAAGATGGAAAAAAATAACAGCATGTTTATAGGATAATGGAACTATGTAGAGGGATAAAATGATGTTTGTATGAAAAAATTGATGGTATATGTCGGAGTGGGAAAGAACTGGATCTAGTATACAAATGGAGGAGTTGACTTTAGTTAGGAACACCAATTATATCTATAACTATGAGCTCTGTCTAGATCCATCCATACCCAGATTTCTCTTATCTTTCTATATATGAATCTATATCACACACATAAATTATTAGTAACAGAGCTAGATGGTTTCAGTTGCTGGTAGGTGGGTAGATGTGGTATTCAGAGTTTGTGAGAATTCTCTTCTCACTGCTTCAGCTTTCTCAATGGAGTGGGAAGTCTGGTAATCCCCTGGACATAGGATTTGGGGCAAGTGCTGGAGTTTGGGGTAGAGAGAAGGAAGCAATAAACTAGGAGAGTGAGATGAGAAAAGCATACCATGTGTGTCTGACAACATTAAGGATCTTGTTTAGAATTTAAGGCAAGAATAAGTTGCAGGTTTGTGTTTTCCTCCAGCCATGGGCAGGGATAGAGCAGGGAGAGAGTTGTATTGACCTACTGTTGTGATTTGTCAGAGAGTACAATAAAGCAGCAAGAGAGGCCAAGGAGTTGGGATTGTAAGCAAGGGAATAATTACACTGATTGACCTTGTAATTCAAGCTGTGAAGGACTGGTGTGACCTCTTACAACATCTTCCTAAGTGGCATCCTTGGTTGCTTTCTCCTTTTATCCTTTATGCTGCCACAAGTTACCTATACTCCATAGCACAAAATTGCTCATTCCTCTCTTTTTTCTTAGTAGCCTCCAAAGGCTACCCATTGTCCTTAGGAGAAAGTGTAAATGTCTTAGCATGACATTAAATTCCAGCCTTAGTTTGCACCGCACTTCCTTATGCCCTAGTCCATTCCATCATTACCCAAGTAGGGCATGTTCTTTCAAACATATTCTTTTGCCATGTGGTTCTCTTTGTCAGAAAGGTCTTTCTCTCAGGCTTCTAGCCCCTATTCATCCTAGAAAACCCTAAGGGAATTCACTGCTTTGTAAAACTTTTGTCATTTATTTTTCAAGGCACAGATAATTCTCCTTCCTTTATTCCCATTGCACCTGGTTAATATTTTTTAGGATGCTGACTTTGTATTGCAATCAAGTATTGGCTAACTTTGTATTGTAATCAACTACTGATATGTCTGAATCCCTAGAATTGGTAACTTTTAAAGTTATGGAATGGGTATTACTCGTATTTTTTATTCCTGTGACTCAAATCATTCCTGTCTTATAATTATCTATAGGAAATTTTATGAACGGTTACATGAGCAAACAAACGAACTGAAATGGGAACATATGGTGGTGCCAAATGTCTTCACATATCTGGTAGAAAATGGAGGACTTTGAATTGAATATGGTAGACATAGCTCTTAATCGAAAAAAGAAAATAAGAAATATAAGGTAAAAGTATGGCTGTTCCATTTTGGGAAGAGTGAACCACAGTATCTAAGAGGGAAAAGGGGGAGCATGCTAATTCTAAAAGATAATGAAACAGACCTGAGAAGTTAGTAGAGAATCATCTCTGGCCTAGTAACTAAAAACAAATTCAGTATCATGAAGCTATTACCACCGTTAAGTTGCTACTGCCACCCCATTCAATGGGATTTGTGAATTTTTCCCAGGTTGTTTTAGCATCCAGATACCTTAAGCATGTATGTGGCTGGTTACCTGTTCATCTGGCAACATTCACGGTTTCTTCTAATGCAGTGCATCCCATCCATTGTTCCTCAGTTTCCTTTCAGAAGAGTGGTGGTGATATTTCTTGTTCTGCCTACAATAGTTGGGGAATATAAGTAAGGTCATGGTGAGGAATATCTTTGAAAGTGCTAGATGAATACAAGGCTTTATTAATTGTCTAAAATGAGAAAGAAAATCTCAAATATTAGTTGTGTTGTGAGAAATGAAAAGCTAGGCTTTCATTGGCTTTATTTCCTTTACAAATGACCACTAATTTAATGGACAAAGTAAATATTTATGTAAAATCTTTTTACTTCAGTCCAAAAAATGTACACCGAGGGAAAATGAATAATTTCAAGCTTAAGATATTGAATAACTATGGAAAATCTGGTAACAGCAATAATGATTGGAATGTTCCCACAGTATCAGTCATTTTTTTATGGCATACAAAACAGTGAGCTAACAACATACTGAAAGTTTTTCTCAAATAAGGGAGAGTTTAGGCTTTGAAAAAAATTATGTTACTACATAGTGATGAAATAACCTAAGCAAAACCCAGACCAGAAAGAAAGCCAGGAAAAGGAGGTGCAGAAAGGGTGAAAGGATGTTTTCAAAAGCTGGAGAATTGATAAGAAAAGAGTGGGAGACAAATGAGCTAAACTGCCCAAGCAAATTCACTCAGGACTCTAGGCCTGTAAGGTCTAAAAGAAAATATAGTAATCTGAAAGTTACCCAGGCTGCCCTGTGGCTTTGTCACTAGACCCATCCTTAGGATGTTATGTATGGTAATTGCAAGCTAAACTTTTGTGTACTAGTTGAAAGAGCTGTGAACAACTCTAGTTTTGAACCTGTGGTCTAGTTGTTTGCGGACTTCTCACTATGGCTGACATATGTCTGAGTGAAGTCCTTGATTATGTGTCTGGCATGTTGCATTTTCAACCTAAAGTCTTTTAATTTGTCTTTGATCTGGGTATACATCTGAAAACAGTAAGAGGTAAAGCCGGTAAAAAGGATTGATGCCTTATTTTCTGAACTAAATAAAATGTTTAATATGGATAAGAAGACACACACATAGCAAGAAAAATCTTTAAGGGTACTGGTTCTCATTAGGAAATTGTGTTTAGAGGGAGTCATAAAAGAAAATAAGTTTGAAATCATAAACACACACAGTTTTAAAAATACATTTATTTTCCTGTATGAAATCTTCAGAGAATTTGGTGCTATTTGATATAAGGGGAGGAGAACCTGTAAGCAGAGGAGGTTTTCAGTTATAAACACATGGAACTTTTGCTAGACCTTATGCTGTAACTCTACCTTATAAATGAGATTGCCTCCAAACAAAATTTACTTACTAGATGCCTCTGTGCCAGATATGGCACATTTGTAAACCACAGTAACTCAAAAAATAATGAATTGATTACAAACATTTAAAAATTGAGAGATTTCATGTTTTAAAAAATCTAAATTTCTAGGAAAGAAGAATTCTTAAGAGCTGGTAACAGTGAACACACATTGCTACTTGGCAGCAAGTAGGTGGGCTTCATAGCAGCTGTCCTTCCAATTTTGTATTCATTCTCCTGATCCCTGAGATCTTCCTCACCCCCTATTGGTCTTGTAACAAACAGACTTCATTCAAATTTAAGTTTGCTGACTAGCACCTGTTGGCATCTGAATCGGAAACTCCGCCCTTAATGAGGTCCTGACCACCCTTGACAAAACTTGACTGAATCTCATGTCGTCACATTAAAACTCCTATCATATAATGAGGGCTCAGTGCAGCTGCAGAGATAAGAACAAAATTTTATGTATCAATTGTAATTAGCACCCCACCAAAAGAGTGACTTAGTATTTTAATCATATTAAGAGTTATTCCTTAAGCAGAAATGAGGAGCTTGATCCAGATTATTTAATGTTAAGACTATTTGCATCGACTAAAACAACATCAAAGTTGAAACTGGACCAGCACTTGACAGTAAGAAAAATGGATCATTTAGACATAAGAAATAAGAAGCTATTAGAAATAGTGAGATGTAAACAAAGAAAACATCTTAGTAAAATAAATTCTTTAAAGTACCTGTACCAAAACCTAGACAGAATTGTCTCAAAGAAATAGCATAGATTTAAAAATTGCCACAATACCATTTCTAAATAAAATAAAGCATATTTTTAGAGATATAAAAAGATCACGTTATTTTTTCCCATTTGAACCAGATTTCTTGGATTAAATTGCTATTTAAATTGAATTTGATAAAGATAAAATCCATAAATGTATGCAGAATATATTCATAACAATATTGTACCTTGCAGAAAAAGTAGATGAAGTAGATAATATGATATTTTTTATTGGACCAATAAATAAAAGGCAATTCTCAAGCCCCAAAGTCTCAAGCACATTTTCGCTTTAAATGAACACATTCATGAAGCATTTTACTGCAACATTTTCTTGTGGGAATATATAGGTAAATGGCTGCAATGATGTGAAAGTGCGTCGTAAACTGTAAAGCTCTTTTTAAAAATTCTTCACGCTCCTAGCATACAGCTGGACCCTGTTGTGACTTCTATGTGTGCCATGATTAACATCTATCTTACAGAATTAAAATTAATTGTAAGAGAAAGTATCGGTAAATATTTCATCACATGGGGAAAACGACTGAAACTAGTATAATGAAATTGTTGAACTAGCAGCAATATCAATAAATGTAATTATATGCTAATAATAGTAATTTGTGTAATTATTATATAGTTATATGTTCAGTTATATAATTGGATTTTCAATAGCTAACATTTACTGAATGCTAAATATGCACCAGTAAGTACTTCATATGTGTTAACTAATTTAATCCTCAATCAAACCTGGGAGTTGAAACTATTACTTGCATTTTAAAGAAGGTAAAACTGAGGCAGAGAGAGGTTAAGTAACTTCTTAGAGATCACACAATTAGGAAGTAGCAGAGTTGGGACTTGAACCTAACCAGTCTTATTCCAGAGGCTGTGCTTGATTAGTTGAAAAATCTCAGGGCAGAGGCAATGACTTATTATGATGATAAATCCATGTTCTGCCTTTCTCAAAGTGTGTGCCTTTGGCAAACTCCTTAACTTTTCTGTGTCAGAGTTTGTTCGCTGCATATAATACAAGCAAATCCATAAGTTTGCAACAAATATTAAGTCAACTATAGAAAGCATGTAGCAGTGTATATCCATCTAAGTGCTCAAGAATAGGGCGTCAGCTATTTTTACTATTACAGTTTATTAACAGTGTTCTCATGATTATTAATACTCATAGTAATTGATTAGCACCTAACACGGTGATTTACAAATGAAAAGATTATGCACTTTTACAAAAAATGTTGGGGAGGGGGATGTTAATACCCTTCTGATCTATAAGATCTTGTCTTTACAGCCAAAAGTAAAATAAATGTTTATACGTTGTTAGTGAGTCTAAATAAAATATCAGTAATCACATTTTTGAGTATTTGAACAAAAATTAACTACCAGTCTTTCAGAACATAGTCTTTAAAAGCTAGTTCTCCATAATAAGAAACTTTTTTTAAATCACATTTTATTCGAAAAATTATTTTATAGTCATTTTCATGATCATAAATCATTTCATGCAATTAAATTAATGCTCCCTAAATACAAATTTATAGACATTGATTATGAAATAAAACTTGTCCAATTGTACATGATGGCACTGGCCTTACAGATTTGCCCCATGAGACAAAAGTATCAGGGTATCAGTGTGGATGGCTGGGTGGGGTACCAGAGATAAAAGTGTCTGATGATGGTCAGCCACAGAGAATAGGGCATCCTTTTCCATGTCCCTGTGCAGGTACAGAAATTGAGGGAAGGGTGGGGTGAGGTTAAGTGGGGTGGGAGGGAAAGAACAAGAGAGAGAGACAGAGAGACCAAAGGCATCCCAAATTTATCATGTTGGAATGTACACACAGATTTGCAGCATACACCATATGATTAAAGACAGAGGGAACATGGAACATTTAAGCAATAACCAGAACACCAATGAATGGGGAATGGTTGTTTCAAAAGGTGTAAGCAGAGAACAGATGTCTCAGAATAGGGGCTGCCCCTTTACTTGACGTCATATGGGACTCTCTCAACAGTATAGTGAAGGAAGGGGCAAAACATGAGTTGGGTGAGTTTAAGCCTAGATAAAGAGAAAGCACTGACATGTTTGAATTTATCAGAAACTAATTAGGTTAAATACTCTTTCATTAGGTTGCATGGGATCTTAAGAGTTATATTTTTGGCATGTCTAATTATAAATCCCTTGAAAATTACACTTATAGTGTCACTAGAAAATCTAGGTAAATCAAGCATTAAACAATAATACCTAAAAATGAGACTTTTGTATGTGACATATTAAAAAATTTATTTTCAAAAATAGTCATCCTGTATTTCAAATAAAAAACAGAAACCAATTAATATTAGTTAACATAAGTATATAATATACCTAGGGATAAAAACTAATCAAGTGTGCATGGCCCAGACTTCCCTGGTGGCGCAGGGGTTAAGAATCTGCCTGCAAGTGCAGGGGGCCCAGATTCGTGCCCTGGTCCGGGAAGATCCCACATGCCGGGGAGCACAACTACTGAGCCCATGTACCACAACTACTGAAGCCCACATGCCTAGAGCCTGTGCTCCACAACAAGAGAAGCCACCGCAATGAGAAGCCCATGCACCGCAACGAAGAGTAGCCCCTGCTCACAGCAACTAGAGAAAGCCCACGCAGCAACAAAGACCCAACACAGCCAAAAATAAATTAATTAAAAAAAAAAAAGGTGCAAGGCCCATATGAAGAAAACTATGTACTTTTATTGAGAGATTGAAAATTAAATAAATGGAAGAGAAGTCTATGGTTTTGCATAGGAAGACCATGCTATCAAATCATCCTAATTTAATGTAATTCAATTCAAATTAGAAACACTTTGTGTCCATTTGGGAAAATGTTCTAAATATTATTTGAAAACTAATTGGGTAATAAAAGCTATGAAATTCTGAAAATGAAAGAAAATGAATGGGGGAATCTCACTACAAACTATTGGAATATACTAAAAGATAACAATAGTTATCATAGTGAAGAACTAGTTCCAGAATAAAAAAGGGATGCACAAATTAATAGATTGATATATTTGACCATATAAAATTTGTTTTTCAGATTTGCAAAACACAACACAGAAGTCCTACCACAAAATGAAAGACAAATGACAAAATGGAGAAGTGTTTATTACATGTGTAATGTATCGTGAGTAATTTCTTTAATGTATAAAGAAAACTTATAACCAAATAATGACAAAATAAATACAATAATAGAAGAGTAGAAGAAAGCATATGAAAAAAAGTTCAAATTTCTTTGTTAAGAATATATTGGTTTTTGGTTTATCAAATTAACAATTTTTAATGATAACATCTATTTTGGTTTAAGATAAAACATTTACTCTAATACACTGCCAGGAGTAAGGTAAATTAATACAAACTTTCAGGAGGATAATGTAGTAATATATTTCATAAGGCAGAAAAAAACATATTCCTTGACCCAATAATTCCATTATTTTTAAGGAAGTAATCAGTTATACAAATGATTTTCATTACAATGTTATCTATGATAATAAAAAACTTAGAAACAACGTAAATGTCCAACAATAGTGAAACCAATGATAGTAAAATTCATAGAATGGAATATCACTTGAAGTGATATTGATCTTTTGACATGGAAAAGTGTGTCTGTGTGCGTGCGTGTTTGTGTCTATTTGTGGTATATAACTTTAAAAAACAACTTACAAAAATTATATATACACACAGTCATAAAGAGAATATATATATACACATAAATACACATATATGTGCTTGTATACACACATACATACATACACACATAAGACATGTTTAAACCTCACATGGACAAATAAATTAATATATACATGCATATATGTATACATACTATAACTGTATATAGTCTTTTATTTATCATACATTTTCATGTCATATATATTTATTTATCTGTGTATATGTGTGTATATATTCTCAAATAATACAGGCCATAATTAATCATGGTTATCTCTGTGTGATAGGAATAATGATGATTTTTATATCTTCTTTACGCTTCTCTATATCTCTAAACTTTTCTAGAATAGGTGTATTGCTTCATAATTAAACAAACAAAGTGAATAATTTGCTTATCGTGAGTTGGTAACAACTTGCTTTTTTGACATATGTGATCAGTGCAATTCTGATTCGATTTTGGGCTTGGGTAAAAATAAAAGTTCATTCCTCATTTTTATCAAACCTTGCATTAATCTGTGGCAATAGCTGGGTGTGCTGAACTGTTCTGTCAGTTATGTTCCTGTGGAAGGTAACCATTTTCCCACAATTGTCATGTCCCTGGACAACCACCTCCTGATACTGGGTGGTGATTCATTAGCCTTCTTCAATAAGGTACGATTTGAAAACCAGAAAAGGAGAGTTTAACACTGACATAAAGTCCCAGTAATGAAGTGCAGTCGGGTTTTTTTCCCCAAATTACAATGAGGAGAGAGCTCTCTGGATTTATCTTAAATTCTTGGTGAATATTTTCCATTAACAACATACCATCTTTCTTTGACTGCAGAGCATGTCATCCTTGCCTAGTGGGAACCAAAATTTGCTTTAAATTGTCAAAGTGCTCATTATGGAATGCTTAGTAGCTAGAGTTTGTACATAATATTTGAAAATCAACCTTAATTTTTCTGCCTGAGATGAACACTTGGATTCCACAGTAAGCATAATCAGAGATTTACAGAAACCTAGTGAACTCTGTTTATTATACTTGCCTGGAATAGCTACAGAAAAGGTCAGAGGTCCAATGTCTTCATGCAGAGACAGATCATGTTCTAGCTGGTTCTGAGGAGGAAAAAAACAGTAGGTGATGCTTTAATGAATAGCTTATCATGTGAAACACACTATGTGATAATAGCAGCGTTGGTAAGACAAGAAGGGAGCCTTTTTTCTTTCTCTTTTTGTAAAGGTTTAGTTAGTTTTACATTGCTTTAATGCTTACATTTCAATAGTAACAAACAAAATGGTTCACTGAGAAACTATTAAATTCTGCAGGGTCCTAAGCAACTTTGAGTTCATAAACTGGATTGAAATTTCCTTTTTATTTTATTATTTTATTTTATTTTATCATAGCTGACATTTTGTAAAATTAAGTACCTGGGTTGGAACATTTCTGATTTCTTGAATTATGGTTTTCTTTTATTCTTTTTTGTTTGAGTTGACTTAGTGAAGGAAACAGAAGAGAAGCCTCATAGAGGTCAAAGTTTTATTGTAAAAAGTGGTCTTATGGTACAAGAGGATTTTCTGGAATGACAGCAGAGATGTGCAGAGGCATTTTTTAAGTGCCTTTCTCAAAATGCAGTAAACCAACGTGGAAATTTAGCTAAGCAGATCCTCCTGACCTCAGCATACTCTCCTCTCATTCAGCCAGCAAAACAAGAATTCTCTCAATGGACAAAAGAAACTTATGGACCAATTCCCCTCGAACTTAAATGTGCATATGACTAATGGAGAGATTCTGACTAAGTAGGTCTGTGATTCTGCATTTCTTTTTTTTTTTTTTTTAAAGATGTAAAGCCATTTAATTCACTTCATGAAGCAAGTATACAACTGATTTCAAAATATCACAACGATGGCACATAAAAGGAAACTATGAATCCAGGAGATTTGTGAGTATTCAAAATAAAATGCTAGTAAATAAATCCAACAGTGCATCAAGAGACTAATGTACCCCCAAAAGTATTGCAAATATGATATATTAACTTGAAATCTAAATCATATAATAGGTCAAAAATAATTATTCCAATTGATTACTAAAAATTATTTAATTAAGTTTCAACTCTTATTCTGATAAAAACATAGAAATACAAAAATTACTCTAAGATATTTTAATTATGACATCTGAAAATAATCACATCAAAGGTAAAGGAGATACACTCAAAGACTAACCACTAAGAAATAAGGATAAATTCTGCGCCATTATTTTATAATGAAATATTTTATGCATATAAAACTATAATGTACATATAAGATAATTTGTACATTCAATACCATGAAAGAAAAAGAAAATAACTATTTATATTGAGGGTTTCACTCAGATATGATTTCCCTTTTTTTTTTTTAACATCTTTATTGGAGTATAATTGCTTTACAATGGTGTGTTAGTTTCTGCTTTATAACAAAGTGAATCAGTTATACATATACACATGTCCCTATATCTCTTCCCTCTTGCATCTCCTTCCCTCCCACCCTCCCTATCCCACCACTCTAGGTGGTCACAAAGCACCGAGCTATCTCCCTGTGCTATGCGGCTGCTTCCCACTAGCTATCAGTTTTACATTTGGCAGTGTATATGTGTCCATGCCACTCTCTCACTTTGTCCCAGCTTACCCTTCCCCCTTCCTGTGTCCTCAAGTCCATTCTCTAGTAGGTCTGCGGCTTTATTCCCGTCTTGCCCCTAGGTTCTTATGTGTTAGCATACAGTATTTGTTTTTCTCTTTCTGACTTACTTCACTCTGTATGACAGTCCCTAGGTCCATCCACCTCTCTACAAATAACTTAGTTTCATTTCTTTTTATGGCTGAGTAATATTCCATTGTATATATGTGCTACATCTTCTTTACCCATTCATCTGTTGATGGACACTTAGGTTGCTTCCATGTCCTGGCTATTGTACACAGAGCTGCAACGAACATTGTGGTACATGACTCTTTTTGAATTATGGTTTTCTCAGGGTATATGCTCAGTAGTGAGATTGCTGGGTTATATGGTAAGTTCTATTTGTAGTTTTTTAAGGAACGTCCATACTGTTCTCCATAGTGGCTGTATCAATTTACATTCCCACCAACAGTGCAAGAGGGTTCCCTTTTCTCCACACCCTCTCCAACACTTATTGTTTCTAGATTTTTTGATGATGGCCATTCTGACTGGTGTGAGATGATATCTCATTGTAGTTTTGATTTGCATTTCTCTAATGATTAATGATGTGGAGCATTCTTTCATGTGTCTTTTGGCAATCTGTATATCTTCTTTGGAGAAATGTCTATTTAGGTCTTCTGCCCATTTTTGGATTGGGTTGTTTGTTTTTTTAATATTGAGCTGCATGAGCTGCTTATAAATTTTAGAGATTAATCCTTTGTCAGTTGCTTCATTTGCAGATATTTTCTCCCATTCTGAGGGTTGTCTTGGTCTTGTTTATGGTTTCCTTTGCTGTGCAAAAGCTTTTAAGTTTCATTAGGTCCCATTTGTTTATTTTTGTGTTTATTTCCATTTCTGTAGGAGGTGGGTCAAAAAGGATCTTGCTCTGATTTATGTCATAGAGTGTTCTGCCTATGTTTTCCTCTAAGAGTTTGATGGTGTCTGGCCTTACATTTAGGTCTTTAATCCATTTTTAGTTTATTTTTGTGTATGGTGTTAGGGAGTGTTCTAATTTCATTCTTGTACATGTAGCTGTCCAGTTTTCCGAGCACCACTTATTGAAGAGGGTATCTTTTCTCCACTGTATATTCTTGCCTCCTTTATCAAAGATAAGGTGACCATATGTGTGTGGGTTTATCTCTGGGCTTTCTATCCTGTTCCATTGGTCTATATTTCTGTTTCTGTGCCAGTACCATACTGTCTTGATTACTGTAGCTTTGTAGTATAGTCTGAAGTCAGGGAGCCTGATTCCTCCAGCTCCGTTTTTCTTTCTCAAGATTGCTTTGGCTATTTGGGGTCTTTTGTGTTTCCATACAAATTGTGAAATTTTTTGTTCTAGTTCTGTGAAAAATACCAGAGGTAGTTTGATAGGGATTGCATTGAATCTGTAGATTGCTTTGGGTAGTAGAGTCATTTTCACAATGTTGATTCTTCCAACCCAGGAACATGGTATATCTGTCCATCTATTTGTATCATCTTTAATTTCTTTCATCTTATAATTTTATAATTTTATAATTTCATCTTATAATTTTCTGCATACAGGTCTTTTGTCTCCTTAGGTAGGTTTATTCCTAGATATTTTATTCATTTTGTTGCAATGGTAAATGGGAGTGTTTTCTTAATTTCTCTTTCAGATTTTTCATCATTAGTGTATAGGAATGCAAGAGATTTCTGTGCATTAATTTTGTATCCTGCTACTTTATCAAATTCATTGATTAGCTCTAGTCATTTTCTGGTAGCATCTTTAGGATTCTCTATGTATAGGATCATGTCATCTGCAAACAGTGACAGCTTTACTTCTTCTCCAGTTTGGATTCCTTTTACTTCTTTTTATTCTCTGATTGCTGTGGCTAAAACTTCCAAAGCTATCTTGAATAATAGTGGTGAGAGTGGGCAACCTTGTCTTGTTCCTGATCTTAGTGGAAATGGTTTCAGTTTTTCATCATTGAGGATGACTTTGGCAGTGGGTTTGTCATATATGGCCTTTAATATGTTGAGGAAAGTTTCCTCTATGCCTACTTTCTGGAGGGTTTTAATCATAAATGGGTGTTGAATTTTGTCAAAAGCTTTCTCTGCATCTATTGAGATGATCATATGGTTTTTCTCCTTCAGTTTGTTAATATGGTGTATCACGTTGATTGATTTGCATATATTGAAGAAGTCTTGCATTCCTGGGATAAACCCCACTTGATCATAGTGTATGATCCTTTTAATGTGCTGTTGGATTCTGTTTGCTAGTATTTTGTTGAGGATTTTTGCATCTATGTTCAGCAGTGATATTGGCCTGTAGTTTTCTTTCTTTGTGACATCTTTGTCTGGTTTTGGTATCAGAGTGATGGTGGTCTTGTAGAATGAGTTTGGGAGTGTTCCTGCCTCTGCTATATTTTGGAAGAGTTTGAGAAGGATAGGTGTTAGCTCTTCTCTAAATGTTTGATAGACTTCGCCTGTGAAGCCATGTGGTCCTGGGCTTTTGTTTGTTGGAAGATTTTTAATCACAGTTCAATTTCAGTACTTGTGACTGGTCTGTTCATATTTTCTATTTCTTCCTGGTTCAGTCTCGGAAGGTTGTGTATTTCTAAGAATTTGCCCATTTCTTCCAGGTTGTCCATTTTATTGGCATATAGTTGCTTGTAGTAATCTTTCATGATCCTTTGTATTTCGGCAGTGTCAGTTGTTCCTTCTCCTTTTTCATTTCTAATTCTATTGATTTGAGTCTTCCTTTTTTTCTTGATAAGTCTGACTAATGGTTTATCAATTTTGTTTATCTTCTCAAAGAACCAGCTTTTAGTTTTATTGATCTTTGCTATTGTTTCCTTCATTTCTTTTTCATTTATTTCTGATCTGATCTTTATGATTTCTTTTCTTCTGCTCTCTTTGGGGTTTTTTTTTTTTTTTTTTTTAGTTCTTTGGGGTTTTTTGTTCTCCTTTCTCTAACTACTTTAGGTGTAAGGTTAGGTTGTTTATTTGAGATGTTTCTTGTTTCTTAAGGTAGGATTGTATTGCTATAAACTTCCCTCTTAGAACTGCTTTTGCTGCAACCCACAGGTTTTGTGTTGTCGTGTTTTCATTGTCATTTGTTTCTAGGTACTTTTCCTCTTTGATTTCTTCAGTGATCTCTTGCTTATTAAGTAGTGTGTTGTTTAGCTTCCATGTGTTTGTATTTCTTACAGATTTTTTCCTGTAATTGATATCTAGTCTGATAGCATTGTGGTCGGAAAAGATACTTGATACAATTTCAATTTTCTTAAATTTACCAAGGCTTGATTTGTGACCCAAGATATGATCTATCCTGGAGAATGTTCCATGAGCACTTGAGAAGAATGTGTATTCTGTTGTTTTTGGATGGAATGTCCTATAAATATCAATTAAGTCCATCTTGTTTAATGTATCATTTAAAGCTTGTGTTTCCTTATTTATTTTCATTTTGCATGATCTGTCCATTGGTGAAAGTGGGGTGTTAAAGTCCCCTACTATGAATGTGTTACTGTCGATTTCCCCTTTTATGGCTGTTAGTATTTTCCTTATGTATTGAGGTTCTCCCCTGTTGGGCGCATAAATATATACAATTGATATATCTTCTTCATGTATTGATCCCTTGATCATTCAATAGTGCCCTTCTTTGTCTCTTGTAATAGTCTTTGTTTTAAAGTCTATTTTTTCTGACACGAGAATTGCTACTCCAGCTTTCTTTTGGTTTCCATTTGCATGGAATATCTTTTTCCATCCCCTCACTTTCAGTCTGTATGTGTCCCTAGCTCTGAAGTGGGTCTCCTGTAGACAACATATATACAGGTCTTGTTTTTGTGTCCATTCACCCAATCTATGTCTTTTGGTTGGAGCATTTAATCCATTTACATTTTAGGTAATTATTGATATATATGTTCCTATTACCATTTTCTTAATTGTTTTGGGTTTATTATCATAGGTCTTTTCCTTCTCTTGTGTTTCCTGCCTAGAGAAGTTCCTTTAGCATTTGTTGTAAAGCTGGTTTGGTGGTGCTGAACTCTCTTAGCTTTTGCTTGTCTGTAAAGGTTTTAATTTCTCCGTCACATCTGAATGAGATCCTTGCTGGGTAATTTTGGTTGTAGGTTTTTATCCTTCATCACTTTAAATATGTCCTGCCAGTCCCTTCTGGCTTGCAGAGTTTATGCTGAAAGATTGCTGTTAACCTTATGGGGATTCCCTTATGTGTTATTTGCTGTTTTTCCCTTGCTGCTTTTAATATTTGTTCTTTGTACTTAATTTTTGCTAGTTTGATTGATATGTGTCTTGGCATGTTTCTCCTTGGATTTATCCTGTATGGGACTCTCTGTGCTTCCTGGACTTGATTAACTATTTCCTTTCCCATATTAGGGAAGTTTTCGCTATAATCTCTTCAAATATTTTCTCAGTCCCTTTCTTTTTCTCTTCCTCTTCTGAGACCCCTATAATTCGAATGTTGGTGTGTTTAATGTTGTCCTAGAGGTCTCTGAGACTGTCCTCAATTCTTTTCATTCTTTTTTCTTTATTCTGCTCTGCAGTAGTTCTTTCCAGTATTTTATCTTCCAGGTCACTTATCCGTTCTTCTGTCTCAGTTATTCTGCTATTGATCCCTTCTAGAGAGTTTTAAATTTCATTTATTGTGTTTTTCATCACTGTTTGTTTGCTGTTTAGTTCTTCTGGGTCCTTGTTAAACGTTTCTTGTATTTTCTTCATTCTGTTTCCAAGATTTTGGATCATCTTTACTCTCATTACTCTGAAATCTTTTTCAGGTAGATTGCCTATTTCCTCTTTATTTGTTTGGTCTGGTGGGTTTTTACCTTGCTCCTTCATCTGCTGTGTGTTTCTCTGTCTTCTCACTTTGCTTAACTTACTGTGTTTGGGGTGTCCTTTTCGCAGGCTGCAGGTTCATAGTTCCTGTTGTTTTTTGGTGTCTGTCCCCAGTGGCTAAGGTTGGTTCAGTGGGCTGTGTAGGCTTCCTGGTGGAGGGGACTAGTGCCTGTGTTCTGGTGGATGAGGCTGGATCTTGTCTTTCTGGTGGGCAGGTCCTCGTCTGGTGGTGTGTTTTGGGGTGTCTGTGGCCTTATTATGACTTTAGGCAGCCTCAGTGCTAATGGGTGGGGTTGTGTTCCTGTCTTGCTAGTCGTTTGGCATAGGGTGTCCAGCACTGTAGCTTGCTGGTTGTTGAGTGGAGGTGGGTCTTGGCGTTGAGATGGAGATATCTGGGAGATTTCCACCGTTTGAAATTACGTGGTGCTGGGAGGTCCCTTGTGGACCAGTGTCCTGAACTTGGCTCTCCCACCTCAGTGGCACAGCCCTGATGCCTGGCTAGAGCACCAAGAGCCTGTGCTCCACACGGCTCAGAATAAAATGGAGAAAAAAAAGAAAGAAAAAGAAGAAGATAAAATAAAATAAAGTAAAATAAAAGTTATTAAAATAAAAAATAATTATTAAGAAAAACTTTTTTTAAGTAATTAAAAAAAAAACGGACAGAGAGAACCCTAGGACAAATGGTAAAAGCAAAGCTATACAGATAAAATCACACACAGAAGCATACACATACACACTCACAAAAAGAGAAAAAGGGGAAAATATATATATCGTTGCTCCCAAAGTTCATCTCCTCAATTTGGGATGATTCCTTGTCTATTCAGGTATTCCACAGATGCAGTGTATATCAAGTTGATTGTGGAGATTTAATCTGATGCTCCTGAGGCTGCTGGGAGAAATTTCCCTTACTCTTCTTTGTCCGCTCAGCTCCCGGGGTTCAGCTTTGGATTTGGACCCGCCTCTGCGTGTAGGTCGCCTGAAGGCATCTGTTCTTTGCTCAGACAGGACGGGGTTAAAGGAGCAGCTGCTTTGGGGACTCTGGCTCACTCAGGCTGGGGGGAGGGAGGGGCATGGAATGCGGGGCGAGCCTGCGGCGGCAGAGGCCAGCGAGACGTTGCACCAGCCTGAGGCATGTGTGCGTTCTCTCGGGGAAGTTGTCCCTGGCTCCCGGGACCCTGGCAGTGGCGGGCTGCACAGGCTCCCGGGAGGGACGGTGTGGATAGTGACCTGTGCTCACACACAGGCTTCTTGGTGGCGGCAGCAGCAGCCTTAGCGTCTCATTCCCGTCTCTGGGGTCCGCGCTGATAGCCGCGGCTCACGTCCGTCTCTGGAGCTCCTTTAAGCGGCGCTCTTAATCCCCTCTCCTCGCGCACCAGGAAACAAAGAGGCAAGAAAAAGTCTCCTGCCTCTTTGGCAGCTCCAGACCTTTTCCCGGACTCCCTCCCGGGTAGCCGTGGCGCACTAACCCCTTCAGGCTGTGTTCACACCGCCAACCCCAGTACTGACCGAAGCCCGAGCCTCAGCTCCCAGCCCCCGCCCGTGCCTGCAGGTGAGCAGACAAGCCTCTCGAGCTGGTGAGTGCTGGTCGGCACCGGTTCTCTGTGCAGGAATCTCTCCGCTCTGCCCTCCGCACCCCGGTGGCTGCGCTCTCCTTCGCAGCTCCGAAGCTTTCCCCCTCCGCCACCCGCAGTCTCCGCCCACGAAGGGGCTTCTAGTGTGTGGAAACATTTCCTCCTTCACAGCTCCCTCCCACAGGTGCAGGTCCCGTCCCTACTCTTTGGTCTCTGTTTTTCCTTTTTTCTTTTGCCCTACCCAGGTACGTGGGGGGTTTCTTGCCTTTTGGGAGGTCTGAGGTCTTCTGCCAGAGTTCAGTGGGTGTTCTGTAGGAGTTGTTCCACCTGTAGATGTATTTCTGATGTTATCTGTGGGGAGGAAGGTAACCTCCGCGTCTTACTCTTCCGCCATCTTGAAGCTCCTCCTCATTCTGCGTTTCTAACAAGCTCCCACGATGGTGATGCTGCTGGTCATCAGATCACTCTGTGCAGCAAGGTGGGTACAAGTGAACAAAAAATTAATAATGAAAAAGATAACTCCATAGTACAGTAGATTAATAGAAAAAAATGCAATGAGAAGAAAGAGGTTCTAATATAATAAGTTAGTAAATGATAAAGGTGAATGCTTAATGAGGAAAGAAGAATCTTGTCCATCATTGGTGTTGGGGAAATTATTTAGGTCTTTGATGCAAGAAAAATTGCATTACTGTCTCCCATCGATACCAAAGTCATTGCCAGGTATATTGAGAAATTTTGTGGAAAATTCAATCCTATAAAGTAAATCAAATTATAAAACTATAAAATAAGTATAAACTCAGAATAGGGGGGATTATTTTAAATGTAAAACAGAAGCAGAACTCTAAAGGAAAAAACATATATTTGACAACATACATGTAATGGTTTTTTTATATTAAAATAAAGGGTAAATAATAAGCTGTGGTATGTTTGCTAAGCATCATATCTCTATCAACAAAGTGATTCTTAAAAGATTCTATCTTCTGACCCAGTAATTATACTTATTTTGGAGATATGCATAGAGATGTTTTCATATAGATATTAATCACAGCATAAATTATAGCATTAAAAAGTAGAACATTTCCAAATTAAACAGTTAGGAATAAGCTAGAAAATCTAGGCTATGAAATACTATAAAAATATTCAGTGATAGGTTAAAGATGTATTTAATATTATGTATAGGGAATTCTCGTGGCTTATTCTTAAGTGTAAAATTATCAAATTCTTTAAAATGTATACATATATACATATATGCAGATAATATGTAAATGTAATGTAATTACGCATATGTGTGGATGGATAAACAATAAATAGGTAGATAGCATATAGATACAAATATATACATATCCACATGAAGTAAGAAAATATTAAAAAAGGCAGATTTTACAATATTTTTCTCCAGTTGGTTGGGATCGAAGGTGATGTTTATTTTATTCATCATACCCTCTACATATCCAAATTTTCTGCAACAAATGCATTATTTTTATAATCATCAAAAGGACTACAGTAATTTTTTAAAAAAAAATAAAAAAGGACTATGAGTCCAGAAAGAATGTGTTTTCCATGCCACAAAAATTTCAGTCCTGAGAAAACCCAGATCAGAGAAGGCCCAGAGCATCTTGTGTCCTGGTAGCCTCTCTTCTGACCCCTAAATGATGCAAAAGGGACTCCAAGGCAAAATGCAGGGTCCAGATTCTTCTTCATTTTTTATATATTTGTTGGTCATAAGCCATTATAAAGCATCTATGATATATCTAGCACCCTATTAATATATCTTTGTAAGAATATCTTAACTATACATACTGATAATAAAAGTTCTCTTCTACAGTTAGGGACACATTTTCACTTTGAGATTTTTCAACTTTATCTGAAAATACTGTTGTGTCAAGGAATTAAATAGTTTTCATTTAAAGAGGACACAACATGTGATGGTCACTGTGCATACATTATATTTAATATTCATTAAATCTTTTGTAAAATGGATATTATTGTCCCTGATTTAACACAGTCAGCAATTGAGATGTTCAAAATCATAGAGGGAAGAACCCAATCTGTCTAGGACTGTAGCCAATATTTCTTTCCTTTTTACATTACCTTTATTCAGGGATTTTACTTAATAACCAAGGAGAAGTAAGAAAAAATGATGAACCATCCTACACTATTGCTCGTTATGGATTTGCAACCAGGGGCTTGGTCTCTACAGCTTCTGCGGACAGTCTGTCCAGATTTCTAAGCCTAATGGTCCTCCGTCCGGTCCGTGAGTAGGAAGCAGGCATTAATTGAGTTATTTCAAGTCTGTTTTTGGCTATGAATGTCCCCAGGTGTTAGTGGCCAGTGTGTTCTGTGAGCATCAGTTACTTATTAAACTTCCTACACACTAGAGAACCAGTAAACAAACAGGAGCAAATTGTAAGGGAGGAAACAAATCCTTACAGTTTGTCCTAATTATTTAAAAAGAGGTTAAAGAGGTCATGGAAAATGTTTCTTTAATGGGCCAGCACTTCTGCTCCAGATTATAAGGAAACAGGTGTGCAGCAGTAGCTCAAATAACCTGAACTGATTCTTCCTCCTGTCTCCAAACGCTTTTCACCAAACAATAGGGAACTGATTTTTTGAATGCCACTTAATCAGAGAATCAGCATTTATTATTTGTTCTAAGGTGGTAAAAAGTCACCCTTGAAAAGTGGCATTGCAAAAGTTGAAATGGATCCAAGACAGTCCTTCCTGAGACCTAACACAGAGTGGTTTTGATCATTTCCTTTGAGACACAGCCAGGACATTTGTACGCCTCTTATCCCCATCCCTGAACGCTGCTGCTGGTCTTGGTTCTGCCTCCCATGCCCCACCCTCCCCCACCGACTTCAGCAAGAGCTAGGGTGCTCTTAGAGCACTTACGTTCTGTATGTCTACTAGCAAAATCTAAAGTCCGAATCTGCAAATCCTTCTGCAGTTTTTACTGAACTATCACTAATTTGTCTGAATTCGTAAACCCTTCCACCTCAGTTCCACAAACTTAGACCAAGGGAACATTTGATACACTGATTTGAGCATCTTTTACATTGCTTTCTAAAAATATTTTAGTCTTGTACCTTTTGTGCTTCCAAAAGTATTAAAGTGGATATATTTTATTTATATTAATAACAATATATTGTTATATATTAATGTATAAGGATATATTTATTTGAGATATTAAAATAACACATACAACTTTATTAATTCTAATAATATTTCATTAATTTTATTAATAGTAAATAATTTAGATCACGACTAGAGTAAGAGAACAGCAGGTATAATCCTAGGGGAATCAGGGTAGTATTGTGTTTAAGAAGGTGAGTTCTGGAGCTAGAAATATGATTTTTAAATCCCAATCTTTTATTTGCTTTCAATGTGACTTAGGCAAGTTATTTAACTTCTCCATTGCTTTGTTTAACTTATTTTAAAGTGGATATAATAATAGTACCTATCTTAAAGCTTTGTTAGAAGAATTAAGCAAAAAATTGGTACAGTGCTTGACATATAATAACTTCTCAAATAATACTGGCTGCTAATATTATTATCTTCATTCTCATGCCTTATACTAGATATCTGGAGATACACACCGAAAAGTAAGATATGGCCTTCTACTTAGAGGAACTTAAATTCTAGCAGATGACACAAAAACATAAATAAATCCTTTCAACACAGTATGGTCAGTGTTGTACTAGAGCAGATCCTGGATCTAGGGGAGTTTAGAGGATTCACATGGTGGGGGGGGGGCACTGCTTCAGGCCAGGGAAGGGTCCCTTGAGGAGATGACACCTCATCTGAGACTTAAAGGACAAATAGGCATTAGTGAGGTGAGCAAGGAATTTAGAACATAGAAAGTCATATGAGGTCACTGTCCAGGACTTGGGGATCAGATGTGGGAGGTAGAGAGTCTCAGACTTGGGGTTGGCAGTCATATGGTCATGATGGTGATAGAGGTAGGGTTACTGGAGAAGATTTCTGATGGGGAAGATAAATCCATCCACTATTTTGGACATGTTAATTTAGTTCAGCTTATGAAACACGCAATTATTTTTATTTTATTTTTTTAAACTGCTTTATTGGAGTATAATTGCTTTACAATGGTGTGTTAGTTTCTGCTGTACAACAAAGTGATAGTTTCTGCTGTACAACAAAGTGAATCAGCTATATGTATACATATATCCCCGTATCCCCTCCCTCTTGAGCCTCCCTCCCACCCTCCCTATCCCACCCCTTTAGGTGGACACAAAGCACTGAGCTGATCTCCCTGTGCTATGCGGCTGCTTCCCACTAGCTATCTATTTTACATTTGGTAGTGTATATATGTCCATGCCACTCTCTCACTTTGTCCCAGCTTCCCCTTCCCCCACTGTGTCCTTAAGTCCGTTCTCTACATCTGCATCTTTATTCCTGCCCTGCCATGAAACACCCAATTAAATGTATCTAGTTCACAGTTTGATTCAAAATATCAGAAGTCAGTATCAGAACAGTAAATTTAAAAATCTTCAGAATAAAAACAGTAATTGAAACCATAAGAGCAGATGAGATTTCCCAGGTAAAAGAAGTAGATGAAGGACAAAATGTTGGGCAAAAAAACAGTTTTAGATATCAGAGGCGAGTTCCTCAACCTCAGCACGACTGACATCTTGTGCTGAGTAATGTTTTTATGGTGAGGTTGTCCTATGCAAGGCAGCATGTTTGTCAGCATCCCTGGCCTCTACCCACTGACTCCAGTAGCACTCCCTGCCTCCTCTGGTTGGGACCAAAATGCCTCCACACCTTGTCAGATGTC
The DNA here is from genome assembly GCF_003676395.1 of Aethalodelphis obliquidens. Taxonomy (NCBI): domain Eukaryota; kingdom Metazoa; phylum Chordata; class Mammalia; order Artiodactyla; family Delphinidae; genus Aethalodelphis; species Aethalodelphis obliquidens. The sequence goes on along the minus strand of NW_020837946.1, from coordinate 84,126,133 downwards.
TCCTGCAGGACAAATCCCCTCCAGTTTAGAAACACTGAAATACAAGAGAAACTATGAAATAAACTAAGAAAGGACCTTCAGCATGGTAGAAAGAGAGCCAGTATTTAAGTGCTTCATGAAAATTGAAGGGTTCAGTACTTTCAAAATAGAGAGAATATTTATTCACTCAATAGATTTTTAAGGGCAGAAATGTTATAATCTGGGATACTGAAAATCACTCATTAGATGTGACAATATGAATGTCTGTGATGGGATTTGCCAGTGAAAATTCAGATGGGGGTGGAAGTCAGTTTATAATGGTTGTTGGAATACTTGAGAGAGGAATTAGATTCAGCAAAAGTAGAATAAATTTTTACAAAGTTTAGCTAAGATGAAAAAGTAGAACAGTGAGGCATCTGTCAGTGAGAACACAAAATTCATTTTAGTAAGAGAGAGGATGGAGAAATGTAGGGTAAAGAAGGAAAAAAGGAAAACTGATAGACCAAAGTCTGGAAGGCATAAAATCAAGAGATTAGGTAGAGAGGTTGATCTTGAGCACTTGATCCTTTCAGCCTAGAGAAAAGAATGATTTATGTATTAGTAATCACTTGCTCCATAACAAATTGTCCCCAAACGTAATGGCTTGAAATAACAATATTGATTATTTCTCAGTTTCTATACAGTAGAATCCACGTTGTCTCAGCTGGGTCCTCTGCTTCAGGTTCTCCTCCTGACTACAGTCAAGGTTTGGGCTGGGGCTACAGCCATCAGGGCTCCACTGGGGAAAGGGGAGCTTTCAAGCTCAGTCACATGACTGTTGTCAGGATTTAGTTCCTTGTGAGCTCTTGGACTAAGGACTTCAATATCTTGCTGGCTGGCCAGAGGTTCCCCTTAGTTCCTAGTTCCTTGCCCCATGGGTTTCTCTATATGACAGATTACAACATGGCAACTTTCTTCATCAGAGTGAGCAAACCAAATAAAGAGGGAAAGGTGTGGGGAGAGAGGGAGCGAGAGAAGAGAGAGAGTGAATTCTCAGCTTTCTATAATCTAAGAAGTGACGTTTCATCACTTTTGCCATATTCCTTTCCTTAGAGGCAAATCATTAAGTCCATCCCACACACTAGAGGAGGGGGTTTCGCAAGGACTTGAATGCCATGAGGCAGGCATTATTAGGAACCATTTCAGGAGTGACCTCCAACAATACAGAAATACAAACACGTTTATAAGTGGCGGGGTGCATAAATTTCAGGTAGTTCACATATGATAGCCTCAAATTTATCAAATGCATTACTCTGAGAGCTATGGAGAGACTGTTGACTAAAGGGCTGAGGAAAGATAGGAAGCTCTGGAATATCTGCTCAGGAAAATAGAAGAAGTTGACCAAGACTAAGAACAAGTAAAGAGTCTTGAAATTGCTGAGAGATCAGCTAAGATCAAGATCAATGAATGTATTGGGCACCAATTTATAGAGTTGGGGGTTTCCTCTAGAGGACTTATCATCTAAGTTTAGAAGAGGAAAATGCTGATTTTAGAACCAGTCCGTGTCTTAGATTTGTACTGATCTGTCTGCCCATGAAGCCTAATTCTCTGCTATGCTTATGTTAACTACCACATACACATCCCTATTGAAAACTGGGCCAACACAATTTGTAGTACCCTTGTCCATTGTTGTAGTGATGGCTTTTCAGACCCAGGGAAGTTGATTCCACTTCCTCATGATTCCTGTAGTTAAGAACATCTAAGAAACCCAGATTTGGGGTACCAAGTTTATGGAATTTTATATGTCTTAGCTGTCTTCTCCTGCCCAGTCATGGTTCCCATAGATAACTTCTGGCTTCAGCCACGTACAAGCAAAGACAGTGCTCTCCACTATGTGTCCCTGACTAACTTACGGTTCAAATCCATAGGGGGATTCTACTTGGCTCATTGACTGTTAGCCCACACAGCGGACAACATTTAAAAATCAGGATATTTCTTATAAAACTCCAGTTTTCTGGTTGAACTTTAAAAACCAGATCAGACAACATTTGATCCACATTCCTGAGGATCAGAAGGCTTACTTGCCTTCTCACTGGGGTTTTGCATACTCACTTCCTTCAGTGGTTGTTATTATCCATGTACTTGTTATTGCCACTGATCTGATCCCCAATATTAAGGGTGGGTCTCTAAGTCATACTGTACTTTCCTTCATGGCAGTGATTCTAAAAGCCTGGTCTGGGGTAGTGTCTGGGTACACTGAGATCCTTTCAGGGGTGTCTATGAGTCCAAAACTACTTTTTGTAATAATACTAAGATATTACTTCACTTTTTAACTTTCATTCTCACAAAATTATAGCAGAACTTTCCAGTGTACATCTGGGGGATCTACCTGACTCAGTGAATCAATATTTTCCAAATGACCAATGTAGGATATTACTAAATCATAGGTAAAAATATTCACTCAAAATGCATGATAGAACAACTGTTATTAATGTAAGTAAGAGAGTATAATAAATTTATTGATGCTGTTTTAGATTCGATATTGCAATTCATTTTTAAGAAAGCACGATTTGTTGAGTTTTGGTTTATCCAAATATATCAAAAATTATGTTTACAAACTTTTAAATTACTCCTATTTTCCAACCACCTATCTGTGAAAGTCTTAGTTTTCTCCGTATACTTCAACTGAAATAACACATCTTAACAGATTGAATGCAGAAGCAGAGGTAAGAATTCATCTGTCTTTTGTCAAATATTAAAGATATTTGCAAAATGTAAAGGATGTCACCCACCTCAATTTTCTTTATTTTGAAAAATATAGTTTTTAATAAAATATGCAATTTAGGTTAACCAGTATCATATTATTATTTTAAATTGATTAGTAAATTAATACTTTTAAAATGTCTCCAGTTTTATAAGAAATATGATAAACGTTGAGAGATATCATTCATCTAATCAAAAGCTCTTTAGGGCATGTTGATATTCTTGAGTGTAAATGGATCCTGAGGCCAAATGTTTGAGAACCACTGCCTTTTGGCAGTGCTCATTCAGAACTCAGTCATTGCAAATAATCAGGAAGATGGGGTCAGAGGTCCATGAAACACTTTCTCTCAGGGCTTTTGCTACTATGTAAATGTAGCCACTTCCGAAGGACCAGCTCTGTGAGAAGTATTAGGATGTAGTCACTTTTATAACACATCTTTCTTTTATAACACATCTTTCCCACCTCGGATTGGCTGCCTAACATTGCTTATATTTATATAAGCTAGATGTCACAGCGAGTGTTTCTACAGAGACAAAAAAATAACATGTCCTAAATAGAGAAAATTTTTAAACAGTGGCTTCTCTCCATGAAGAGCCACCTAACCAGCTCCCCTGCTACTCATAAGACTTGCTGATGGCAAGATAAGTTATTAAGGTAAACTTAACCAAAATCAAGATGACTGATCAGGTCAGGAAAAAAATCCTCTATTAAAAGACTAGTAATCTTAGTCTCTAACTATGTAGGCAAATAGTAATTTCCCAAATACATATTGAACAATTGTTAGCTTTTAACTAAAGTAAACCAGGTTATTTTATTTTTGCAAATATAATTCAAGATATATGAATATCACTCATAATTTGTAGAAATCTTCGCTTAAGAAATTAAAGATTTTTGTGTATCTGGTTATATATTTTTGATTATTTGATTGTATAGTTATATGTATTTAATGTTTTACATGTTTATATATATGTTTTACAATAATAACTTTGAATACAACAAACATCTTTTTGTTGATTTGACTTAAGATACAGCATTAAAAATACCTGGCAAACAAAAAAGTTTTCTATTTTATTGACATGTCACAAAGATGTAAGCAGAGTTCTGTGTGAATGAAAATCTTAACTTTTTTTCACAAAGCAAAAATTCGTAAAGAAAATGGAAACTGCTGTTCATACTTATACTTTGTTCTAAGCGCTAGCTAATTTTTTATCATATGTATAACTTAAGGTTAGGTTGGAAGTTTAGGTGCTTAAGTACCCTGTTCAGTAACTATTTCTAGCTTGTTTATTACTTTACATATCTGTTCATTTAGATAATTATCTGACACCTGCTCATGGCAGATTGTTTTGACAGATTATATTGGCTGAGATCAGTTTGGCACCTGCCATCTGTCCAGTAAAGGTGAGTTCAACAAGCTGGTGATTTCTAGACAATCATAAAAAAATCCTTTATAGGTTAGAATTTTTCTTTATCCTTAAGAAGGCATTGACCAGAGGAAAAAAAATGCTTCTGAAAAATATTAAGACAGCATCTTTAGTCTTTATCAGGCATATTTCTTTATCTGAAATGCTGATTTGAACATTATTTTGATTTAATCAGAGGAGCATACTATATTAAAAAAGAATATGTTACTTTTAAATTAAGTATTTAATTTGGCTGGCATCTTGAACAGCTTTGACTAGCATTATTTTCTTTTTCTTTTTTTGGTGGATTTTTGATATTTTGGCAAACTCTAAATAAATTAAAATGAATCTTTTAAAACACATATACAATATTGTTTATATCATTATGAAATTAGAGCAACTCTATTATTATAGATTATTTAATCCATGAAAAGTAAACAACATTCAGTGAGGGGAAGAATAGTCACTAATTCAGTCTTACTGTGTAAGACTTACTGTCTTACTGTGTAACAAATAAAACCTTTTCTTAGGAGCAATGATAATTATTTAAGATTATTTTTGAAATAAAATAGGAATTTAAAGGAATCTTGAAAGTCAATTATAAAACACATCTAAAAGTTAAGAAAAGAAAAAAAATCAATGGCTTCTATTTTTTAAAGTAGGCCAATATTCCTATTTTTTTAAATAAATGGAGTAATTAACTCTAGCGGAAGAAATAATAGTAAATTTATTTTCATTTTCTCTTTCACTTTTATAATTATTTAATCAATATTACCTGAATACTTTCCATGTGTCAGGTGTTGGGGATATGGTATTCAGCAAGACATATCTGGTGCCAGCCCTTCTGCCACTTAAGATTTAGCTTTAATTGTTGTCCTAAAGTAGTCAAGCCATGAGCTCCCAACCATGCCTCTATTACTATTTGAACAAGCACATTTTTTGTAACTAGCTGAATTAGCCAGTATTAATTGTGAAACCTGTGTTGAAAGCAAAATTAGAACATCTTGAGACATTTAAAAACATGTCTCATGGCTTGTGAAGTGACCTGTACTTTGGATATATATTTATTGGAGAGGAGAGGACCAGGTTGTTTCTACCCTTGTAAATTCTTCCTAGTTATCTGGCATGATAGGAATTTTTCACAGACTGCTCTGAGAAAGTGGTCCAACACTATTTTAGAGTACTCTATTGGACTGTGGGGAGTTGAAAGAAAGAAAGAAAGAAAGAAAGAGGACAGGTCCTTAAAAACCTTCTGATATAATGGGACAATAGCATAAATATAAATATATGGATATAAACAGAAGTGACTCTGGGAAATAAATATACACAATCAACTGCTGGACCAAAGTCTCTCTCAGGGGCCTCTTTGTGCTATGTGATCTCATGATTTGTTGAACCATAGCTTTCTAGAGGAATATACAACAATCTTAGAGTTCCAAGGGGCACAAAGTATGAATACCTAGGAGTCCTCAGAGCTTCTGTGGAAAGGCTTCATCAAAGAATTGAGCCTTAGGTCATAGATATCACACACACAGCAACACATTCATCAGAAACACAGCCAAATTACCACCATGTGAACATGCTACCAATGTATTTAGTAGAACAATGAAAAATACAACCAACTGGGCCTTTGCGTACATGGCATGAGAGAACCTCTCAACTAATTTTTTTTGATTGATGTGACCAGTTGTTTTGGCACCATGTCAAGACTGAATCATGCACAAGTGCCCTACATGAGTCATCACAGATTCCAAAGATGCTCAGATTCCCATCTGGCTACATTTTGAAATCTAGGATTAGAGATATTTTTCAATAAATCTGTTGACTTTTTTCTGCTCTAACCAATCGTAAGACTCTTGCTTCTTTGATTTAAGAAATTATTTCTCTTTAAAACTTAAGCCATAACCTCATAGTTTGTTTTACAACTTTATGAAGTATTCTCTTTTATGGAAGAAAAAAATTGCATAAAATTTTATGCTGTATGCAATATACAAAGCAGTTTTATCAGGACAAATTTTTATTTTTTTTCTAATAAACAATCTGGCATAAGATAAGTTGGATGATGGCAAATTCTCTTTGAATATAGCACTTGGAGACAGGGACATGGACTGACTGTGGCAATAACTGTGCCATATGGAACAAGGGGGCATAAGTAAAAGCACACACTAGAGGTGACGTCAGTTCATTTTAAATGGCACACATATAAAGCAGACTGAGGAAACAAAGGGATGCTAAATCTTTCAGTCTAAGATGTACAAATGGAAAGAAATAACTGAAAACAAAAAATGAGAATCATGCTTGTTCCTAAGTCAGGCAAGTTAGAATAAGGGGATTCAAGTGCAAGAGCAGAAAATGATTTGCAGAGGAAGGAAGCCTCAGCTGGTAATGTCTGTATTGTCCTTACATGGGGATAGAACTGTTATGGGCAGATTCAGCAAGAAATCTATAATTGGCAGGAGGCACATTCTTCTAATCTCAATTAATTTCATAAAAGTTTCATTAAAATATATCAGTGATAAACACATTGATAAACATTACACATGTAATGATAAAATGTAACACACTAGACTCTACAGAACTGAAATCAAGAAATCTGATTTAGTGACCATCAAGAAACTGAAGTAGATCACTCAATGCAACTCTTGTTTATTCGGGGACATTGAGACTCAGGTCTCGACCAAGGAATTTCTCCAAATTCACAGGGTGCTAGCAGAGAGAGGAAAGGCTCTGGAGTACTGGACAAGTGTTTTTCCTATTCATTGCATGTAAACAAGCTAAAAATTAGACTTTTAACTGCTGATCTTGATGTATTGGCATAATACATAATTTTAACTAAGTGTTCTTTATGTGAGAAATCACTTCCTTTTGTCGATTTTTGTTATTAATTTTTTGACACTGATGGAATGTCTGGGTATCTTGAAGCTGATTAATTTGAAAGTTTGTATTAGGCAAAATTTGAAAATAGGGGAAAAAGAGATATCTTTTAAAATGAAGCATAAAGTCTTTGTACTTAGACTATAAGCCAGGCTCCTAGAACTACCAATGGGTTCTTTGTTGTGAATTACCTAGTCCTCTCTTATTTCAGTTAATTCTGAAATGCTTTCTCTTGTCCGCTCTTTATTCTCATTCATATTATTATTTCTCCATTGCCTTTCCCCTCTTCTCTATATATATGTTCACAAAGCAGGCTAGCTAAATTCAAATGATAGTGTAAAAATGTGGCTGAAACAGATATGTTTCCAGGAAACTGTCCAAGAGCAACAACTACCCTCCAAAAATGCACTAGGCCCAGATGATTTGTGTAATTCTACACAAACTGTAGGGGAAAATTAATATCTCCAGAACTTAGGGGGAAAAAAAAGGAAAGCTATCAAGAAAAATTTCTGAAGGAAGCATAACACTAATGGCAGAGAATCTAGAATGACCAAAATTGTTTTATAAATAAACTAAAATTGAAGAACTTATCCTGCCTGATTTCAAGGTTTAGTATAAAGCTACAGTGATCCAGACAGTGTGGTACTGGCATAAAGATAAGCATACAGATCCATGGAATATAAGAGAGTATAGAATTAGTTCCACATATATATGGCCAATTGGTTTTCAGCAGTTTCCAGGGTAATTCAACGGGAAAGGAGAATCGTTTCAGCAAGTGGCCCTGTCATTGGCAAAGCCCACTGGGGTCCTGGGGGAAAAATATGATGGAATCTACTAAGGTCTCACCTCTTCTTTTGTCCTTAGTCTAGTTTCACTTGCTCATAGGGGGCCACGGGCAGAGGCCTCACACCCGACACCTCAGAAGAGAGTTCCTGATACAAAACGAATGCGCCAGCACCCCAGCTTGGGACCGTGTGCATAATCTGTGCACTACACTCAATTCAAGATGGCGGCTGCAGGCCGTGTGCAGAAACACTGTGCAGGGCACTGCCATCTGGAGCGTGAGCAGTGCAGCTTGACTGACCTGAACTTGCGAGAACTCCGCCTGGCTCGGGAGAATTATGCCCCCCTCCCACTGACAAGAACCCTATAAAGCAGCCCCACCCATAGCCTTTCGGGAAAAGCATGGACTCTAAGGGACGAGCTTGCACCTCTCCATTCTTTGATGAAACAATTAAGCTTTCCTTTGCTTCTGAACTGCACTTGGTCTCCTTACAACCCCAGGCAGAGGGACCCTTGCTGGAGCCCAACTCGAAAGGGTCAGTAACAGTGCTGACACAACTGGATGGATATCTGTGTGGGAAAAAATAAACCTTCACTCTTATGTTACACACAACAATTAATTCAAAATGTATCATAAACCTATATGTAAGATCTAAAACTATAAAACTTCTAGATTCTACAAGAAAACAGAGGAGGAAATCTTTGTGACCTTTACTAGGCAAAGATTTCTTAGATATGCTGTCACCAAGAACACTAACAATAAGAAAATTTTGATAAACTAGACCTCATCAAAATTTTAAACTTTAATTTTCCACAAGACACCATTAGGAATGTAAGGATAAGCCACTGAGTGAATTTGAAATTTTCAGAATTTTCAAAATTATTTGAAAAACATAATATCAACAGAAGATTTATATATATAGATTATATAAAGGACTTTGACAAATCAATAAGTCAAACAGCCCCATTTTAAAAGTGGGCAAAAGATTTGAACAGACCCTTCATCAAAGAAGATAACATGAATGGTAAATAAGCATAGGGAAACAACTTTACCCTGGCACCCTAGCAACCCCACATGCAAAGGCTGGAACCACAGCCTATCTGGGTCTTGGCATAATGCCTCAGCACAGGGTTTGTAAAATTCTCTTCAGCAATGTTGGTCTCTCAGGAAATGGCCAGTCTTTCCTTCCAGTGGCTCAGGTCAAAAAAAAAAGGAGTCAACTTGACTTTCTCATATAACCCACATCCAACCTGTCCGTTCTAACTTCAAAACATACCCAGAATCCAAATTTTCCTCAGTCTCTCTACTGGCTTCCAACCCCAAAGTCTTCCCTTCTCACTCAGAGAAAAAGCTACAGACTTTTTAATGACCAGTAAGGCTCTGCATGATCTGGAGTCTGTTCTTGCTCCAGTTCATCTTTATCAAATCTCTACTTCTCTTGGAATTCTAGCCACACAGTCCCCTTCCCGTCAACCAGGCTGTGGCCTCCGGACCTTTACATTGCAGTCCCCCTGTTCAGGACATTCTTCATCCAGGCTTCTCCATGACTTGCTCTCTTACCTAGTTTAGGACTCTGCCCAAATTTGACCTTGTCAGTTAGGTCATCCCTGACAACCCTGTTTAAATCAATGGCTCTGGCCGCCATACAAACTCCATTACTCCCTTATTCCTCTTCCCTGTTTTACTCTACTTGATACACCTATTACCAGCTGTTTCAAAAAGGTGAGACCAGCCCTGCTGTGGCAACTAGAGCCTCTCATCACTCAGTCTTTTACAAGTCCATAGGGATCAGCTGTGGCACAGCTCTATGTAATCTTGTCCCTGGGACTCAGGGTAATGAGTAACATCTATGTGAAGCACTGCTGGTTGTTTTGGCAGAGGGAAGTGAAAAAATTGGTAAACCACAAGTTTACTGTTAAAGCTTTTCCCTCAAAGTGACACATCTCTCTTCCTTCTACATACATTTCATAGGGTTCAAAGCAAGAAATCCAGGTGAACATGATATCAACCTGGTAATGAAATATAATTCTTGTACACCACAGGGAAGGGCACTGGAATATTCGGCAACCAGTAATATCATCCGCCACATTATGTACCTTATGTATGTTATGTGCTTGGTTATCATCGGTCTCACTTCATATCTTAGACAAGGTTCCCTGGATACATATCCTAAGATGGAGAGTGTGTCCAAAAAGGAAATGCTCTTTGGAAATAGACCTGTATGGAAGTGAGGATGGCAGGACTGGTGAGTGAGATGCTCACATTGAATAGGGTTTCAACAAAGCCCCAATCCTTCTGAGAGGGAACTCCGGTGCCTGGCAGGTCCTTCAGGGTTGTCCCAAGTTGTGGCTGGGACAGCCCTTTGTATTTCTCATCCGATGGCTACTGGCTGTAAGCATCTTCCTAAAATGGGGTAGGACCTTGCCCAAGAAAGTTAGTTCCCTGCAGTAGAACACAGTTGCCAGTTGGAGAAGAGGTAGGAAAAGCCAGTGAGCTAAGAGTCTCAGTGACTGGGGCCGAGGTGAGTGTGTTTGATATTAGCAGGACATCTTGGCAAAACTCCGCAGTGCCAACTGTCTCCACCAGACTGAGATGCCTATGAGGGCGGAGCATTTTGCTACAGTCACCCACGCCTTAAACAGCTCCTGGCATAAGACATGCTCAGTATTTGTTGGATGAAGACATGAATAAATGAATAGTTTGTATAAAATTTTAGATTAGAAAAGTAGAAAGGGATAAAGCATAGAGGGTCTTCACCGCCTATCTAAGGCTTTTAAACTTGCAGGGAAGTTAAATGCAGCTTCAGGGGTCGTGTTCAAATAGCAGTGTGTACACTGAATGGAACATAGGGGAAGAGATATTAGGAAATATGAGGGCTGCAGTATGTCTAACAAGAATAAAAATTTGGCAACATGGCAAGAGGATAGAAAAGGAGGACAAAAAAATCAAAGATGACTTTGAGGGATTATGGTCTCAGTAATGAAACAAACAAAACAAACACAAAAAGTGACAAATGCTTTGAGAAGACAGCTGAAGAGCTCTTGGAAAAGTACTATGAGACTTAGGGACAGAAACACGGCAATGGTTCATACTGGGTCCAGAAATATGACTTGTGATTTATGTATTTAAGATAATTTCGTACTTTTCTCTTTAAGAGTATAAGATGTGTCATTTTCACCATGTGATTTATTTTCAGAAAACTAATCATCTTAATTATACCAATCTTTGGTATCAGATACAACACACGGCAGAGCGTGATTGCTTGCAATAGAAATACATGAGACATCCCAATTACTTAAAAATTATTGAGAGTTTGAACAGAAAGTACCACCCATTGGATATCAATTGAGACAATTTGTACTGATGGGTTGGTGTGTGGGAGAGGGGGCGTCTGATCAGGGCTTCCTTATGTATGAACCAATTCTGAATATTAAAAACTCAATTCAGGCTTATATAAGTAAAATGTCCAACTGTGATATAATGACATTTCCATCAATTTTGATGATTGAGAGCCACCTTACTCTCCAGATAAGTGTTCTCTAGAGTCAATGAATGATACAATCTACAGACTATGAAATAAACACACTATAACAACAAAAACAACTATGAATGCTCAGAATATTAAGCATGATTTCTCTACTGGCCTAAAGATGCACATGTGAAATGTTATACAAATGTATATAAAATATACATATATATAAAAAACTGCATTTTTGGCACATAGAGTAAGTACTCCACAAATTGTAGCAACTATGTTATTCAGTTTTAATACATAATAATTTAGAAGATAATACTCTGACTTAATATGCCTGTTATTCTATGTAACTGATATGAGTTACCAAATTCCCAGGACTAGAATACAGTAAAAATACTTAACACTATAATTAACAGTTTGATTAATTTATGTAATTTAAAATAAAAATTACATGTTCATTACTTTAAGTGTTAAATAAAATCATCTCATCCTCAATCCTCAGGTATTAAAGCTCATGAGGCTAATCATAAAAGTTATGAGAATCATAAAATACCAAGAATATTCGGACTTGATCTAATATGAAAAACACATATTTCTGGTGCTTAGTGCAGGGGCTGCTATAATACATGCTCAAAAGATGATTGAATGAATTAATAAATAAATGAATGCATGCAGATTGGAATATCAGTAAATTTTTAGGTGGGTAGGATTTCAGTTATTATGCATGTACTGTTTTTTATTTAAAATATTAATTTCTAAATATTAATTTCTAATTTGTAGCATAAAATAGTGTTTGTTTATTACTACCTACATGAGTGCCATATTTTTTTCTACATTGATTTTTAGGACTAAACAAATGATTTTAAATTCTTTCTGGCCTATGGCTAGACCAGAATAAGATGCATTTCAAAAGTGTCCACATACCTTTAAAGTGTTGGTTGAAGAATCTCTCAAAACAGTAAAAAAATAATAATAAAGCCTTCTTTCTAAAGCATTTTGCTCACATTTTTTTTTTAAAAATGGAAGGGTTAAGAAACTTGGGGTTTACTGAATCAAGCAAAGCCTCAATCCCACAGTAATCTATTCGGGGTAATATTGATCAGTAGAGTCAAAGACGTCGGAATCTAACTAAAATAAACAGTGACTTTCCTAACCTCAGTGAGTTCTTCCTGAGCTTCCTGTAGGTGAGAACACAAATATGATTTTCCTTTAGAGTTATTTTGTTTATTCCTATTCATGCCTCAGGAGTTCCCTAACATAAATGAAGTCCACAGTGCATTTGAATTTTTTTCTTTTTAATGAATTGTTGGAGGTTTGGCAGGTTAATAAAAACTATTCGTTAAAAATCTAAATAATTAGCTATAATTCTCTGATAGAAAAGATATTTTAATGTGCATTTCTTTTTACTAAGAATTTAACAAATACTGTTAAAATCTCATTTTGTTTTATGAGTAAAATTTCAGTCATGGGAGTATTCATGATCACATGACTTTTGTCTGAATGAAAAATTATTTGGCCTCAGCAGTTAAATATAACTTTCTATGATTTTCACTTCGTGTATCATTTGTAAATCTCTTAGTAATATTTTATAGTCTCTTTGAATTTAATCTCCTTTGGAACCACGTGCCTATCATCTGCTTGTCTTGCTTTCTTTGGATCTTGTTATATTTTCTTTTATCTTTCATCCTCTCTCATGTCCTCAGTTTCCTTGTGTTTTATATTTTCAAAGTTTTCATGCCTGTGTTTTTCTGTGTGGGACATGAAATTCTTTGGTGGCAAAGAGACAGAGGCATCAGAAAACAGATATGTTTGGGCATCATCAGACCCATGTATAACTGAAATCCTTGTCAGGGGTGTCTGTATCCCAGAGTTAACATGCATATGAAAATGAGAAAACAGAAAAGTACAGAATAACTTGGCTTCATATAATTAAAAAAACAAAAACAGCAGACCAACTTTCCAGAATCTAGGGGTTTGTCAGGGTTTAGGTGCTAACCTCTTGGAGTTTCTTGACTCTCTCAGCCAGTTTTAATGCTTGAGCAAACAAGGAAGTCCAAATTAAATAAGTCCCCCAGTGTTCCTTTGGATGCATGGTTAATGTTTCCCTCACCCACCTCAATTATGCCATCTTCATTATGCTTCCATCCTCGCTCTCACAGTTGTTAAAATGAAAAGCCTCTTTCTGCGTACCACGGCTCTGCTATGCAGGCCTATACCTGTGCTGGCAGCATGCTCTTCTTCTCACCTCAGATTGCCTTTTGCTTGGGGAGGAGATCCCTGCCGTGCATCTCAAACTGAAAACTGAAAGAAAATTAAGTTGCTGTTCAGAGTTTGAGCGAATTAAGGAAAACGGGCCCTTTTTTGTCTACCAGGCATGTTAGTGGAAGCTATTACCCACCTTCTCTCCCATTCCATACAGTGGTAGCTGTCAGTGTGGAAATCTCATCCAAACTTTTAACAGTTTGTACCTAAGACAAGGATGCACACATGTGCACACACACAAGCTTGGCATTTCCTTCAGACCATGGCTATGTGTTGAACGTAGTGGGCCATATGATGGTTGACCTGGCTATTTTGGCCATCTCACTAGCTGACTAGAGGCACTGAACAGTAAAACCTAATAACTCAATAATAACTACATTCTAATTCAGATAAACAAAAAGCCAAGTCATTTATTTGGTAGCAAATTTTGAGCAAAAACTGACTATGAATTAAATATGAATGCACTGCCTTTAACTAATGTGAGTTCATTGTAGAAAAGCACATTATTGATGGTTTCACATTTTGATATTTTATTTGGATGTTTTATATTTGTTTGGATATTTTATTTTTTTCAGTTTCTGATATTCTTATAGTTTTGCCTGAGAATATCTAAATGCACACATGAGCAGACTCAGTTCAAGCTTCAAGACTTACACATTAAGCATCTAAGTCAATTGGGAAGCTGAGAAGCCCTCACTTGAGTTGGCAACAATAAACTAAGCAAGCAGGAACATGAGTGGGTGATTGCTGGGCTTCAGAAAGATTATCTTGGTGGTGACAACTACCAGGGACATTGGAGAATCACAGGAAAATCTGATGGCTGATGTTTATTTAAAGTAATAAGTGGTATTTCTTATATTGTGAAATAGATAGAAGATTGCTATATATGTCATGTTTTGAAAATTTCTACCAAGAAAAACACCTTCAAAAACTTTTCAAAAATTTTCATGCCCTGGGCCAAGGCAATGATAGCCTTTGTCAAGGTGAAAATAATATTGGGAGGGGTATCACACAAAGCCATTCTTTGCTGTTAACTTCCTATGGTTGGAAGCTCTGCCTCAGATTCATGAGTTCAGGACAATCAAATTTCAATGTTTTGAATGAGGAATTGGGAGTCTGAAAAGTTAGGTAACTAGTGCTGAGTTTTCTGACCATAGTTGTAGACTATCAGAATTATTGCTCACTAAATCACCAAGGTCCTTTCAGGAGATGGAAATCCAAGGTCTTGGGGACTGAGCAGAGAAAATGAACAAAATCAAAAAAGAAATTGATTGTATCTACTAAACCACAGTTATCCAAATTGTTTAGTCTCATATGAACATATATCCAAACAATTAAACTTTTTAAGTCATGGGCTTAATTTGGGGTAGGATATAGTAACGAATTTTTCATTTATAATTTTATTTTACATCAGTTTGTTTTAAGAAGTGTTTTAAAAATAATTTAAAGACCAATTATGATTATAATATGTAAAGATATTTTAAATCACTTCACAAATTAATTTGTGCCACGCACAGTTAAATTAATTTTAAATTATATAACAAGATGCATGATTGCTGAAACCCATATTAAAATGACATATTGTGTCTTGTTTGGTTTTGGAACTGAGTAGTAAAATGTAGACCGAAATTTAACTCTGCATTATAGCATCATTTTTAAAAAGTTTCCATGTACTGATGTTTAGAATTCTTACATATTTCTCCTTTAAAACTGCCTATTTATACATATTTTATTAGTAAAAAATAAGAGTATCTATTTGAGATTGCTTTTAAAAAGCATATCTCAGCAGAGTGAATGTGGAGAGTTTTTGTTTTATTTCTAATAAATGAGAAGTCAAATTTGATATAATAATTTTATTTTTTAAATATTTAAAAAATGTAGGTAGAATGCATATTCTAGTAATTTTACAGATCGTAAGTATATTCAGTTCAGTGGGTTAGTGGATAAATGTGTATACCCACATAGCCACCACTCCAGTCAAAATAGAGAACATTTCCAACACCTCAGGGTATTTCCTTATGCCCCTTCCAGTCAACTCTCAGCCTGCTAAGTGACAATGATTCTGATTTTAGCACCATAAATTAGCTGTATTTGTTCTTAAATTTCATATAAATGGAATCGTATAGAATGTAATATTGTCTTTGGCTCTCTTCACTTGATATAACATCCTTGAAATACATTCATGTTATCGTTCATATAAGGAATCCATTTTTCTTTTATTGCCAAGTAGTGTTCAATTGCATGAAATCACCCCAATTTGTGTATCTGTTTCACTCTTGATGGAAATTGTTGTTGGTTCCAGTTTGGACCTATTATGAATAAAGCTGCTATAAACCACTCTTGTACAAATTTGTTTGAGAACTTTACTTTCATTTCTCCTCGTGAATACCTAGAGATGGAACTGCTGGTTCATAGAGCAGATACATGTATGAGAAACTACATATGCTTCCTAAGTGGTTGTACCATTTCACACTCCTGTCAATAACATATGAAAGCTTTATTTGTCCTACATTCTTACCAACCTTTGGTGTTATCAGTGTTTTATGCTTTAGTCATTCTAGCTGGTGTGAAATGGTATCTAATTCGATTTTTATTAGCATCATTTTGCTGAAGTACTAAAGATAGCTTCATATGTGCTAGAGAAATTTTGATCAAATTAATATAAGTAGCAGATATGGAAGAGAACATTTTAGGTGTATTTTAAGAATTATTAGAATATTTATTCCCCTAAGCATTTTTTAACTTCAACTTAATCCTTCATATCTCTACTAGGAGTCTCATAATTCTGAATTTTGATGACAAATTATCGAGACTGAAAACAATTGTTACCATATATCCAGGTAAAACCATTATGCGGCTAGTGATATGATAAAGCAATAAGAAATCAGGTATGACTTTCCGTCTGTTGAAACACTTCATCAATAACATGTTGACATTGATATTAGTCAAAAGATCTGAAAGAAATGAGTATGAAATCGGTAATTGTCAATATACCTTCTGGTTTCTAAATTCTATGCTTTTAAGTAATACTCTGTTTTATTATTGATTCCACCATTTTTTAATAGTATAAGGAATAAAGAGAAACTTAAAACAAGATAAGAAGATCCAAGAAACAGACAATAACTATGATAGTTAACTAATATTAATATTTTTAAGGTAATATTATCTTCAAGTAGTCATTTTTGTGACAGACCAGGAATTATGTCCTAGAGCTGATTAATCCATCAACACTTTCTTTAATGTTAGGCTTTCTAGTACCTTGGTATACTGAGCCTAAAACAAATCTCTCACCACTATTTCAAAAGTAAAATATTCAGGGCTTCCCTGGTGGCACAGTGGTTGAGAGTCCGCCTGCTGATGCAGGGGACACGGGTTCGTGCCCCGGTCTGGGAAGATCCCACATGCCGCGGAGCGCTGAGCCTGCGCGTCCAGAGCCTGTGTTGCACGACGGGAGAGGCCACGACAGTGAGAGGCCCGCATAATGCAATTAAAAAAAAAAAAAAAAAGTAAACTATTCAGTCAGAAGGTGGTATGAATATGCCCACACAGTAACATATAACCAGGTTAACTCTTTTTATTTTGTTCCTGTTGAAATTAATGGTTGGAAAGATTGTTGGGTTGTTTATTTGGGTATCGCCAAGCCTCCAGGACTTCACCTATTCAATTATGTCTGTGTTGACATCTGACTCTTGAGATTTCAAAGCTTATAAGTTATTTCCCCACTGGTACCAGAGGAATTAAGTCCTATTTAGGAAGACTTTGACTTTGCATGGAGGAGTTAAGAGATTTCAGTGAAAATTATAAAACTGTGTAAAAATAATAAAGCAGTAACCACAGGACATAAAAATCTATCTGAATTCTTTAAAGGGTTATGAGTAATTTTCCTTGCATAAACAAGTTATTCTGAAAGGGTTCTAAAGTAATTTAGAGGGAAAGCCAGGAGAGCATATGAAAACCCACATGGCAAGCAGGATCACTTTTTGAAAAAGCTTGTCAATCTAATGAGCACTTAATTAAAGTCAACAGGGTCTCTAAGTCTCCAAGTAATTTTCAAAAAGAGCTTTTGGGAAAGGGAACATTTTTCTCCATGCTTGTCCCCCTTTTCTCTTGTTCTCCATTTGTCTGAAGACTGTGTAAAGCTTTTGTAATATTATCTTTGGGGTTTTATTCTTATTAATTCTCATCACATCACTCAGTTCATGACCAATTAAACATAAACCATTTTTTCTTTTAAAATATCAGTTGTGTGGCCTTAGGAAAAAATTGTTTTACCAGTTGCTTGGATTAGAAAAAAGTTTTTGCCAAAATAAAGTTAACCAGGCTCTAAATATGGAGCCTTTTGATAGCCTACTCAAATAGATTACATACATATATTTGGTCATCTCAGATACAGTTGTTTTTTTTAAGTGGCATTTATTATATACTATAACTTTTTTTCATTTTTCCTTCTTTATAACACATTTTTAAGGAAGTATTATGACAGCCCAACAGGTACAATGTTAATTTGACTGGGGCTCTTATCACTGTGTTAAACTTGTTTGAATAACTCTTTCTGTCCTGTGTAACTTTTTATTATTTTTAATAACTCAGTACAGAACCGCTGGTTTCAGAAGTGGTTGTGCAGAGTTTTCCACCTCTGCCATCCTGCAAAATTTTGGATATCAATGATGAGCAGACTCTTCCGAGGCTGATTGAAGCACTAGAGAAGCGATATCACCTTTGCTTAAGACGTTACCGTCATTTGAGGGAATTCCCTGGCAGTCCATGGTTCGGGATCGGCGCTCTCACTGCCGAGGGCCCGGGTTCGATCCTTGGTCCGGGAACTAAGATCCCACAAGCTGTACAGTGCGGCCTCTTATGCTGAGTGAGCATTAAATGAATCCTCATAGAGTGTGGCTCAGTGCCTGGGACACAGTAGGCTCTCAAATGCCTCTGCTACTGTAACGTGCAGGTTTCTCATTTTCTCCTATATTCACTTAGTATTTTATCCAAGAAGCTGAGCTAAGCACCAGGACCTCCAGGTTAAAACCTATTTCCTGCTCTTCAGCAGGTCACTGCCTGCTTAAATAGTGTCACATGGGCTACAGCAGATGGGAGTGATGCCTATTTATCTACATAACTTTTTTCTAAGAATATTTTTACTGCTCACAGCCCTGAGTTTTTACCCAAACCAAGGGAGTTGGAGTCTGCAAATGCCTAGCAACTTTTTGAACCTTCAAACGAGTGAGGTACTAGTTTTCATATACAGTTTTGATCTGCTCACTTCTTATCAGAAATAATCAAGAGGAGTAAAATGGAGAAGAGGGACCCAGAGACAGCCATAAGTTACAGGATGGAATGGAAATGCCAATTTTTAATAACTTGTTCAGAAAAAGTAAATTACTATAAAATATATAGCTGTTTCAGAAAGCTTGAGAAATATAAAAATGCTTCATCCCTATAATACAGAAACAATTACTTTTCTTTCTTTGGAGTATTTGTTCAGTTCCTTTGCTGTGGGTAGACTAGGATTATGGTTGTGAGCTGAGAAACTACCCCTTTTACACCCCGTGCCCTTCAGCTCTTCCCCTTTCTCAATCTATTGACATTGGCTGGTTTAAAGGGGGAGTTAAGGAGTCTCCTGAGAAAACAATGAAAACATTTTCAATTTTTGAGGCTCAGATATATACCTGCATCTCTGACGAATATTGTGGAAACCAAGATGAATATATAAAAGGATTATGGCATCACTAGGAGAAAACTCCATTCTTAAATTGGGGAAGGAAAGCAACAGGGCCTGAGGAATGGAGAAGACTGTTTCCAGGTAAATGTGTCCGTTATTAAAACACCACAAAATGAGCCATGCTAGAGACACTTGTGTACTCAAAGGAGAGAAAGACTTTCTGAGTATATTAAAAAAAAAAAAGTAGGTGTATTTTGGGGTATATATCAATATGTTTTTCTAAAATTTATTCCTATCTTTATATATTTTCAGCTGATAATTAGTAGGACCAGGATTTGCACCTAAGAGGTATGATTTTCAAAGCCCTTGCTTTTACTCATTATGTGATTTGGCTTCTCATAAAAGCAATAAGCAAGCTATTTAATATTATTGGTTGCAAATATCTTTACTCATTAATATTTCAATTTTATTTTATATGTAAGTAGGAGGAAGTTATAAAAATTTTAATTTTAGAATATTTAAAAATATTTTGTTTGTTCATTTTATTTTATTTTTGTTAGGAACTAAGGCCACGAGGCCACAGACAATTACATTCAGTGCATATGATAAAATCTAAATGCTTACAAAGGAAGGTTCTCCAGGGTCTTTAAAAAACATAGAAACAAACCGTTTCTTTTTCTTCTCAATACAATTTTTTAAATTAATTAAAAAATTTATTTTTGGCTGTGTTGGGTCTTCGCTGCTGCGTGCAGGCTTTTTCTAGTTGTGGCGAGTGGGGGCTACTCTTCCTTGCGGTGTGTGGGCTTCTCATAGCCATGGCTTCTCTTGTTGAGGAGTACGGGCTCTAGGTACACAGGCTTCAGTAGTTGCGGCACGTGGGCTCAGTAGTTGTGGCTCATGGGCTCTAGAGCACAGGCTCAGTAGTTGTGGTGCACGGGCTTAGTTGCTCCGCGGCATGTGGGATCTTCCCAGACCAGGGATTGAACCCGTGTCCCCTGCGCTGGCAGGAGGATTCTTAACCACTGCGCCACCAGGGAAGTCCCCAAACAGTTTCTTATTACCACTGTATACTCAGAAAAATCCATACTAGAAATGTTCTTAAAAGGGTTCTAATGCAATCTCATATACTGTGTTTGCTCTTACACAAGCTTCTAAAAAGTTAAGCTTCAGTCCAGTCCATGTCTATTTATAATTAATTTTGCATTAATGCACACCCAAATTTAGTGGTGTCTTACTGTACAAAAATTAGTATTCAGAAATTCCTCCTGGATGATCTTGAGAGGAGAACTAGTGCAAATGAATTTTTCCTATTTGTGACAAAGACTTAGTGAGTCAAAGTCTTCTCCCAAAGACTGACTGTATGATATCACAAATTCTGTCTCTTAGAGTGTAGATATATGAGCAGAATTGAGGGTGCAACTCTGATGGTTAATTACCTCTCTCCTTCAGTACATGGGCATTTAGGGGAGTTGAGAATGGTCAGATTGAGCCAGCATGCATGTGGTCTGCTGGCCTACACCTATCCTCTCTTTATTGCCAGTGGAAACAAAAGGGGCTGGAGTATGACACTTTATACTCACATACAGAATCCCTTCCTTAGGGTAAACTTAAATTGCTTAGAAAAGAACCCTGCAAAGTAATGCCTTCTAGATACCACTACACCAAGGAATAGTAGAAAACTAATTACCACTGCTGAGAGAAACACACCAAGGCCAAACACAGAACATAACAAGGCTACCATCTGCCTTGCCTGTATTCAACAAAACACAGATATTTAGATGGAAAACAAACAAAAAAAGGACTATTGGGAATCTCCCAGGAGCTCCTGGGTCTAAGCCTCCAAGAAATAAAGTTGTGACAAATAAAAACTGCTATCTTCATACTTTTGTACTTAGGTAGCTCATAAAATTTAAATTTATGTGTTCCTCTTTGCATATTCCTAAGTTGACGTGTAAAAGCTTTAGTTGTAGCTTTAGATAAGATTATTTTTTAATAACAGGAAGTTAAAAGATTGTAGACTTGAGAAAATAAAATATGATGAGGTTTGACTCTGACTGGAATAAAACCTCTATATCTTGATAAAATAGATTTTAATTACCTTACTAAATATAGTACACTAAATCTGAAAGAAATCATGTAAAACTTTTATATTCAATATCTTTGATTTTATTCAGTGCTATCTGGGAATTTTTAATTGTTTTGGAAAACATTCCAGTTACATTTAAAATAATCAGTCTAAACAACTTATATTTGAAGTTGGGGCATTCTAATACTGGCCAAATGACTTTTTAATGTCAGCCACTTTTCATTTTTAACAGAAATATGAATAAGACTGTGAAAGAAAGGAAGTTTGATTAATCTGTACAGGAAGTTGCCCCCAACCCATTGTTTTGATTTTTCCTTTGACTAGCACTAGAAGATTTTTACACCTCAGGGCAACGCACCATCTTCAGAGTTTGGATGACTGAGAGATGTGTATTTCTTCTGTAAAATGGCTAAAAGAACTATTTTGAAGGTAGGGTCATTCTCAGGCAAATCAATTTTCTGGAAGAAATTTTATATGGCGTTTAAATATCTACAAATTGATCCCCTAAAATATACAGGACTGTGTACCACTCAAATATCTTCTCATAATTGAAAGGGTACACTTACCTCCTTTTGAATTGCTGGGTTAGGGAAGAGCTCCCTTCCTAGAAGTCATCAACCATCTTATAATAGGAATAACCTAAGGCATCTATTGGTGGGAGTGATGACAGAACAGGTGACAAAGGCAGAAGGGGTAAGGGGAATGTGAGCTTCTTCTGGGGACACTTCAGAACCCTGGGGAGGGCAGAGGATTTACCTGGCATGTAGAATAAACAAGTATTCTATGTGAGTTACAGATGAGAGTCTAAAATTCTCTTAGTTCAGTTTTCAGTAAGAGATGAACTCATTCACTGTCCTTTGGAGCTGAAATGGGTGTTAGAATCATGTGGTTTATATTTTTGTTCTCAAAGCCTACATCCCTGTACCACACCTTCTCTGGTTACCTCTGCCCTGGGCAAAGAGCTGCTCATGGTTAGTGATAAGTGTGCTCAGCTTGACCTGCCCTGGACAGGATGTTGCCAATTCCTCAGAAAGCAAAAGCCACGACCACACTCCGGGCCTCACAGTCAGCCCCTGTACTGAGTGCAAGTGTACAAATTCAAATACACACACACACACACACACACACACACACACACACACCACTGAACATCAGCATTGGATGTCAGCAGGCACCCCCTAGAAATCTAGACAATCCATCCAGACTCAACTGACTCTTTCCAAGCTCAATGGACTCTGGAAAAGTTTGAGTGTCTCTCCTTTACTCACATCCACTAGAAGCCAGGCAGTGGTAAACTTTGATGAGAGTGTGGGACCAGGGCCCCTTTCTTTAGTCTGTCTCTCAGATCCCTAACAGTTTGAATATAAAGTTAGGGCCAGAAGTAAAATAATTTTCTTACGTATTAAAGAAATCATTAAATAAGTTGTCTTCTTTGTTATTCAAACAATTAAATGTGGATTTAAACATTTATCTTTTGGGTGAATATTTTGATTCATATCTAAATGAACTGTTCATCTGTTCTTTGAAAAAAATTTCTCTGAGGTTACGGTTGCTACAGTAGCTGCTTCTTGACAACTGAAATAAATGGAAAATGGAACATTTGTTCAATTCTGTTGATTTTCCTAATCATTGAACCTCAACCCAATTTGTTCACTAGAATTTGAACCCCTGGTGGACCAGGACTCTTGTTTTTGTTTTTGTTTTTGTTAGATCTGGCACTTGTCATGGTATCTAGCAAAAAGAGGGTAGTTAATACATATTAGTTGTGTGCACAGTTGAAAACTGCTTATTTCATTGTGAAAACAGTGAGTTAAAACAAAAACAATTATATTCATCATTCTACAATCTGCTTATATAATTCAGATCTACTTTCTGGATATGCTGTGGAATGGAAGGTCAATCAACTTTATCTCCTGAACAAAAAGGAAGAAAGATACCACTAGGAATTAAAGATAGATGTTTCCTTGTTTGCAAATATATTCTATACATAAAACTTATTATTATTTTTTTTCCTGTAGAAGAAACATCGTCAGAATCGTAAACTCAGAGGTTACCCAGTCTGCATTTTATTACTGTGGAGAAGATGTCTATTCACACAACTGCCAATTGCTTTATTTTTGATAAAGCATCTGTAATTACTTTTAACTTAGAAAACATGTAACCTTAGTTATGTTAAAAAGGAAAACAGCATAAAAACTGGCTATATACATATTTAAAAGCATAAGCATAAAAATACTAATTAAGATAAAACATTATACCATAATCTCTATAATAAACACAAATTAATAATCCAATCAGGAGCATGAGCACCTTCAGAAAATTATGACATGAATCATAATCTTACAAAAAATTAAGTTAAGGAAAATAATGTGGACTTTGGTTAATAGCCTAGTTAATTCTTGACACCTCTGAGGATTTTTTTTCAGACTATATAAAACAAAACCTTCATCTGTTAATAAAGTAGATTTTTTTTTAAAAGAAGTTCTGTACTTTGCAGTTCCTCAAACAATCAATATGTGGAAGAATTTATTTAAAAGCTGTCAAGCAGCAGGAGAAACTAGAGAATACAAACAAAATTGCACTATTCTTTAAGTAAGATTCTGAGATAAAAACAGACATAAGGCATTTCTGACAGCCTCTTGAAGATTTAAAAATGGAAAATTTAGTTACCATTGTAGTGGCTTCCGTTGTAATGGGTGCTGTGAGGTGCTGCCTGGATTCTCCTTCAGGACTGAGGCATTTATTTCTCCAACTGCAAAGTGCTGGTGGCTGACAGCTCTCAGCTGAGTTCCTTTTCAGGAATGGCTTTTGTTGTGACTGCATCGGATCCACCTCTTCCCTGTGCCTAATCCTATGTTCTCTCCCCCACATAGGTAAATCAGAGTGTGTCCCCAGTGAACGCCCTGCACATAAATCTCAGACTCAAAATCTGTTTCCTAGGGAGCCCAACCTGATACAGGCATTCAGACTAAAACACAAACAAACAAACAAAACTCTTGTGTGTTTATTAGGGCAATACAACTGATTGAAAGTAAGAAATCTGTCTTAACCTTTAATATCTGAAACAGCTTTGAAGGTACCCAGGCATCTGCAGGTGGATTTGGTTCAGCGATTTGAACAGGTGTCTTTAGGTAAGCAAGTCTTTAAGGACGCACCTAAATACACGCACACAGTCGGTGTCATGCTTCTCATTGCCCATCTTACCAATGTTGCCATTTCCTTATTTCTTCCTATTTGGCATTTATTTATTTTGTTACAACCAGATATACTCAAAATTTACGTAAATGAAGACCAAAAAATATATTGTAGTTCGACTAAATTTTTATGGGGTACAAATGTGCAATCAGCCCTTTCACGACTGCCTAAAGCAACCATTTCCCAAACTTACTTGGATCATAATAAACTGGGACACTTTTTAAAAATGTGGAGATTCTGGTTCAGTCATTCAGTGGGGTTTGACAGCTTTAACATGTTCCCAGGCGAATATAATAATCAGGTAAACCTGAGAAAATAATAACTGTAGAGAAACCAATGGGCTTGTAGTACTACAGCCTAATGTGTCTCAAACTTTAATGTGTGTAAAAATCAGTGGGCATCTTGTTAAAATGCAGATTTTGACTCACTAGTTCTGATCTAAGGCCTGATATTCTGCCTTTCAAGCAAGCTCCCAGGTGATAATGATTGTCCATGGAACACACTAAAAGTATGGTAGTAAAAAAAAAAAAAAGAGTGGTAAAAGTATAGCCCATTCAGTACCTAGAAGCGCATTTCACATATGTATCTTAGGTCTTTGGAAAAACGGGCCCTTTGAAGATTTAGTGCTTTACATAAGAGCAAATGCACTTACCCCATTCTCTCTGTTGTTGTTGTTGTTGTTATTATTATTTTGCAATTGATATCTGCAGAAGAGGGAGAAAGGAAATCTTTTTTAGTCCACATGATCATCGAACTATCCTTTGGTTTGATGGCCATCACTACTTCCAGTTGCTGGAGATGCCTGGGACTCTCACTCCCTTACAAATCTTCCTGATACAAACTCCCACTGTTGATTTCAAGTATTCTCAAATTGATCATCTGCTTTTTCATACCCGCAGTTAGCTTGATGGATGGATTTTAAGGGACTCAGGAAGCGTCCTCTAGGGTATCTGACGTGTTCTTGGGTGACATACAGAGTAAAACTAGTCAATAGATTGGGTTTATTATATGTTTCAATTTAAAGGTAAAATGACTTTTATAATCAGTATATGAATTGGTAGCTCAACCTTGATGATGAGCATTAAACATATGTTTTGAAAGTAACTTATCACAGTCATGTCCTCTTCTAGTTCTGCTTTTTTGTCTAGTCTTTCCACTTTGGGTGCCCTCAAGTGTATAACAGTTGT
This sequence comes from Aethalodelphis obliquidens, assembly GCF_003676395.1. Lineage (NCBI taxonomy): Eukaryota > Metazoa > Chordata > Mammalia > Artiodactyla > Delphinidae > Aethalodelphis > Aethalodelphis obliquidens. The sequence goes on along the minus strand of NW_020837946.1, from coordinate 84,100,483 downwards.
GTTTCAGACAGCTATGCCTCTTATGTAGAAGAGGGATTTTTGTAGACATCTGTATATCATATATATATATTTTTTTCTTTTTGTCTTTCCTGATTAAACATTACACAGTCACTACTTCAATGTCTTTATTCTTGGGACTATCTGGAGATAAAACTAACCCCAATATAATTAAATTAAATTAAATAACAACTAAGGTGTCAGATAACTTAAGTGAAGGTCTCCCTAGAATAGAGAAGTCTTTGTCACAGAAACCTAAGTCCTCCTAGAACGTCTTTGCCCTTGGTTTTGATTCTGATTTGAACTGAGTGATATTTTCTTTCAAACCCTCACAAAGACTGCTGATCTTCTGCTCTAATTTCAAACCAATGATTGATATTCTTGCAAAGTTTTTCCCTTATGGTTAATTCTTTTTTATTTTTTGACACAGATTTGGAAAATGAGTTTCCTACAAAGACATTCCTAAATTCCAAAATTATTTTTTGAAAATCTTACCTTATAGGATTTCTTTTTTACTTGTATTAATTAGTAAGAAGTATAAAATATTTTCAAACTCTAGATGAGCTGGTTTGTTCATTTTCACAGTTTGGAGTTTTCCTTCATGTGTGAGAACTAGGTTAACACCCTTTACTGTATGCTATTGTTAACTACTACAAGTTGCTCATATGTCTTGTATGACTGAATTTTGGAAGGGTAATTCAGAGTCTAAATCAGAACCGGATACTGACCTACTTGAGGCAAAGGTATGGATTAATACTAATGCTTTGCAAAGGTTACTTCCATAAACCCTGCCCCACCTTCTTGGAACCTCAGGAGTTTAAGGTAAAACAGGCAAGCAAAGCAAACACATTTTTGTCTTCCATGGTTCCCAAATCCTTTTAAGTAATTTTACTCCCTGTCCATGCCTTCTCCTACACATTGCTTCTCAAACTTTAATATGCTTCAGAATACCCTGGAGGGCTTGTTAAAAAACAGATTGCTGGAAATAACCCCCAGAATTTCTAATTCAATAGCCGTGGGGTGGGACCAAAGAATTTATATTTCTAACAAATTTCCTTGGATACTGATGATGATACTACTGGTCCAGAGAGCCCATTTTCAGAAGCACTGTACCTCAGTGTTTTCAAATTTCTCCTCAACAGTCTCTGGGTTTTCTCTTCCCACATCAAATGCTATCTGACTATTTAACATCTGCAGCGACATGGATGGACCTGGAGATTATCATACTAAGTGAAGTAAGTCAGACAGAGAAAGACAAATATCATACGATATGGCTTATATGCAGAATCTAAAAGTATGATACAAATGAACTTATTTACAAAATAGAAACAGACTCACAGACTTAGAGAACAAACTTATGGTTACCGGGGGGGAATGGTGGGTGGAAAGGATAGGCTGGGAGTTTGGGATTGACATGTACGCAGTGTTATATTTAAAATAGACAACCAACAAGGACCTACTGTATAGCACAGGGAACTCTGCTCAATACTCTGTAATAACCTAAATGGAGAAATAATTCGAAAAAGAATAGATACATGTATATGTATTACTGAATCGCTCTGCTGTATACCTGAAACTAACACAACATTGTTAATCAACTATACTCCAATATAAATTAAAAATTAAAAAAATTAACTACCTATATATGCAACAATATTAACAAGCCTCAAAAATGTTATGCTGAGCTAAAGAAGACAGACACAGAAATGTATGTACTATATAATTCAATTTATATCTGTAGTTCAAGAACAGGCAAAACTAACCCAAGATGATCTAAATCAGAATAGCGGTTGTCTCTGAACATGTGGGAAGAATACTTGGAAACAATCATGGGGGAACGTTCTGAGGTGATGCAAATGTTCTATATTTTGGTTTGCGTAATAGTAACATGGGTGTACTTTTGTTAAAACTCTGCCAGTTATACAACAAAGATCTGTAACATTTTATACATATAAATTATACCTCAAGGAAGAGAAGAAATGTGATTGCCAAAAATAAAAATGGCTGTTGGTAGAAAAATATCTGTTAAGCCAATTTAGACTAAAATTAAGAAGATAGACATAATATGGTTCTCCCCTCAACAGCATTTGAATTTTGATTGACAACCCAAGAAACAATTCTTTATTAATAATGGATTGTCAGGTATTTACTAGACTGTGGTTATACTACTGTGGGGGCAGGGAAGATTCCTGAGACCATTTCTCTCTCTCAGTACCCTTTCTCTTTTGTTGATTAGGTTATCTACACATCTTGGATTTTTATTTACTTTTAATTTTCTCAGCATGGGTAAGTATCCATACTTTCTTACCCTCCTAAGTAATGTAGCACTCTCCCCAACTCAACAAAGTCTTTATCATAATATCACATTTTATGGCATCTTTCCACTCTGAAATTGTCTTGTTTATTCATGCTTCCTTGGGGATTGTTCATGCCATTCAACCATACTGTAAACTCTGCAGGAAGAGGTAATATGTCTGTCTTGGTTTCAGTGTATTGCCAGCACCTGAAATAGTACCTTGAACATATTAAGAATTCAATAAGTGTACATGGAATGAATAAAAGAATGGATGAGTCAGTTTCTCAACTCTTCTTAGAGTAAACCAAACACTCTGGCCAATTCTATATCTGTCTCAATTTCATTGGGTCACTAAGACCAAAGATGAATAATGTCAGGCCACCTCCAAGACTCTAGAGATGCTCAGTGAGGCAGAGGTAGTATGCATGCTAGTATAACCCCACATCTTCTGAATGGCCTATAAGCTCATCTCCCATCCAGGAATACCTCCTATCTACCCAAAGGGACCGTAGAACGGTGCCAGGCACTTTCTTATGGAGTATAATATAGACAAAAAGGAAAATACCTTGATCCTAACATAGTTCTTAATCCAGCTGCTTGGTCCTGGAGATCACAACACTGTACTGTGGGTGGCAACAGGGAAGAGCAGAGTGGTGGCTGAGCAATGACAAAATGCAAAGTATTTCTTAATGTTGTCTTTTGTCATTTTTCGGTACTCTCAGTTATACTAAAATTTAATCATTCAGCACTTATTTTTCAGTTTCTAAATCTGTAGAAAGTAAGAGGCATATCTGTGTTAAAAGAAGTCCTACTCTGCCCCAGGAAATTTCCAGTGGCTACATACACATCTGTTCACCTTGGAAACTTGAAAAAACCCACTCACAACTCACGAGGAATGCAGTGGGCAGAAGATGGCACAAGAGACCTCATGGCCAGCTCTAGACAATGGCAGAAAGTAAGTGGACTGCTCAAGATGATGCTCCTTAAATTTCCTTTGCTAGAGCTGCTACCTGAAAGTACATTTCTATACACATTACATTGAGAATTAGGTCTCAAAGTTTAAAAACTCTGGTTCTAGGTTTTGCTGCTAACATCTTATATGTCCTTGGACACAAATGACCCTTAACATAGAAATAATTATTCCTGACCCATTGATAGAAAGCTATTCTGTGCAATAATAGAGGCAAAATACTTTCAAACAATCAAAATATATTATCTGAATGTGAAGTATTGTTTCTATTTTTATTAATGGTAAATAAGATATTCTTATCTGATAATGACTGTTATAGTATTATAAGCATACAAGAAATACAAAGAGTATTACAAGCATTATTTAAAAGTAAAGCACTTTCTTTTAAACTCTAGATGTGTATTTTTCAACATATACACTGGAAGTATTTTAAATAATGTAATCATAAATTTGTGAAAAGGCCTTAAGTATTACCTTATAATCTCTTCATCATATAAATAAGGAAAATTAAGCCCAGAAAAATTAAGCCCAGAAAACTTAAGTGACTTACTCTATAGATATCACAACAGTTTATTTACAAGATTAAGTCTAGAACCCAGAGATCTTTTTACTTCAAATTCAAGGAGTGAAAATGACCCAGATAGTGAATAATTTTCTGCTTATTTGGTATCTTTAAGGACTAATCTTATAAATACTAAGTTCCAGGCCATGGATACCTCAGCATGATATTACTCTTCTAGAGTCGTTTGCCATGGGCTAGAGATTTAAAAGATCAGTGAAAAATATGAAGCTACCTAGTAGAAAGTGGACTGTGCATCCATTCTTATATGTGAAAATGATTTGTTTACAACTTAATCCTTGGATCCTTGGGAATTTTCTTTTTTGCATGGCAACAAGCATTTGTACTATCAGTTAAACCTTAAAAACACTGTTGTTGTTTTCAGAAAGAGAAAATGTATTGGGGGAATCCATTTAGTAAGGTTGAGTCTTCTGAAAGATGTTGCTGTCATCACTATGGGCCATTTGGTTCACCTGCTAACTCCCAGGAACATGTATATAGCAGAAGGTCTCTGCCCCAGGCAGTCCCTCCTAATGCTGGCGCCAGATCAGTAGAATGGATTGCATACATATATGTGTTTTGTCACCTCCACAGTACCAGAGAGCTCAAATGTTGAACATTTTATTCCCTTTCGTGGCTGAGAAACGTGTGTTCCTTATAAAAGGTTTAGGGATGGCATACTGTGTAATAGCTCAGATGAGTGAAAACAAATTTAAATATAAGCAATATACTGCCTTATACGTTGCATGTTGTAAATACTCTTAGAAACAGTAAGGGGCTTTATTACATTTGAACCTCAGGTCTTTCAACTTCCCTGAGAAAAGAGAACAAATGGTAAATGCATGAGAAAATAAGTAACTAACCTCTGTGATTTCCCACTTCAGCTCAAGCCTGGATATTTTTGTCAGTTGTTAATTACAGTCATATTTCTCTAAAGCATTTTCTTTTTTTAAGGGGAAAAAAAAGGAAGAGAAGCATTTCAAGGAGAAAGGCTAAGACGTGCAGTCCAGGTTCATGTTTTTCTGAATGGAGAGGAACTTATTGGAATGAAGGAATTGGCAGGGCTGCCTACCAGAGAAGAGGGAGCTGGGCATTTAGCTGGAGTAGCTGAAAGTAGAAGTCAGGAACTCAGAATGGGACAAGTCAAGAGGCAGGGCTAAACCCTGATTCAAAGGAGAATATGTCAAGAACTCTGGCTTGAAAGTGAGGGAATTCTCAGGAAAAAGATGAGAAGAAATTATGGTGAAATGTGAATATGCTCATTTAGCCAAGAAAATCTGCTCAATGTTGCATTGTGTTCTCTTTTTCCTGACACGTGCTTGTATATGATGATATGTTGATCCCGACGCCTCTAACACTGTGGATCATTTTGCTGTACCTCATACATCTATCAGAGTTCTGGTTTAAGGGCAAAAAGGGAAAGTAGTATTTTTACATGAGGAGGAATTAAGGCATAGAGAAGTAAATGAACTGATTTAAGGTCACATAATTAAATTACTAATGGGATTTGCATTAGGGCCAGTGTCCTAACCCCACATCCTGTATCATTTCTAGAATTGTTACATTGAATGTGACCACTGAGGTCACTTAGTCTAGTTTTCCATCATCTGCCCCACCTTCCCGTGGAGGTTAAAATCCACCCACCTCACCTTTATCCTGATCATTCTTTTCAGGGTGAGTGGTAGTTCCCATCGAGAATACTAAACAGATGGTTTTGTTGAGCATGAAATCCTGGGTTTCTCTGAAATGCCCTGAAATGTCAGTTACTGTTTTGATTGCTTTCTTATTTTTCTATACAGACACTTGTTGACAGGAAACTCTGTGGCCACCATTCATTGCATTGAAGTAATCAAACAACCACAAACTGTCACTGTCACTTTCATTTCCTGTCATCATTCATCTTCTTTAGCTGCTCCCAGTTTATCACTGGAGTCGGATGCCACCTCCATCTGTGTATCAGGAAGGGCAGGCTGTAGGTGTGTGCAGGTGCTGGAAAGAGACCTGAGAGAGAGGCAGTGAATGCTTGCAACTTAGCTCCTGGTTTTCAGTTTATGTCATTCACCTGTGGATTTAGAAACTTTTTTTTTTTTTCTAGGATCAAATGGAAATCCTTGCCTTATTGCTGCAGGATTTTCTTAATTCTCCTACAGTAGTTAAAGACTATCTCTAGCTTCACTTCGTTTGTTGTAGCTTGTGCAGGAGTGATGCAAGGCAGGCTTAACTGCTTCCATCAGCAGCTGCAGGAGAAGGCTTTGTGATGGTAAGAATTGGATTTGGTTGTCCTTCACAAGGACATTTCTCCCAGCTGTTTCTATATAAATGGATGTCTCTATAGCTGGGAAGACTATCAGGAAACAGGTGTTTTTCTATTAATAGCTAGGATGTATCAAAGGAAGGAGAAGGTACAGCAGTGAGTGAAAATCAGGTGGTCCACGGTTGAATACTTTGTACACAATAACTAATCACTCAAAGCTTATATCTATTTATAATAAGGTCTATAATTACAAGCCAGGTGGCTGTGGTTAGGAGATCCTGGGGTTTTAAGCAGGTTACTTCACTCACCATTACAGCTTTAGAGGAGACACAGCCACCTGGGCAGTGGTTGGTGTGGTATGTGCCTATCAGTGGCACATATGTGATCTGCCCTAGTGCCTTTCTGCACTGTCTTCTAAATCTGCACACGTGAAAGCTGGGCTCTACAAATCTCATTCTCTATTTGAAAATATAATGCCCAGAAAATTTTACATGAGATACTATGGGTTTTGGGTTCAGAAGTTTTGCTGTGTTTTTTCCTGATGAATTGATATAGATTGGGGTTTGCTAATACAATATTTTGAAATCCAAAATGTCATGCTACCTGTTGACTCTGTGTCTATAGAGTCTTCATTTGTTCCTTATTTAATTCAGAATGCATAGGAATAGTTTGAATAGTTCTATAGTGGCAATGGTATATTACGAAAGTGAATCTTTTAGTAATTAGTAAATAAAAAATATTTATTGAGTATCTCTTATAGCTAGTGACTGTGTTAGGGTCTGGGGAGGGGGATAAGACATATAGGAGATGGTCCCTGTACTGAAGTCGCTTTCTTCTTAACTGAAGATATAAGCTATGATAAAAAGATTAGAAAAAAAAACTGTTTATATCAAATGCTCTGTCCCTGGAATATTTGCTAAAGCTGGTAAAACATGAGAGATTACTGTGCAAAGAGATTGGTTACATTTAAAGTTCAAGAAGAAGGTAGCACTGGAAACATGGATAGGAATTAAGTAAAAAAAAAAAGTCAAGGGCATTTGGGTGTAGCAATTGTTTTAGTTTTCTATCTCTGCGTAACAAATCATCACGAACTTAACCATTTAAAAGCACGTATTTATTATCTCCCAGTTCTGTAGGTCAGATGTCCAGCAAGACTTGGCTGGGGTCTCTGTTCCCTGTCTTCTATGGCTGCAAATAAGGTATTATCCAGGAGGCTTTGATATTTGTAGCTCAGGGTCCTCTTCCAGACTCCTGTGTGTGTCGGCAGAATTCAGTGCCCTGCAGCTATGGGATTGAGGTTCCAATTTTCTTTTGCCAGCTGTTGTCCAAGGGCCATACTCATCTCCTGGAGGTCACGCGCAGGTCCTCACCACGTGGACCTTCCAGAGGCCCTCTCACAACAGGCAGCCTCTTTCTTGAAGGCCATCAGGAGAATGTCTGCTGCTTCAAATTTTCCTCTTCAGAAAGAAGCTAGTCTCTCTTTAAGAGGCTCACCCAACTAAACCAGGTCCATCCAGGTTAATCTCCCTTTTTAAAATTAACTCAAAGTTAGCAGATTACTCAACCCAATTAGTATCAGAAGTAAAATCCAATCATATTCACAAATCCTACCCACATTCAATGGGGCAAGATTGCACAGGGTGGATACACAAGGAGGCAAAACTCTCCTAACCATCTCAGCATTCTACCCACTGCAGTAATAGCAACAACACGGCATGAGATGGTACTTACCTGGTGTGTTTGGAAGATAGCAGATCAGCCTGACTGCACTAATCAATGGTGAAGTAATTTTAGACCTGTAAATTTGGAAAAAAGAAACAATAAATGACTCAGGTTCTTAATCCAATTTGGTTGGTTTTATGTACTTAGTGCAGCATTTTAAATGAGGGAGTGAAAGGACCCAGCACCCAGTGAGCTTAACAATCTTGAGACACTTTGTCCACTCTATCTAAAGTCACCAAAAATGACTTAGAGTGGGATTGGCAAATCCTTCCCTTGTTTGGAAGCCTTAATGACATCATAAATATAATATGTAAAATAATAATAATAATCAAAGCACAAGTTGTGATTTTAGTAAACATTTAATGGACCAGCTAGACTAAGCACTCATTGACTTTGGTACATGTAAATTCAATTTTTCGGAAATTGTTCTCTGATTGTTCTCTCAAGTATGTATGAGAAAAAAATTATATCTTTAAATGGTTTACTGTTTGCATTGTAAAGTTTGCTTCTGTGCCTTTTTGCTATTAAATCTCTCAAGTTACAGGTCACTCATGAGAGCTGACACAATACGGTGAAAGATCTAGATGGATTGGTAGTAAATTTGTGGGTATTTTTCTTTTTAATAGTCTTTGCAGGGCTTGTAAATGCCTTAGGCAACTTCTTCTTCTTCCTTACCCTTGTCATAAGGCCAGGTTATGAACAAAAAAGAACAAATATTCCTTCCAAGATCAGTTCATGTGTGAATCAACCTTTTTTGTTGGAAAAAAAATAAAACCCATTTTTTGTTTCTAGGTATCTTATCTTAAAGAAAAATCAAGACCCTTAGTATACTCTCTTGAGGTTTATAAACTTCAGAATGTTATGAAACATGAGAAATTCACCACAGAATCTGGAGCAAAGTTCATTGATGATGCCCTGGGACGTGATCATTTGTTGCTCTTTTATGATTGTCTCAGAAGGCAGTGCACCAATTCAAAAATAAGAGTGTGCTACTATTGGCATTATGACACCTCTTCCAAAGGCATCACTTTACAGAGCCAATGATGTTTTAATATTTCCTCTCTTTGGAAGAAGTTATATGATTCTCTTCTATAGTCACAGCCACTTTGTCCCCAAATACTAACCTATAACAATGGGTATGTTCCTGATAAATCTAAAGAGATAGCTGTTACACAGTCTCTTGATCATGTGCATGTCTGGAATTTAGAACTTGGACTTACAATCTTTATCCAAGAAGCCTTCTCTAAGTTCTAATCTAGCAGTCTGGGACTTTTCATTGACATTATAAGATGAATAGATAAAAATTAAAATTATGCATTTCTGTTGGTTTTCCATATGTTCAGATTTTACTCATTGTGCATCTTAAGACTGATGTTTTACTGAAGAATGAGGAGTTAAATATTGGAGTAGGTATATGCAATGACCCAATCATACAAAATATGCTTAACAGCCTTGGTGTCTATGCATCTATCCATGATGGTTGTAACAACTCAAGTTCAGTGGTAATTTCCCTGGAAGGAGCAAGGAGCTGTTAGGAGAAGCTAGGATTTAGCACAGTTATTGTTTTCGTAGTGTTTTCTCTCTCACGAAACCAGAGGTAGCAAACTCACGTGTCCATAGAGGCCATGCAGTTCGTATAAATGAGAGAGGCTGGCTGAGGGGATTCTGGGGGAGAGGAGGGTGCCTGTCCTGCCTACTGGGGTGGCTATTCTTCATCTCCAACTGACCTGCCCATGTTGGAAAGTGAGCTCAGTCATATCTGAGTTTCCAGTTTTTCAACAAAAGCCAGAAGTCTGTATTTTTTTAAAAAATTAGATATCATCCTATATATAAATGTAGGAAGTTAATTAATAATTATTGATAGCGATTGTGGTCAGAAAAATCATACCATCAGGGCCAGACTCACTCTCAGCTACCAGTCTGTAAACATCCCACAAGGCTACACACTCTATGAGAACAGAAAGCCCGGGGCTTTACCTCCAGTTCACTGTGTATCCACATTGCAAATCAAATGACCCACGGGAGGCCCGTTCTAGTTATTGAATGAGGGAATAGTTTCAGGAACCGATTAAGTGCGTTCCATTTCTCGTTATCTTATGAGTAACATGAATTCAAAAATAAGACAAACACAAGGGAAAAAGTAGCAGTACACCGGTAAATTCAGTGATGTCATGGGCTCCATGAGCTTAATATCAGAGTTCTTAGCTTTTGCAAGTTAAAAAAAAAAAAAAAAGGTTGCCTATGGTTAAAAAATCTTGTATGAATTTCAACTTGTATGAATTTCAAAGGATTTATACAAATTTAAAAAATACCAATGCAGGTGACCACAGGGTTATATACTACATGATTCCATTTGTATAACAGTCTTTTTTTTTTTTTTTTTTTTGGCCACGCCGCATGGCATGTGGGATCCTAGTTCCCCAACCAGGGATCGAACCCGTGTTCCCTTCAGTGGAAGCACGGAGTCCTAACCACTAGACAGCGAAGTAATTCCCTGTATAACAGTCTTGAAATCACAAAATTATAGAGATAGAAAGCAGACTCGTGGTTGCCTGGAGTTAGGGATGAGAAGGGGAAGGTGGGTGCAGGACTGAGGTGGGTGTGGGTATAAAAATGCAACATTTGGGGTTCTATGGTGATGGGACAGTTTTGGTTCTTTACCTGACTGTGGTGGTGATACAGAAACACAAGTGATAAAACTGCATAGAAATAAATACACCAACACACACACACACACACACACACACACACACACACACAAAGTACACGTAAACTGGGGAAATGTGAATAATAGATTGTTTCAATGTCAGTTTCCTGGTTGTGATATTATACTATAGTTTTGCAAGATATTACCATTGGGGAAAAATGAATAATATATATATGGGATCTCTCAAGATTATTTCATGCATCTGCATGTGAATCAACAAATATCTCAGAAATTTGATTTAAAAAAAGTGAAAAAAAGAAACAGTCTGTAGAGGGTTATACAATTAGCCCATTACATGCCCTCTTTACCTACCCATGTCACCTGCCTGGTCCTTGTAGGATTTTGAGGGACTTACACTGACTTACACTGTCACTTCTGCAGCCCAGAATGTATCCCTTCAAAGGGAACGCTGTGGGTTTGAAGCTGGAGACAGAACAGAATCAAAGGAGCACAAGACAGTAGGCAAAATTCAGTACGCAAAAGGGGACCTCGAAATTTCTCCAGAGAGAAACATCTTTGATGTTTTCTAGCGACAAAGGATTAGCAAAGCCAGAGCACACGATACTATTGCTAACTGTTCTTGTTATCACTGCAAGTGCATTTCTGCCCAAACAGTACGGTGTGCCCACACGTTCTCTGCTGCTTCTTGTCTCCCATGTGAGCTGGCGGAATAACTTTCAGGGTGATGTCGGGTTTGACCTCACAGAACTGAATCATGATAGAATATACTTCTTAGGTATCTTAGGTACCCGACCATCTATTCAAATATAATTCCTCCGTAGTGAACAAATGTAATAAGCCAGGAGGTTGTCCAAACAATGATGGGTATTTATACAAGAGGTAAATATGGTCAAAGGATCTGCTTTGATTCATGGTCTTAATTTGTTATGATTCTATGAATATGCCATAGAAGGAAATAAAATGCTAATTTAAAGGGGAAAAAAACACTTCGATTGTATTCTAAAACTTGAAGAAATGCAACACGAAAGCCCGGACACTGCTCCTATCTGTGCTCCCTTTGTACACTGAGTCCAGGAGGGAGAACAGGTGAGTCTGAGTCGGGAGTGAGACAGGCTTTCAGAGCCTCGGGTCAGCCTCCCTTGGTCAGCCAGGTACAGGCGGCCCTGCCAAAGGCTCAGCATCCAAAAGCCTTGACTGCAGAGCTGGCGGGAGGGGACAGTCTCTATGTGTTTATAGTCTTTAGCTCTAATTATGTAATTAGATTGGAAAAGGGACTGACTTCTGCGGAAAAGCAACAAAGCAAACAAGGTAAAATTGTAACAGGTCAGTCTGGCTATTATCTCTTTAGCTTTGGGGTGTGTGTGGGCGTGTGTGTGCACGCAAGCTTGCATGTGCCCACAAGCTGGCGCATGGCATTAACAGATAAAGGCAGTCAGGGGTGTATGCAAGGCTATCGTTTTACCTTTAGTGCACCATGGCATCCTGATTATCTCATTGAAATTGTAAGGTAAATGGGATGTTGTAGAAACAGAGGCACTCCCTGGCAGGTAATTGAGCAGACTAATTAGCCTCAAGTACCTGTAATCCTAGGAGATGTACCTTGAGATAAAAGCTAGGGAAAGTCCCTCAAGTATGACAAATAGGTCCCCAGCCAGGTTGGCTCTGGATCAGGTGTAGTATGTCAACTGTGCTGAATGCACCCTATTGATCCAGGAGAGCCTGCACTTTCTGCCACAAATTGAATTCAAATTGCTTACAAGGGGAAGGCATCTGGCTCTACCTGATTCACATTTCAAAATAATTTTCTTCAATACTCCTTCGGTAATAGATTGTTTAGTCTTTTTTAAAATACTGTGTTTCTTTTCAAATCCATCCTCTTAAATCTTGTATATGATTTTCTTCAAAACCATTTTGTAAATGCTATGGATAAATATATTTTAGATACATTTTATATTTTAGAAAAATAGGGAAGAGTTTACTGAAAGATTATGGCCTCTGCCTGTTAGGTGATATTTTATAAAAGGACATTTTGTAATTTACTTTAAAGGAAAGATGGATTTTTTTCTGTTTATTAACTAATTATAAGAACTTAAATAATTAGATATACAGAAGAAAATATAGGATTTTTAGGGGCAAGCAATCTAAAATAGTGTTCCAAACTTCAGCAGTAGAAATTTTCATTCCAATACATTGTTATAACACAGCCTCCCGCCCCCCATACACACACCTGCCAGGTCCCCTCCCTACACATAACCAGAGCAGACAAAAGCAGGGTCCTTGAATAGAGCCAGAGTGGAGAGCTGAGCTCCATCCATCTGGCTCCTTCTCTCCTCTTAGTGAAGTCTTTGAGGGGTCTCTAAGGAACCCTAAAAATCACTAGACTGGGTGATATTCAGTCTTTAAGTGGGACCATATCTAAACGATTTCAGAAGAATGAGAATCTAGGCTATTTTTGAAACCTATTGCTGAGTGACATCCCATAATTTCTTGCTAATCAATTAAGTAACCAACACTGCCAGAGAACTCTTCCTGAGCATTATAGATTTTATTTCTGATCTGACATTGGGATCATCTCCTTCATTCTACAAATATTCATTGAGCATCTATTATATACCAGGCACTGTTCTGGGAACTGGAGAGGCATAAGTGAACAAAACAGACAAAACATACCATACTTCCAGAGACAGATAATCTTCAATTAGCAAAATAAGTAAAATTTTCAGTAATACTAGAAGATAAAAGTACCAAGGAAAATAATAGAAGAAGTGTAAGAGGGGTTAGTGACAATTTTAAATGGGGTAGTTAGGGTAAGCCTATTTCAGAAAGTAATATATGAACAGAGAGGTCAATGAGAGGAAGATGATAGCCATGTGGATTTCTGGGGAATAATGCATACATAATAATACATAATAATACAGACATACTTTATTTATAGCAAACACTAAATTGTATAGATTATGCTTATTTTTAATTTAGCCAAATACTTCTGGATCATGATTCAGTGAGAAAAGCCAAGGTCCCCAACCTCTAATATAAAGAAAGGCAATTAAGGTAAATGTAAAAATGTTGGAAGTTCATACAAAAATAAAATGTTGTTGCTGTTGTTTTGTTAGGTAGTATGGGTTAAAAGAGAAAGTAAGCTACCATTTGATAATACTTTTAATTAATGGCTTCCATGCATTTCATAGTGCTCTTTTCCACTTTCTCAGTCTTAAAGCTGGGGTTGAGAAGTTAGGTTGGCAAGATAACTAGTACTGTGCTAGAGCTGGCTTGAACCAGCTCATGACAGCCATTTGTGGGCATCTCTTCCCGATTCTCCATTAGCAACGTCACTTCGGCAGATTGAAATCAGCTGTGAGTGGGTATACTTATGCCATAGAAATTGAAAACACTGCAAATCTGCCTCTCCATACCCCAAGAACTGGTTGTTAAACACTTACCAGAATACCAATGAAAACAACCTACTGAGACAATTTTCAATAGGTTCAACCCATTGTTTTGATCTTAAAAAATGTGCCAGTATTCTCAAGAATTCTTCATAAATGGTCCCTTTAGATCAGCTACCAGGATTATTTGAATACATTTTTTTCCCACTCTAAGAAACTTGGCCCAATTAGTTATCTGTTTTATTCCTAGTCAGATGATCACAAGCAGAAACTGCCTCTGATTATCTAAAGTTAGGGCAAAACACTTCTTGTGATGTTCATTTTAAATGGAGTCTTGATCTATAGTTTGGAATTCTTCTGTCCTCTGCGGAAAATAATTCTAATACTAAAAGGAGGTAAAAGTGATACCTTGAAACATAAAAATATTCTGATCAAAAATCACAAAGAATAAAAGTGGGACAAACTGAAAGATAAATAGTGTTATCTGTAGACAGGACTAAATATTTTCCAGATTGGTTATTTGTGTGAATATTTTGGTTCTTTGTATGAATCCTACAAAGAACCAAAATAATTGAAGAAATACTAATTGGAGGGTGCTGAATTGACTGCTTCACCTAAATTTACCTTTGACTCAGCAACTCAGTTAACAACTAACTAATATGATCGTATTTCTGATTTCAGAAAGTACATCTGTTTCCCAATTCACTTTCAGGATTTAGAAGACATTTTTGAACTAGGCTATATAGGAAAGATTGATAATAAGTCAGAATTTCCCTAATTCTCAGGATTTTATATCATAATGTTTTATCTGCCTTAGTGAAGGTTTGCAATGAAATCAACAGTGTTTCTAAGCTGAAAGGTTGCAAGACTGTTAAGCTAATTACTGCAATACACCTACAGGGGCTGAAAACTGGACCACGTTTGTTTGGAGGGATACAAGGTACAAACTAGACAGCTGCTTTTTTCTCACTCATTTCACTCTATTACTGGTTAACTTAGTGGAAAAATGTAAATTTTCCAGGGATTTTAGGTTGAAGGTATCTCAGCCAACATAGATGTGTGCTTGACTTGAGGTCTAATTTAACTCCCATGTAGTATTGATTGACACAGACCACCAGGGACACTTAAAATTTTCCTTTGCCAAAGGTAGACAAAGGTATGAGAGTAAAGTGTAATAAATGCCCCTGTCCAGTCCCATGTCGATATCCAGCTGCCTTTTGTGTGTGTGTGTGTGCCATTTTGAGTGCATCAGTATTTCACCTTTATTGTAGTGTGATAAAACACCTTTCAAAATGGCCAGAGGGACACTCACCAGTAAGCATTTAGGCAGTACAAATTTGAGTGAACAGGAGGACATTTAGCAGGGAATATTTTTGAGGTCAGAGTAGTCTGCGTAGGAGCTGAATCAGCTAAATGCAGAGTTAAGAGCTACAGTACCTGCCGCAAAGTAAATATAGATTACCTTCTTGATGACAAATTGATCCACTGGACAAGGATCTTTAAGAAAAAAAGACAAGTGCAAAAAAATTAAGTAATTCACACTGACCAATTTTTTAACCCTTTATCTCATAACCATCCTATCTCTGTCACTTTCTACTTCACATCATTTCAGTATAAAAGAATCTATTGAACAAATAAACACCTATACAAAACTCAAAATTCCAACTTTAGCCTGAGCAATTTTGAAAGACAAATTAATTCGTCCTCATTTAACTTATGATTCTATACAATCACCACATTAATTATCACTTCTAGGTCTGAAGAACATAGCAAGCACTATTAAGCAATTGTTGTGATTATCACATCTAGAAAACCTATACATGGGTAGAAAATCAGCTTAATGCACAAGCACCGTTTTGAATTAATTCAGCAAATATTTCTGAGCCTTTACTATGAGCCTGGCTGCTCTTATATGTTTATTTAGAAAATTGCTGTCTTCAGAAGATCTCTTTCAATCTGATTAGTTCACTTTATTAAAACTGACTAGATTTCAGTGCAGAAGGAGTAGGGGTGGGTGGGTAATGCCTTCATTTATTTAGTTAGCAAACATTTATTGAACAAATACTCCAAGCAAGGTTCATTGGCAGATGATGGCTTATCAGCCTCAACCACTTAGTTCCATTCCTCAAGGAGCTCACAGTTTATGTAGGGGAGATAAGTGATTAAAAAGTACAAACAGAGTATGGTAAATGATACAAGAAAGATCTCAGAAAGGAGGTGAGTTGCCAATTTATCCAAGATGGTAGGTGGGAAAAAAATCACGACAGGTTTTCTGGAAAAGGTTATAAAAAGCAAAAGTAGGACTTGGCAGGGTTAAGAAGGGAGAAGAGAGGATGGAGAATGGGATAAGGATAGACAGTATTCAGAGAGGGAGTAGCACATATAATGTATGGACAGGGCACATTCAGGGACATAGTAAATGTTTGGTATGCCTTCATGCAACCAAAAGTAAACACCAGTTACTGAAGGTGGTTTGGGGGAGCCCATGAAGGAGTAGTATAACAAATTGAAAGTCCTATTGGATGCTGGCAGGGTAGAAGTTATAGAAAATTAATAATAACAAGTTAATGAGGTGATTATCTGTCCTAAGGAAGATTAAGATCTAGCATCAAATTTATATGATTAAAGGGAGAAATAAACTTGAGCGAGACAACTTTCAGGTAGTTTTCTTTAAAATTTTAGAAATGTAAAAGTTCCATTGCATCTCAAAAGAACAAAATATTCTTATCAGTAATGTTTAAATAGATTCGTTCTGAGAAATACAACTTTTCAGACCATTCTAAATTATAATTGTGAATTTTACTTGTGAAACATTGTTTCCCATTTTAGATGGATTCATTCTAAGTGATTTTTTTTCAGGTACCAATTATCATTGGGTATTGGAGGGTTCCCTGTATATAATTACATCTGCCAAAGGAATTGGGAGAAAAGATCAAAGAATCCTCTTAAGTTTTGCAAACCCAGATTCTGAGGAGATCCAAATAACATGCAAGAAGGTGCAGATTTTTTTCTTCGGGCAGTACGGACAGTTAAAGATATGTTATTTGCTGAGTGTGATGACAAACTTCTAATATATCATAGGCTACACTTACAAGAGAGTAACTACTTTGGTGAAATCAACTAAAAGAGCAAGAATTTACTCACTTGCCTAAAACTGGTTTCTCTCCTCAGTTTTGGGAATTACCCTTGTTTTTTGGCCAATAGGGCACAAGTCTGATCTGACACTCACAGCGGGTGAGCTCACTCCTGAAACTGGCTGCTCCCTCTCAACTCCACGACTGAAAAGCATCTTCATTTATTTTTATGGGACTCTGTCCTAGGGACTGCTCAGCAGTGCTCAAATGGAGAAAAAATGAAGAGAGTGATTTAGGTTAGAACACAATCTTGAATTTCATTTCTGACCTGAAAGATAGAACATATACTTTGCAATTAACCAAAGCCGAAAGACAATTTGGAATCGTTTCCTTGGTGCAAAGTTCATGTTCAGTATTTCAACCAATCAAGCGATTAAGAGCCTTAAACATTTTGTATATCATAAGCTAATATTTTCAACTGCACAGAAGTATGTAAGTAAATAAATAGTGTAAATCAATAAAAAGAGTGTAGATAGAAGAGGCTTAAATATCAGCAAAGATTACTTTTTAAGTAGAATTTTCAAATTTATAAACTTATAGATACGAATTTAGTAGCTGAAATATTACTTCAAATTCTCTATAACGTTAACATCGTACTGATTTGTGGAGAAAAGTGGGGATAATAAAATCTGCTTCTGTTTCTTAGGAGGAAGAGAGAGAGAGGAGAGACAAGACAAGAGACAGACAGACAGACAGAGTCAGCAAGACATAGAGAGAAATGTCATTGATAATGAAAATACAGGAACTCATTTATGTCACTCAAAGGTATATCAGAAGGCCCCGGCTGTAATTTCCGCTACTGAGCAAAATACCAGAAGAGTTTGTTATACTGTATGCTTTTTAAAAAATCATGTTTTCATGTGTGTAATCACATCTGTGAACACATTATGGGGGATAGAGTTACTAGTGTATATTTCCAAGTGTGTTCCATTATATTCTAACTGCCATTTTCTGAACACTAATTTAGGGCTGTACTTCAAGCTTCCTCCCGCTACACTGAAGAAAATACTGTATATATTTCAGGAATTCTGTACAAAATTATATATTTGATAATAGAGTGACTGCTGATTCAGTAAACATTGCATAACTGCATTGTATTCACCACGGCGCCACACGATTTCTGCACAGCAGGCATACAAAGGAGGGGAATTTGTATACATTCATATTTCTAAGTCAAATCCTTGAATTCCCTGCCTATCATTTCACATACTGATTGCAGAAGCTCAGAATCCCATACCGTCTTGTAGAGGAGGAGAAAAGTCCATTTTAGAGATGAATTGACTGAGGTAATGATAAATAAAAAGCATTTTCCAGATAATATCAAATGAAGAGCATGAAGAGGAAGAGAGGACAGATTATGGCCTATTGATTTAACTAGCTTCAACCCTGGCTTCCCAGTAGGTGGCAAAGGTACAGAGTCTTCTAGAGCAAATGGCTGCTAACTGGAAGGCACTGACTGAGATTACATGAGGCAATGCAGACATCTCACAACTAAGCGTAACATCCTTCACCTTTGGTGCCAGGGATGCCCTTGCTTCCCACTCTGTTTTTTTTTTTTGCTCCAGGCAATGGCTAAGGAAAGAAGAGCTGATACATGTAAGGCAGTCAGTTCACAGTTCTCTAACGTGTCCGGGGCATCTGTAGACACTGATGGATAGTATTTTCAGGTCAATCACTTTGAAAGCCTGGATAAATAATAGAGGAGCAGGAGGACTTGTAGCATGGATAACAAAGTTGCTTTTTTTTTTTCCTTTTATCTTCATGAAGTTCAGTTAGAAATTGCACCAAACATGGATTTCACTGGTCTGTTTGTAGGCTCTACAGGGGTCTTTTTAGCTGTGCAACACAGACATATGCTGAACAGCCTTTGCTTTCTTTCTTACAAGTTTGTTTTACAGGATAGGCCATTGCCAGCATGTGTTGCTCCAGTCATTATATAAGATCCATATCATCACTTTGTATTGAAAAATCACCTGTTCCCCGCCTTGCCTTTCTCATTTTCTACCAATCCTTGGGCACTCCATGGTTGTTCCCCACCCCAGTCTGAGAAGTTCTGGGTTTCTTATTTGAGCTTGTATAAAAATATCATCGCAGTAAATGATTCTCCTGGGCACTCTCCCCTCACTGCTTCTTGGGCACGCTGCGGAACTCTCATTACTGTGATGGGAGTTACGCACGTGCTTCGAGCAGAGAATGGTCGCCTTAGTGTAAACTTTTCCACAGAAGTCTCTGCAACAACTTTTCAAAACCCGCAACTCGTTTATTTTCGTCTTTTTTCCTCCTGGTTTGATGTCAGTCATCAATCGAGCAGGAGACAACTCATTTCATTTCTGTGACACACCATGATGGACTTGTGTTGCAACCCTGACTTATTTTGAGAACTTCAATTTCTCAAGCTGAAAGCTTGCATGTCCCGTGGTTGGAAGAGCTATTGATCCGACGTAGATGGACAGCTCAAGAGGAACGGATACATTCCTTGCAGCTCTTTCTTTTTCTCTTGCTTTCCTGGCCACTATATAAGGTCATCTTTCTTGGGGAATTTGTTGTCATCTACAAACTTTGATTCTGGCCTCTGGAATATACTCCATTTTTATACCATTTGTTTCACTGTAAGCTTTGTCCTCATGCAGCATTGCTCCATTTCATTTCAGATGAATTGTCTATTAACTTAGGAGTTGGTTATTCTTGTTCCTTTTCACAACTTGCTGGAAAATCTAGGCACTGAGGTTTAGTGATATTTCCAATACGTGTTCCTAGTGATTTTAGAAGAAAGGATGTACAATATTCCTCTCAAATACAAGATGCTAATAGGGCAGTAAAAATTAAGAATTTAAGCTATTACTTAAAATGGTAATTTAAAATATGTAAATAACCTAATACAGGTATTAAATAATGTAATTTTTAAAAACCTGATTTACAAAAGTCCTCGTGGAAATAATGAATTCTGTATGCCCTTCTGTGATAGGAAGAGGTGGCTACACCCTGTCTGGAGTGCTAGAGACTTAAACTACCCTGGCTGAACATTCATTTCTCCAATTAAGAAATGCATGAGTTTAGAGGTGGAGAATAGTATGACCGCTGGATCTCTACTTCCTCAAGACTTCCCAAAGAGAATGTAAGAATTTTCCTTGACAGACTTCATGGAAATATACCTTATTCTTATTTTAATTTTCTTCCCAGCATTTATTGTAATGATTAATAAGTACTAAGCTCTGTGCAAGGCACTTTATATACATTTGCTCATCTAGTCTTCATAAGGTCTCAATAAAGTCCATCTTATTATTATGTACATTTTATAGGTGAGGATACTTGAATTCATATCTTGCTTTAGCTTCATGGTAATAAGAGTAAAGCAACTATTGGAACCAAGTCTGTCTGACTTTGGAACATGCTGATCCCATTAGGAAACAGAATTCATCTCAGAAAGATACTTTAATAAAGGGAAAACCTACATATATAAGTGGCCATATTTGGAGGAACCACAAAGATAGGGAGGGATCCAGATATTCTCAAGAATGTGGGCACTTGGCATTCATGAGGCTGACTGGGCAAGTGTATCAAAGAACATAGTTACTGGAGCATATTTAGAGCTAAGAGGAGAGACATCCAGAAAGGTCCACAGCAGGGACAGAGGGATGGTACCAAGACCTCTCTATGTCTTCATCCTCTGATCTCATGCCTGTGCTCCATGTAAGCTGCAACGTACTAGAAGCCAGCCAATGAGGGAGGCTGGGTGATATAGTCTTTAGTGGTTAGCATTTCAGATCTCAAAGCAGGGCAAAGAGGGGCATAAAATAATGGATGGGGACAGATGGCAGGGGCGACAAACAAGCAGGCACACTAACCAATTGTTTACCTGCAAGGATATGCCAACTTTCAAGTGACAGCTCAGCCTGTGTCTGCCAGGGTCCATTTCCTGGAAGGGATCCACCTTGCAAAGAAAAGGCAATGTCCACAAAGAACATCTGACAGACCAAATAAGAAATAAAATAAAATTTTTCATATGCGTTTTTCCCAGTAGACAGAGTATTTTTTATTTCCTCCTATAAGTGAACTGGATATATATTATGTGACATATTTTCTTCAGTGTTAAACTGTTTCTAGAAATTTATTCCTTTATTTCTAAAAATATGTTTAACTGTACAAATAATTTTGAAATATAACCCTATGACTAATTCTTAAAACTAATTCTCCTATTAAAATATGTGCATGGAAACTTTTTGTTATTTCTGTATCTTTTTGAAAACTAATACCTTGCAACTTCCATTTCATTGATCATCTTTAAAAATATTTCCATATCTATAATTTAGTTACTGGAATCTCTAACGCTGCTGGTAAACAATAATCAAATTAGTCAGGGATAAAGAACAATCACAGAATGTCTTAACCTGCTATTCCCAGTCCTTCGCAACCACACCCCAGCCTTCAGTTGCACCCCGTCCTTCGGATCTTCACTCATCCCACATGTCAGCCTGTCTGAGCTCCCTCCTGTATGGAGCCCATGTACTGTATATTCCATGCTTTTGCTTCCCTCCATTTCTCCTGCTTGAATGCCAATTCTACATAATCAGAGCTGCCTTGCAACTAGTTTCCCTGTAAATAGTCTCTCTATATTTAGTACTGTCTACCCCCCGCCTCCTGCCAGGGTTATCTTAATAAAAAAACAAATATAATTATACTGTTTGTCCTCCTAATAGCCTCCTCTGACTGTCAAATGCCACAGGATGAAAAATCTAAGCTTCTTAACTTGGCAAACAACAAATTTGCAGTCTGGCTTCAACCCACTCCCCCATCCTCATCTTTTCCAGTTTCACATCCCATCCACTCTATGCTCATTCAAAGCAAAGCCACAGGCTGCTATTTTCTTATGCCTTTGTTCATACACTGCCTGGATGTCTCTTCTTTTCCTTTATCTATTTGGAAAACTTCATATATCCATGTAGGCATCCAACTACCCGTCCATCTACCTATCTGTCTATTCATCCATCTTATCTATTAATTTACTTATTCATCCAATTTAATGATTGTTTTAGCATCTGTTTGGGTCAGGTAATCTGTAGCTGCTGGAGATTCAAGAGTGAGCAGAAACAGACAGCTCCTGCCAGCATGAGGTTTGATCTAGTGATGGAGAAAGATATTTATCAACCTCACAGGTGTAATAACACACAAAGATAAATTTTGCTTTGAAGAAAAGGAACACAGTTCTGTGAGAATGGTTAGCAAGGCAATCTAGCTTTCGCTGGTGGTAGTAGTGAGGAAGGGCCCATAAGGTAAATCTCTCCTGAGAAAGTGATGCTTAAATTGAGATATGAAGATGAGAAAGAGAGTACTTGGCTAAAATGGGAAGAGGAAAGAAAAACATTCCAAGCAGACAGAATGCAGGGGCAAAAACTTTGTAGTGAAAGATAACTTGACATGTTTGAGAAGAATAGAAACAGAGGAGTAGTTTTATTCTCCAGAACAGAGATAGCTGTTAGAAAAGAGTGCAAAATTTAAATGAGGAGTAGACATAGATGAGCACTGGACCATCCCAGATATTGTGGACTCTGGTGAGGACGTTTTGCCTTATCTGAATACCCATGAAAAACCATTGTCTGTGGAAGGCAGGAAGGGGAGGTGATGGGGTTTATACTTGTTCACTTTGGTTGCAGATAGAAAACTGGAGAAAGGGCAGAGTGGAAGCAGGTCAACTCATTAGGAGGCTATTTCCCTAGTCCAGTGAGAGAGTACAGTAGGTTGAACTTGGACAGGGATAGTTGAAATAGAGAAAAGTATACAGAATTTTTATATAATTGAGGAAAAAATAGACAAGATAAGAGGAAAAGGATGGTGTCAAGGACAACTTCTGACTTGTGCAGCTAGTAGATCCATTCACTGAAGCAATATTTGTTACTCAAGCTCAACTTAAATTTTATTTCCTACATGAATTTTTCCTTGACTTTCATAGAGCAAATTTAAACATTCCTACCATAAACATTTATCCACAACCTATTACTGAACTTACAACACTTATGAACTTTGCAAGGCTTCTATTTTATTCTTCTTGGTTTTACAGGCACCTCACATATAATAAGTGCTTGATAAGAATTTGCTGAATGAGTGAATAAATGAATGAATGAATGAATGAACCTCTTTTATGCTTCATATAAAGAAAAGGCTCTTATAAGGATACAGACATTCAAAATAAGGGATATGGATAAAATCTGAGATTGTGCTAATTTTGTTTTTTCAAAGTGAAATAATGGCTGCCCTGGGTTCTTAAGTAATTTTCTCAGTTTTAAATAGCTAGAAAATGTGGATTTAGACTAGGGCCTTTCTCCCACTCCTCTTGTATGAATGACCACTCCACATCTGTCCTTTGTCTTCCTGATGGTAAAGACAACCCTATCTTCTACCTGACTTCCATGGCCACTCCCCATTAGGTTGGGTCACTTTTCTACACTCAAGTATTGTGAAGGCAAACTCTCAGCAAGGGTAGCTACCCCTTATCTATAATTGTTTACAGGTCATTTAATGGTTACAGAAAAATAAAGAAGAATAAAATAGATGTGCTTTTAAAAGCATAATGAGTGAATTGAATTAATGAATATTACCAGGGCACTTTATTAATTACAATTTAATATAATATGACAATCACTATTAGATTGTGATGTATGTTTGGAGTGGCTTTACAAATTACATTTTGAAGATATATTATGCGTATAATCTGGCAACTTTATTGCAATCTAAATTGAATTTTCTCTTCTCTCTCCTTCTTTCTCTTCATCTCCCTCCCATTTAGCAGGTCTGCAAGAAGATATCTGAAGCACAGTGACACATAAAAAGAAAGGAGTAGGAAGGTTACATACTTTCTCATATTTGAAGTAACCTACAAATTAGTTCATTTTGTGTCCATATGTGTGTTTGTAGATATAAAAATGTTAAAAATATGCATTCCTCAATAGTGTGCCGAAGTATTCTATATGTGATATGTATATATACAGACATATATATGTATTTTTTTAAGTTGGTCAAAAACACAGAAAGTGCTATCTATTCTCTTTCTAATTTTCTTATAGCACCAAGAAAACAAACATTTCTCGTTCAGATCTAATATACTCTGAGGAGGTATATGAGTACAGAAGGCAGGCCTTGCTATATAAGAGAGTAACTGGTAAAGGAGTGAAAACATGCAAAATGTGTTTTGTAGCCCTTTCACAGGATATTACAATGATGATAATAATTGACTGTGAAAATAAAAGCTATCATTTATAAAATGTTTATTATATGTCTGGCACATGCACCACACCTAACAGGTGTGAGATGGTATTGTGGTTTTTAACTTGCATTTTTCTGGTGATAAGTGATATTGAGTACCTTTTCATGTACCTGTTGGCTATTTGGATGTCTTCTTTGGAAAAATGTCTATTTAGGTCCTTTCTCCCTTTTAAAATTGGGTTATTTGGTTTTTGTGTTTTGTTTTTCTGATGTTTTTGCTGTTGAGTTGTATGAGTTTTTTTATATATTTTGGATATTAACTCCTTATCATATATATGATTTGCAAATATTTTCTTCCATTCAGTAGGTGGCATTTTCATTTTGCTGATGGTTTCTTTTGCTGCACAGAAGCTTTTTAGTATGATGTAGTCCCACTTATTTATTTTTGCTTTTGTTGCTTTTGCTTTTGGTATTAGATTCAGAAAATCATAGCCAAGACTTATGTCATGGAGCTTACCACTTATGTATTCTTCTAGGAGTTTGATGGTTTCAGGTCTTACATTCAAGTCTTTAATCTGTTTTGAGTTAATTTTTTGTGTATGGTATAAAATAGGGGTTGAGTTTCATTCTCTTGCGTGTGGCTGCTCAATTTTCTCAACACCATTTATTGGAGACTGTCCTTTCCCATTGAGTATCGTTGGCTCTTTTGTTGTAAATTAATTGACCTGGGTTTATTTCTGAGTTCTATTCTATTCCATTGATCTAGGTGTCTGTTTTTATGTCATTAGGATACTGTTTTATTACTATAGCTTTATGACATAATTTGAAACCAGGGAGTGTGATGTCTCCAGCTTTGTCCTTTCTCAAGACTCTTGGATATTCAGGGATTTTTTTGGCTCCATACAAATTTTAGTATTATTGAATCTATTTCTTTTAAATATGCCATTGGAACTTTGATAGGGATTGAATTAAATCTTTGGATTTCTTTGGCTAGAATGGACACTTTAACAATTTTGATTCTTCCAACCCATGAGCATGGAATATCTTTCCATTTATTTGTGTCATCTTCAATTTTTTTCATTAATGTCTTGTAGTTTTTAATATACAGATACTTTAGCTCCTTGGTTAAATTTGCTTTTAGTTGTTCATATTTTGTATGGATAAATTCCTGATCTTATAAGATCTGTGTTATCTGCTATGTTAACAATTGGATCTCTTTAGAGACTGGCATTTCTAAAAATTTCCAGGATTAACCTTGCTTCAAATATGGATTAACTATAGGGTTGAAAGGTTTGAAAGAAGCTGTTTTTTAAGATGGAGTCTTTAAAATTAAAATGTTTCTGATATTATTAGCTGCAAAATAGATCTAGAAGGAAAATAAAATACCCCCTCCAAATTCCACTCAATGAAAAGTAGAAAGCTGCAGATAGATGTTCCAAATGGAAGTGTTTCTTTTCAAAAGTACAGCTTTATTAGGAATATAAGAGGTTAAAAGTGACAAGAGAACAATAATAATGTATGTGGATATAAAAGAGTAGAGATTAAAAGTTACAAACCTAAAATTGCTTTTACTTGAGTAAGAGACTTGGCAAGATACTACTAAATATCTAAATTGTACTCTTCAGTTTTATTTGAAAAAAAAAAAAGTTTATGAAGTTCTCAAAAAAGTTCTTTGCTTTTCTCTGCTCTATTCCCAAAGTCTATCCATAATGCATTGACTCCAATCTCTCCATCCAATAATAGGAAAGATTTTGACCCTCTTTCTATTTAACAAGTAATCCACTTTAACTTCAAATTTGCATTTTTAGAACTGACCTCTCTAAAGATGACTACTTTAAGTACTACTTTTCAATTGCCTTATGATACTACTTTTCAATTGCCTTATGATAATTCATGTATGAAATGACATTCAATTGTTAAATATAATTCTTAGTCAACCATAATTGTTGACTAATTTGCATGTAGCTCACCCAGTGTTCAAGATGATGATACTTGTTATTATGCTGTATTTCTTCTGAGAAACATTTTTAAAAATATGTTACAGTTTTCAATCAGGACACTCAAGCCCTATTGCCTTGATCATTAGTTTGAGGACAAAATGAGTAAGAACCTACTGATATCTTACCTCCCCCATGATAGGCTCATTGTCTTATTTCATTTTTCTTATGGGTAGTATTTTAATTTACAAATGGGCTTGCATTTGTCATTTCATTTGCATTTTAATTTATATTCATTTTTTTAAAGTGGGAAGCAAATCAACAACTTTGAGTTCCATTGATGTGATTGACAATATAGCAATATTCTGTTTTTATTTAGTGCCCATCTGTTTTCAGATTGTTAAGAATCAGATTAATTAAGTCTTCTTTTGATTCCTTAAATGTACATAAGGGGCAAGTTGTCTTTGAGTTTTATTTAGAGAACTGCTTGATTTCACTTTCTTGTACAAGGTGAAAGAGAAGTAGAACGAGACATGAACATACAGAATCAGAGAAAGAGTCTGGTGTCTCTTGCCGACACAGAATGCTATGGATCAGGCATGGGGCACTCACCACTGAGCTAAAATGTCAGAGGAAAAGCACTCAGGAAAGAATGAACATCAAATAACTATTTTTCATGAGAAACTGAGAATTGTTAACTTAATCTTAAAAGAGAAAAGTGGTAAATCTGTGTTTTGATTTACTTACTAGCATAATATCCTATTTTCTGGGTTTCTATAACTATCTAAAAAGGCCAGACCACTGCATACTTAGCAATTCTGATACCCAGATGGATACTCCTATCTCCTCTGCAACAAAATTGGTTTCAGTAATACTTATAGAGCAATCCCTAATAATCATCTTTTTCTTTTTGAACTTTAGTTTGGAAATAATCGGCATTTAAAGGAAGATGTATATATTGACTGGACCAATGTCTTTTCCTGGTTGTGATAGTGTACAATTTTGTAAGATGTTATCCTTGGGGAACTTGGTGAAGGATACATGGGATCCCTCTGTATTATTTCTTACAGCACGTGAATCTACAATTATCTCAAAATAAATTGTTTAATTAAAAAAATCAATCAGTAAACTACAAATTAACACCAATTTTGTTTCTTTCTATTTCCCTCTAGTTCATATATGTTCATATATAGTATATGTTTACCCAGTTGCCATCGCTGTATACAATTTTATACTGTGTTTACTTTGTTTAACATTAATCAATAACCTCTCTTCCCTGTTACATATCTTTTATAATTATCACTATTATGACTGCACAGTCAAGTTGATAGGCTATAACTATCTATGTTTTTGGAAATCGAATGTCCACCTTTCATGTACAGTAGGAGAACTCTACATATGAATGATAGCAAATAAATTTTAAAAGAAAAGTAAATTAAAGACCTAAATCTCTTCATGGTAGGAGGGAAAAAAGATGGGGAAATTTGATTGTCTAAGATCTGTAAAATCTGATAGTATGATTTTACAACAGACTTTCTACCAAAAATGCCATAGTTTATATCCTTATTTATAAATTTAATAGAAATAAAAAAAATTTGTATGTGATAAGTACGTGGAAGCTCATTGTACTCTTGTCTACTTTTTATATGTTTATATAACATTTCCAGTATTAAGTTTTTTTTTTAATTTGATGATAGAAGATTTTGCCAATACTCTCAGAAATACTTTGAAATATCCCTTGGTCAGCAGACCACCATTAGCCCACACGGCACATTTGTGAAAAATTTGATGTAGTGTATTGGATGTGATCCTGAAACAGAAAGGACATTAGATAAAAACTAAGGCAATCTTTAGTTAATAACAAGGCATCAATGTTAGTCAATTAATTGTGACAAATGTATTATACTAATGTAAGACATTAATAATAAGATGAATTGTGTTTAAGGTATTCAGGAACTCTATACTATTTTGCAATTTTTCTATAAACCTAAAACTGCTCTAAAATAAAGTTTATTTAACAAAGAAGATGAAACTTCATGTCAGTGACATTATTAAAATTCAATAATATGTTTCATGGATAATCAAAGTTTTCACTTACGAAACTAAGATATTACACCCCAAAGTTCACACTGTTTCACTGTCTTAAATTTTAAACACACAAAAAAATTTTAAGTGGTCATATACAATGACAGAATTAAAGTAACTCCCATGCTATTTCATTGCCTTTGTAACCACTGCTCAAACACAAGAATATGTAGTACCACTGGATGTGAAGACAGAATCTGAAGGAAGCTTAAATAATTTCAAATCTCTACTAGCTTACTATCCTAAGGAAACACATGTAGTTGGTCCTCTTTGTTTGAGTCATGGACCAACTATAACCTGGAGATCTCAGAATCATCTTCCATGTAGAATACTATATTTATTAAAAGAGAAATATTTAAAATAATAAAATAAAATAAATAAATTTATATATAGATAAACAACAAGGATCTACTGTATAGCACAGGGAACTATATTCAACATACCGTAACAACCCATAACGGAAAAGAATCTGAGAAAGAATATATATATATACATATGTATATATATATATGTATTATATATAACTGAATCACCCTGCTATACACCTGAACCCAATACAACATTGCAAATCAACCATACTTCAATTTGAAAAAAAGAAAAAAGAAGCCGGAATGTCCAGAGTTAAATAAGTTCTGAAAACATTGGAGTAGGGTAGAGTTTCTCTTTCCCACTTCAAATTATACAGAGGAGTCCTAGGTTCTTCGAAGGCATATCACAGTAATAGAAACCAAGTTGCATAACTAAGCTTCCTCTCCACTTTCATCTTGTGTATTGAGGTCCCACATAAGATTTCACCTCAAAAAAAGTGGCTCTCTACCAAAATTGACATCTTTTCCAGTCCTATGGTTGTAACTCTGTTCCCATTCTAAGGTGCTGCATATGCCTGGGTTCAGCTCTGGATTGACCCCTGCCATTCTAAAGTCTGCACATCTCAGCTAGTTCTTGGACCCTTCTCTCCACACGAGTCAAGGTTAGCACAGTACCCATTTATTCATTTGTTCTGCAACTACCATGTTTGTCTGAGGTTCCACAGGAAACGGGCAAAAGGTGTGTATGGGAAGTATACTGGGGCCTGCCCTTGGGATCAACATTTGTGAGGGAGTCAAAGGTAGGATTGGGCAGAGGAAGGAATTGAACTAAGATGCTTTTGCAACAAAGGCCTCTGGAAATCCCGTGACACTCAGGAGATAGAATATTCCTTCCATATTCCTTGAGGCCAGGGGGTCAGATTTTTAAACCCTCACATTGTCCAGTTATTGCCCCAGGTGTGGGAGGAGAGAACACATGATCTTCGGTGGGCAATTCTCTTCCTCTGAGGGGAATTGTTTATCTATTTGTATATAGTAGTTTGTATATGTTAGTCCTAAACCCCTAATTTATCTCTCTCCCCTTCCCCTATTATCCCATTAGGTAACCATAAGTTTGTTTTCTATGTCTGTGAGTCTGTTTCTGTTTTGTAAATAAGTTCATTTGTATCATTTTTTTAGATTCCACACACAAAAATTATATATATATATATATATATATATATATATATATATATATATATGCACAACACATAATAGTACCACAGCAACTGTTTAGAACTTACACTAAAATATTTTTTAGAGAGAGATGCGTTTTATCACTTATATTGTTTCATATTGCTGGTGTGTGAGTATCATGAAAAGTAAATCGACTTATACTTGTTTATATTTTTGTTTTTAAATTTTAAGTGTCCTTTCTTGCCTGCACCTACTGTATGCTGCTCCTAACACCCATTGAGCCAGACATAATTTTAGATACTGGAGTTATAGCAGTATCCTTCCCTTATAGTGCTTACAGTCAAGTGGGAGACTCAGATGATAAATAAGTAAATAATTAAATAAAGGAGGTAATTTCATATGGTGATAAGTGCCAGGCAGAATTTACTATCACCAGAACGTCAACAGCTGTACCAGGCACTGTGCTTCCTTCTTCGTAGAAGAGCATGCAAGATGCAGGGATTTTTCTCTTACTCTACAGAGGATAGCCCAGGATATCTCTGGCCATCAGGACTTGAAAAACTTTATTGAGCCCTTAGGTTTCTGAATCTTCCTAGGGTTTATCTCCCACTCCCTGGAAGTGACTGTATCTTACCAGGTCTGCCAGTGTACTAGCCAGCTCTCGTTTGTTTTGTCCATTCAGCATGGTGCCATTAAGGTAATGGATCACTGTGAGGTTTGAAGGGATGACCAGGATGTCCAAGTCAAACTATGAGAAAAGGAAGAGAGTTAATGTCTCCTTGAAGTTAAACTGTAAATGAATGTTTTTGTCATATGAATATCAATTGTTTCTGATCCTCCTTTTTGATTGCGATTAAAAAGAATGCATTAGATTGGATTAGAAGTTCAAGACATTTATTGGGGAGGACTTGGAGAAGGTTCTTTTCCTTAGAGGAAGGCCAAATGGAGTTCAAAGGCAGATGGTTCAGGATCCAGTGGTGTGGATGGATAATTAGTGTAGCAGATGAGGAAAAGGGAAGCAACAAAAGAGGGCCTTTACCCTTTACCAAAGGAGCAACACTACTCTCTCCCACGGCAGGTAGAAGAAATCATAGAGAGAATAAACAGCATTTGAAGGTGACTAGGCTAGGATGTGGGCTGCTATACCAAACAGCAGGATTTTTAACCTAAATTGGCAGAGACAGTCTTGAGTGTAGCAAAGGCCCCACCTGTATAGAATTTCTTATTATACCAATTAAAGTTGTGCTTTGTAGAAACACCAGGAACATAAAAATAGGGAACGCCTTTCAAAACAATTAGATAGCTGATAAAAAAAATTATAGTCATTAAGTGGAAAATTAAAACTGTTTGACTTCCTTAGTCTTAGTATGTGGTTCAGCCAATTTTAAATTTATTATGGTAAGAAAGGAAGATGTTATAAGGATAGCCACTATGGTCATTGTTTAATAGCATGATTCTGGAATTCTAGTCAAAGAAATAAGAAAAAATATATATAATATATAAAATATATAAGAACAAAATATCTCATTTAATAGAAATATCCACTAAACAGCTCAAAATGATTAATGGGAAATCAATTAAAACTAAATTCAATGTAAAAATGCTCTGAACTGATATGCGAAGATTATTCTTTTGATTATCTAAAGTCATAAATATAATTTGAAAAATTATATGGATATGTATATGTTCCTGAATGGAGAATTTCAATATTACAACTGTAGGCATTTTTTCTCAAATTGAGTTATACATTCTAACTAATTCAAATTTATATTCCAGTAAGGCATTTTGAAAAAATAATTTTGGAATATATCTGAAAAATAATTAACCAAGATAGCATATTAAAAATAAAAAATAATGAGATGGATTCCTATTCCTATTCCTATATATTCCTATATATTATAAAATATAATATATTCCTATATATTATAAAATATCATAAAGCCACAGTTACTTAAAAAGTATGGTCTTATTCCTTATTTAGACATATAGATTAACGGATGAGACTGTATGGCCAAAAACCAGTGTCAATCATTTCTCATTTTGATATTTTTCATAATGATGGTGTTCCAAATCAGTGGGGAATATATAACATCAATAAATTGTACTGTGAAACACAACTTTGTGGACTTAAGAGCAATTATTATTCAACAGCTGATGTATCTAAAATGACCAACATGTTAATATTGTAATTAATACCCTTATTCTAGGAACATCCTGTTTGCCAAGAACTGAGTGTGTTCCTGGAATGTGGGACTGCCAGATTTAAAATGGGGTCAATCCAAGGAAAATGGGGATAATTTGGTCATTATAAATGATGTCAAAGTAGGGTATTGGAAGTCATGGTAAAGAAGTGATGGGCTAGTTTGTGGAACTATCAATAGAAAACCTCACAACTCCCTGTAAAAGACCTGGGGTCAGAGGTGAGTAAGCAGTTAAATCATGCAGGGCCCTGTGGGCTGAGGAAAGAATGTTGGAGTTTGCTTCAAGTGTGAATGGCCCTAGCAGGGTTTTTTTGACTGGGGGGGTGGGTGGGTGGGGGTGACTCATATGCTTCCATATGGTGTAAAGAATTTGTCCAGCTGTCACAGAGGGAATAGAGATGCCTCCTTCTTCCTAGACAACAGATTGGGAGGAACTACACCAAAACATTTCTATGGCTATTTTTGAGTGGTGAGAGGTATTTTGTTTTGTTTTTAATATTACTTTTTGAGTTAAATTTACTGATATTCATTTCTACTTTAAACAAAACAATTATTTTTATTTAAAAAATAAGCTTTGTAATATGATCTGAAGAAAAAGATGATGAAAGAACACACTCCCATTTAATTAAATCTAAACTTAATAAAATGTGACTTTTAAATCAAAGTTTATAATTGACTTATGCCAACTGAAGAAAGTAAACATCCTCCCTTACATACTCTTTTTCCTGGAGGCCAACTCCAGTCTTTGATCTGGAATTTGGAGTCCATTCACCTGAACATAATGAAAAAGGACAATTTGGACTTAAGAAAAACAAAAAAATCAATTTGCCTATACCAGCAAAGAAATCGTTGCTATCTAGTTCTACTTCGAAGATTTTGGAATATATCAGTAATTCAGGGCTTAAAATGATATAGAACTGGACAGATAACAAATTCAACTCTTCCCTACCTTGGAATTCACAAATGCTAAAGTTCTAATACCGATAATAAAAGCAAAAATAAACAAAATCCTTTCCCCAAGCATAAGCACAATAGTACAGCCCTTTTATTTCTATTGCTGGTGTCTTAGGCAGACTCATGAAGACTATAACAGACAAAATATTTGGAAGTGATATCATTAAACATTTAATCGAATGATGTCTTTGATATTTCTAACAATGACACTTTCTAGGGTTTAACATTGGAATATCAATAGCCATGATTCTACACTCTCTCTCTCTCTCTCTCTCTCTCTCACACACACACACACACACACACACACACACACACACACAGCTGATTCATGAAAGTCACTACATTGAAAAGCTTCAGTAAAAATGAACCATAAGTGTTTTCAATGTCAATGACCACCGAATTTTTCTCTTATACTATTCATGGATAATGATAGTGCCAGTGGTATCACTTGAAA
Organism: Aethalodelphis obliquidens; assembly: GCF_003676395.1. Lineage (NCBI taxonomy): Eukaryota > Metazoa > Chordata > Mammalia > Artiodactyla > Delphinidae > Aethalodelphis > Aethalodelphis obliquidens. The sequence continues at coordinate 84,067,185 of NW_020837946.1, read as the reverse complement.
CTATGAAAGATAATGACTAGGTAATTACTTGTTTTTCTGCACATCCGTGTCATTACAAATTAGTGAAGTCTTCCTCAAATTGTCAGCATCCAGCCCCAATGATCTCTTAGTAAGTTTCTAAAAGCAGGAAGTTACAATGATGTGCAGTTAATGCTGACGGCAGCAAATAGACTGCTTACTGGTCTGTTTTTGTAAAGAAAATTTTCAATTAGTGAAAGCCATGGGCATCAGGTTTCAAAAAGAGGAAAAAGAACTTCCTTGTAAATCTTTGATCTTTTCTGCTGCATCATGTTTTTCATGAAAGAGAGTTACACTGCTCCTGCTCAAAAAGCTTCTACAAAATAATTTTGTTTTTTAAGCCAGCAAGATTAAAGTTTTGAAATCTTTATTCAAATAATGAAGCAGAAATAAAATGTTAAATTTAGATCATGTTTATAAGAGATTCACTAGATTTAAAATTAGCCAACTAGTAATAAAAATAAGTGAAATAATTTATTTCATTCACTGTTTTTGAATCGATAATATCAATATTTCATAGATTGGCTTCACATGATCATTCCTTCTTGATCTTTCTCTGTCTTGTCATCATTTTATGAAACTACTGGTGTTTTAAGAGGTTTCCTTGATTCATGAAATCTCCATTCAAAAATGTTTCCAATCTTTGTTCTCTTCCTGATGGGGGATAACTTTGTAACAGAAGAGAAGGGAGACTCTGGATCTCTTCACTGTTTCTATTAGTCACGCATTTCCATGTAATCTGATGTTTTCTTTCTCACTCCATTAAAGGAAAAAAGTTGATTCATGTCATCTACAGGATGTGGACATTCAGAAGGTCATACATAGAAATAGATCATAGTACCATCATGAGAGAAAAGTAATGTGGAATGAAATAAATCCCTGCCAAGGTATTAATGAAACGGGCATAGTTTGGAAATGAGAAAGAAGGAAACTTCTTGGAGCACTTTGACTAGAGTTGTAAATTTTTAGCACAGAGCAATTGCACAAAACAGGCACTGTCTATGGGTTGTTGAGCTGAATTGTGTTAAAGGGCTATACCATCTCTCTATTAAATAATAGATCTATTAAGCCATCTCTTTATTAAAAAAATATCTCTTTATCAAAAGTAAAAGCAGTCTCTAGCTCTTGCCATTACAGGGCTGAATAGTAAATTTCATCCACACTGGTCTACAAACAGTAGCTTTGCTCCTCAGTCTTAAATCTTTCATATGGAGGAAAGAAGGGTAGGGTAGACTTATAGCACTCATTAAGTATGGGGTTCCCAAGGAAACAAGAAATAAATGCTTAGTAAACTCTGATTACTGATTAGATAGTTGTTTTTTTTTTTTTGCGGTACGCGGGCCTCTCACTGTTGTGGCCTCTCCTGTTGCGGAGCACAGGCTCCGGACGTGCAGGCTCAGCGGCCATGGCTCACGGGCCCAGCCGCTCTGCGGCATGTGGGATCTTCCCGGACCAGGGCACGAACCCGTGTCCCCTGCATCGGCAGGTGGACTCTCAACCACTGCGCCACCAGGGAAGCCCTGATTAGATAGTTTTACTTTCTTACCTCAAATATGAGAGAGTTTACAAGTGCAAATAGTTAACTTTCAATAATGGTTAAGAAAGTATGTTAGTAATATGTTAAGTGATGCTAGTAAAAAAGAGAAAACTTCAAAATTTGTGTGACTACGTAATATAACATTAATTTTAAATCCCAGTAATTCACTTTGCTTATAATTTATGCTGAGCCCTGTAGAATAATAACAATTACACATTACTTAAATTTCAGATTAGCTTTGTTGTAAATTTTATATTATTTAAACAGTAAATCACATGTATAGGCTCAATATTCTTGTTTTGTCTTTCTGTAATATGATCTATTCATACATTATGAACAATTATAAAAAAAATCAGTTTGGAAAATTTCTGTGGAATGGCAATTGGGAAAAAAAAGTCTGTATAATTTTTAGGGAAAAAATGAACTATGATTTAAAGCTCTGCCATTTCTATCTCTGTTTTCACCTGTTTAAACAAACAAACAAACAAAATCCTGGATAACTGTTGTTACATGGCACACACAAGAGCTGGAAAAGAAAGTTTTCTTGAAATTAGTGACAAATTACAAACTGAAAGATGGACCTTTAGGCTTAGCCAACATTTCCCAATATGCATTCTTCAGAAGACAGTCTGGGAAGAACAAAAATCCAGCAGCCTGTGAAATAAAAACCACATTCACAGAAAGACAGGCAAGACGAAAAGGCAGAGGGCTATGTACCAGATGAAGGAACAAGATAAAACCCCAGAAAAACAACTAAATGAAGTGGAGATAGGCAATGTTTCAGAAAAAGAATTCAGAATAATGATAGTGAAGATGATCCAGGACCTCAGAAAAAGAATGGAGGCAAAGATCAAGAAGATGCAAGAAATGTTTAATAAAGACCTAGAAGAATTAAACAACAAACACGTAGAAGAATTAAAGGACAAACAGAGATGAACAATACAATAACTGAAATGAAAAATACACTAGAAGGAGTCAAGAGCAGAATAACTGAGGCAGAAGAATGGATAAGTGACCTGGGAGACAGAATGGTGGAATTCACTGCCATGGAACAGAATAAAGAAAAAAGAATGAAAAGAAATGAAGACAGCCTAAGAGACCTCTGGGACAACATTAAATGCAACAACATTCACATTATAGGGGTCCCAGAAGGAGAAGAGAGAGAGAAAGGACCCAAGAAAATATTTGAAGAGATTATAGTCAAAAACTTCTCTAACATGGGAAAGGAAATAGCCACCAAGTTCAGGAAGCTCAGAGAGTCCCAGGCAGGATAAACCCAAGGAGAGACCCGCCAAGACACACAGTAATCAAATTGACAAAAATTAAAGACAAAGAAAAATTATTGAAAGCAACAACGGAAAAAAGAAAAATAACATACAAGGGAACTCCCATAAAGTTAACAGCTGATTTCTCAGCAGAAACTCTACAAGCCAGAAGGGAGTGGCATGATATATTTAAAGTGATGAAAGGGGAGAACCTACAACGAAGATTACTCTACCCGGCAAGGATCTCATTCAGATTTGATGGAGAAATCAAAAGCTTTACAGATAAGCAAAAGCTAAGAGAATTCAGCACCACCAAACCAGCTCTACAACAAATGCCAAAGGAAGTTCTCTAAGTGGGATACACAAGAGAAGAAAAGGACCTACAAAAAAAAATCCATAACAATTAAGAAAATGGTAATAGGAACATACATATCAATAATTACCTTAAATGTAAATGGATTAAATGTTCCAACCAAAAGACACAGGCTTACTGAATGGATACAAAAACAATACCCATATATATGCTGTCTACAAGAGATCCACTTCAGACCTAGGGAGACATACAGACTGAAAGTGAGAGGATGAAAAAAGATATTCCATGCAAATGGAAGTCAAAAGAAAGCTGGAGTAGCAATACTCATATGAGATAAAATAGACTTTAAAATAAAGAATGTTACAAGAGACAAGGAAGGACACTACATAATGATCAAGGGATCAATCCAAGAAGATATAACAATTATAAATATATATGCACCCAACATAGGAGCACCTCAATACATAAGGCAAATGCTAACAGCTATAAAAGAGGAAATTGAGAGTAACACAATAATAGTGGGAGACTTTAACACCTCACTTACACCAATGGACAGATCATCCAGACAGAAAATTAATAAAGAAACACAAGCTTTAAATGACACAATAGACCAGATAGATTTAACTGATATTTACAGGACATTCCATTCTAAAACAGCAGATTACATTTTCTTCTTAAGTGCACATGGAACATTCTCCAGGATAGATCACATCTTGGGTCACAAATCAAGCCTCAGTAAATTTAAGAAAATTGAAATCATATCAAGCGTCTTTTCTGACCACAGCGCTATGAGATTAGAAATCAATTACAGGGAAAAAACGTAAAAAACACAAACACATGGAGGCTAAACAATACGTTACTAAATAACCAAGAGATCACTGAAGAAATCAAAGAGGGAATCAAAAAATACCTAGAGACAAATGACAATGAAAACATGACTATCCAAAACCTATGGGATGCAGCAAAAGCAGTTCTAAGAGGGAAGTTTATAGCAATAGAAGCCCACCGCAAGAAACAAGAAAAATGTCAAATAAGCAATCTAAAAAAGAAAAAAAAAAAAGAAAACAGTCTGGTAAAATGCTACCAGAAGCATTCTGTGCTAAAATATGTGAAGGGAATTTCATTCCCCACACAGTTAAATATGTTCATATTAATATGCTAATCTGCATGTCTAAGACAGATACATCACATGCAGCACTTCCCAAACTGACTTAAATGTGGTAGTTTTTTTCTACTGTAAAACATTCTTGTGTGTGCTGTGGAACAAAATTTGGGGAACTTTTTTTCAGGTAATAATATATAATGCAGGAGTTAAAATGTAAGATCGCAATTTTTTAGTTTTTTTTTTTAATATCTTATAGTATATCTGAATTGATTTTTTTTTTTTTTGGTCTAATGGTGTTGTTTATCTTACTAACTTTTCAAGGTCTTTGGTTCCAGTTAATGTTTCAAGGGAATAAAAAAAGATTGAGAGAGGTTAAATACACTTTATTAATTGTATAGGCCACTAAATGATAGTCCTCATGGTACTGTCAGGATCCTGCCTTGCCACATGAAACATTTTACTGTGCTTAACAATAAATTGATTCACTTCAAAATTATTTTAATGTTTATGTTCCTGGGAGGTTATCATATTGATGCTGAATTTAGTGCAGATACAGCCCAGAACTCATGTGCTCAAGCCATCCTCCTGTCTCGTATAGCTGAGACTACAAGCTGAAGCCATCTCCCCTGGCTTATTTTTATATTCTTAATCTGTGTTTAGTAATATTCAGAAATTCCCCATTCTGTGTTTAGTAATATTCAGTAATTCCCTATTCTAAAGAGCATAAGCTTATGTTTCTGAAGTTTGCTGAGCATTTAACATGTGGAAAATTTTACCTGGTGATATTAAAAAACTAAGCAATATGATATATTTTCTCTGCATAGGGAAACTGATTAAATGTCAAGGCTTTACAGTATTTTATGAATTGATCAAATTGTACCTATAAAATGTATGTTTTCTGGTGATATTAGCTATTCATCACAAGTATAAAAATATACAATTATTATTCTTTTTAGAATCTAGCCTCTAGACATTATATTTACTCTGTTCACCTTTAATATCTATGGCTCTAGGTGAAGCCATAAAAAATTAATTATTTTGTTGATAAATATAAAAATTTTTTTGGAACAAACTGCACAGATTCTCATAAAACACTTGCATTTTGAAAGCATTTTTGACAGAGTTCCACATCAGCAGTGAATGGCAGAGTGGTAGTTGTGGGAGTCTTGGAAAAGTGAAAAATTGGCTTTATAAATTAGAGACCGAAAGCAAAACACCAAAAAACCCAGTCACAGATGGATGACACTGCATTGGCAGGAAAGGTGAATATGTGGAGACTGACAGCCAGAAGTAAACAGATTTAGATCATTTTAAGTCTAATAGACAAAAAAGAAACTAGTCAAGGAAGATAAATTAGAATTGTGTTGCAGTAGCTGTCTGTCGACATTCCTGTTGCCCATCATTCCCTCTTTTTCTGGGTACACCAATGAATGACAAAATGAACTCCATGCCAGTACTTGATGGGCTAGGTCCCAAGCCAGTAGCAATGTTTCTTTTTAAACCATAAAATGCACTTGGCCTTCCTTAGTTACCAAGTAAAGAAGAAGAAAGAAGGAACACTTAGTTGGCACAAAGTGGCTTCATTTAGAAAACACAAATTATTTTTCTGCCAAAACCTTGTCCTATTTGAGTTCAGGCCTTGATAAGGAGGAAGGTCTTAAAGGGCCAATTTTTGGTACCAATATTAGTTTTTGAGCTTTGCAAACCATTTTCTCAGCAATTTAGCACACAGTATATTTTTTTGAAATTAGATGATGGAGCACATTGGTTTTTCAACACAGATAAGATCTGTTATGATTCACTTGTTATACAATGTCTGAAACTTGGGTTCTAAACTCTTGGAAATATAACATGACTCTATCAAGAAACTTCTGAAATACAGATTTACTCAGTATACCAGGACAGTGGCAAAGACTAGCTACATTTGGAATATACATAATTTTAAGTATTTAACCATGTATATAAAAATTCATCAGTTTTGAAGCTATTCTCAACATGTTGCTAAATATTCATCGTCTTTGCTCTCAGTACACATAAAAAAATGGGCAGTGCAAAACACGACAAATATGACACCTGTTCTTGTCATTTTAAAAAGCTAATGAAGATATCCCTGAACAAAATTTTTACTTTGATTATCTCTAGCCTTTCCCAAATGCTTAGGTTTTGACAAGAAACAATTATTTCATGCTTTGAAAAAGTAAACTGAGTCCAGAAACATTTTCATTAAAATTGGAAAATACTCCTCAGCCTTATAATTGTACTAATTCCCATTCGTATTTGATATAGCTTTGCTACTGAATTGTTCCTTCATAATTTCAAACACCCAGATAATGACTAGAATAAAATCAGCTTTAAAGAAGCATATATTTGGTCTATTTCTTTAGAATTATCCAGATATTGACCAAATTTGTTGGATGTGAGGGGGGTGGTGAATATGGTACATTTCCTCTGATCCTAAAATAATTTTAAAACTATATTAACTAACTTTTCTCAGGAGTCATGTGATCCTAAACCATGCTCATGTTATCTAATAATTTTCCAATAAGAAAACAATTCTGTTTCTTAGATATAATATTTTCATTTAGTGGGTGCCAATTATGAACCGACAATGTGATAGGTGCTTTTATGTGCATCACCTTTCTTAAGTCTTAATAGTTACCCTGGAAAATGAGTAGCCTTATTTTATAGATAGGAACAGTGAGAACGTTCATGTAAATTATTTAGTTAGCTGCAGAATGAAAGTTTAAAGCTGGCACTGGCTGATTCACAAATTTATATTCTCAACTATACTGCCTTACAGGTTCATGTAAAATATTAATAAAGAAATGGGCTTCTTATGTTACCATATTGTCACATGGTGATTAGCTGAATAGTAGTAAACTTTGACTACATGTTTCATTGATTCACCCTTCTCTTTCCCCAATCTCTGCTTGATCTAGATAATATTTAGTATATTTAATATTTGAGTTGTCTAAATTTTACTTTGTTATCAGTGTTGGTTAATTTGGATGTTATAAAATTCATTGAGAATGAATGATATAACACTATTGAATAACATCTATATGGGAAAATTATACATTTATTCTATGCATAAACAACAATCCACAAGTGTCAGATAGCTTGCTTTTGATATTAACTTTCAATCCTTCTAACCAAGGATATAGCAAAATAAAAAAACCAAAACCAAAAAACACAAAGACCCAAACCCAAACCATTTTTGTTTAGACTCTGAATTCAAAAGTTTTATGATTTATATTCTGCATATCCTATACTTTGTAAGCACTCTGATCTTATCTATACTATGATGATAATTTTCTTAGAGTCAGTGTTAGTCGGAAAGAATTATATATTTCTTGAATTGTGACTGTCCAAAATTCTTCAGTTTCTTATGTATTGAAGTGTTTTTTTTTTTCTCCAAATAGACTATGCAAAAATAGCTATTAAGAGTTGTTAATTCAATATGACTGTCTTTTTTTCTACTTGAGTAGCCCTGTTGTTTCCTAAGTCTCTCTGGTTCATCTACTGTTTTGCCTATGGCGATAATAGAAGAATAATTTTAGGATAGTTTAGGAACTGCAGGAAACAAACACCTCTTACTTATAACTGATCCAAAAATAGCTCCCATATTATATAGAAGTAACAAATGCTCCCAACATTCCTTTCTGAAACTTTACTCTCTTTGATGGCACTGATATGCAGAGTTTTATTCACTAAAGTTAGTCTTTTATTTTTTAATTGGCATCTTATACACTGTAATTGTTTAGATTTTTGTGGCATCCCAGAGAATTTCTGAGGTTCATTCAGAATGTTTACCGTGGCATCAATCCATGGAAGGTGCCAGACTGTGTTTAGCCTTAGGTGGTGGATCAGATATAAACCCTCCAGAGCCTTCTTGACAGTTCAATTTATTTCACAGTGGTCAGAAATCTGGATCCCACATCATACAAATAATTGTCTTTCTTTTCAGTTTTTTTTAAAGTCCCCAGCGGTTTAGTGGAAAATTCTCAATATGGTGGTGAAAGTAGAAGTAAAATCAAAAAGAAATAAGAGTTCCAGGTGGAACCACCCCTCAAGTCCCTCCTGAAGAGGTCACAGACTGAAAGGAATCCTAACTCAAGGTTATATACAGAGAGACTTAAGCATAGCTTCATTGGCCTTGTTTCTAATTCCTCCTGCAACCTGCCAGCTTTACCAGTGCATGGTTGATTTACAGATATGGATGAAAGCCAATTGGCCCACAATCAATCTACACAAGAAAAAGGTGATACTGCAATTTAAAAGGAGAGGCAGTTGTGATTTAGGAAGCTTTGAGGAGAACTGTTTGCCCTTAAACTACAGAGGTTCTTAATCCTGAGATGTTACTAAATCATTATTACCTAGAGTTAGATTTAAGAAAATTTTAGCTGTGAGCTATTGGACAATACTGAATTGAAGACAGGACCATCAACGAGAGTTATATTAAATCATGATGACATGAACATAGGAGCAAATTCATTAATATTTTAGGAAGTGAAAAAATCCAATAAGAAGAATGTTAATTAAATCATTTCATAAGATGGAATAAGAAACTTGAAATGAAGCCTGGGGAAGATTTTTTTTTCTTTCAATAATAAGCAACCAATAATTATTGGGCATCTACTAGAACCAGATTTTAATGTTGAGCAATTAGGTATTGACTGTATTCTCAGAGAGCTTAAGGTCTAAATCTCTGTTCCCAAATAGAAATTTCTGCAGTGATGCGAATGTTTTTTAATGCACTGTCCAATACAGTAGCAATGAGCCATATGTGATTATTGACAAAAATTCTCTTCTTGACCAAATTCTACTTAGCCTCCTCCAAACTTTCCAAATAGGCCTCAACTTATGGACTTGTGTTCATCTCTGCATTGTCCAATTTTAGCAAAATCCTGCTAAGTTATATAGTATAGATATGCTAAACCAAGAAATTTACAGACATGTAACACAAACACCTTTTACAATATGTGTTAACCTAAATATATCTCAAGTTATTTAAATATATAAAAGCAAATTCTTCCCATTAAATTTCTAGAAGAGAAAAGAAACAACCTGAGCTGTTGTAAGGACCCTCCTGCCAATACCCCCAAACATTTTCCCCCCATTGTTCTCTTTCTTCTCCTTTTAATAGCAAGGGTAGCACTATTTTGCATAAGCTGGGGCAGTAGTGACTAATAACTGGGCACCTCCTTTGACCAGTTATTCCCCACATATCAACAATCCAAAAGCAGGTCCACATAGCCAGCATGAGAAATACTTCTGTCACCTCTCTAATCTATTTTGGAAGATGCAAATGTCTGCTGGAGCTTCTCACCTGGAAGCTCTTCCCGGTGAGTTGCAAGAAGAAAGTGAATGTAGGACTTTGGGGTCATGTTAAAACTCATTCCTTGAGCTTCAGGTGGCTTCATCAGAACCGATCAGATCCTTGGAAAAAGGAGTCCAAAAGTGCTTGGGAATCACGTGGTCAAACAGCAAATTAATAATTTGTTACATAGTTTATTTATAACTACAAAAGAATTATACAAAATTATAAAAGAATCACAAAAAATTATTATAATTTGTCATTTTATAAGTGTAATTTTGAGTAAAGATTTCAACAAGAACACTAAAGTAGTTTGTGTGTATGTATTTCTATATACACATGGTGTATGTATTTGTCTGTATACATACACAAAGACATATATCTATATGCATTCATATATACATACCTGCCTAAATGTATGTATATATAATATACATGCATATATAAAACCTATAATATGCATAGTGCACATAATTATGTATATCATATCATACTGTATTATTTATATAAACATATAAAGATATATGTGTATGCATATGCATATATTATACACACATATACATACATGACAGTGAGTGTATTTATACATAAAATAAGTTAGCTTTTGCTGAGTGACAAACTACTCAAAAAACTAAGTGGCTTAAAACAATTACCCGTTTATGTAATTTATGACTGCATTTTGGCAATTTGTGCTGGGCACAGCTGGATGCGTTTCTGGTCTCTGCTGGGCTTGCTCACACTTCTGCAGTCAGTGCTGGGTCAGCAGAGAGCTAGCTGGTTCATGGCTAGGGCACACAGGTCCTCTCCAGCAAGGTTCTCATCCTCCAAGAGGGCTCTCTAGAGCAAAATGAAGTACGCTAGGTCTCTTCAATCCCAAGTTTAAAATTTTAACAACCCTGTTTCTCCCATCTTCTATTTGTCTGGGAAGTCACTAAGCTAGTTCAAATTCAAGGAGTTGTAAATACATTGGAAAGCAAAGAATCTATGCCCATTTCTTTTGAAATCTGTATTATACACTTTTAAGACAAAATCTTTTTTGCTGGTTACTCCTTAAATTTTTCATGTGTTCAATACCCAGTTCATTGTTTGTGGTTTCTGTCCTGTCCCTCCACCCTCATGTTAAGTCAGATTCCGGTCATCATTTCCCTGGGGAAAGACCATGTCTATGTGGGTCTCCCTGTTTCATACTTTACAGAATGCAGATGTGTCAGCCAGCCACTGACTTCTTCAGGAAACTTCTGTAGTACACTGTGCAAATTTTCAAAATCATTATATACCTGTTATACTGTTTGCAACTGTCTTTCCTGCTCTTATGTGACCCCTTGAGGACAGTAACTTTATCTTACTTATATTTGTAGTCCTTGCACTTGCCACTGTGCCTGGACATAGTAAAGTATTAATAATTCTTAGTCAATAATTGCAAGAAGGACTGCATGAATGAATGTTCTAGAACTTAACAAATGTTTCTCAACGGGGAATTAATATTTATTTTGAGTGAAGAAAAAATGTAACTCAATTGTTTTCTAGAAATTATAAGATTTTGTTACATTTAATGTGAATGAAAAAATTTTTAAGAGAAAATCATAAATCTAACACGCCCTCTTCTCATCTCAGCTTCTCCCTGGGGCCTAGTGAACTTATGTTGACCCACCTAGATTTTCCCCTGAACTGTGCAGTTTTTAAGTAATTAAACCTGCTTTTAGTTAAAAAGGAGCTTTCTTTGGTGGTATCTTGAGATAATTAAGTGATCATATATCCAGTTTGCCTGGGACATACCTGTTTTCTTGGTGTATTTACTAATGCCCTCTTTTCCTTCCAAAACAGTTGTGACCTGGACCATAAATCCTATGATTACTGTAAACTTAGTCCATGCTTTTAATATGATGCCAATAGAAGCCTGAAGGTTAAAAATAATCCCTATTGGGTTTCCCTGGTGGCGCAGTGGTTGAGAGTCCGCCTGCCGATGCAGGGGACACAGGTTCGTGCCCCGGTCCGGGAGGATTCCACATGCCGCAGAGCGGCTGGGCCTGTGAGCCATGGCCGCTGAGCCTGCGCGTCCGGAGCCTGTGCTCCGCAACGGGAGGCCACAGCAGTGACAGGCCCGCGTACCGCAAAAAATAAAAAAATAATCCCTATTGTAGTGTGATCATAGGTAACTACTTCAGTTGGAACCAGACACTAACTCCCTATGCCATTTTTTCACTGCTAGTCAAGGATGTTGTATTACAGACTTCAGACAGGACTAGAAAGTACATGAAGCACCTCACTTAAAGGTCACCAGAAAATGGCTTGTGTGTAAATGAATTCTTTTTGTTGTAGATACCATAACCAATAAATAATTTATTAAGTAAATGGGAAACTTCCCCAGAGATTAAGACAAAATCACTGGGTTAAAATGCATGATAAAAATGGCATTAAACCTTTTACCTAGGGAGAGGGACCTCATTGGCCTTTCTGCACTTGTGCCTTCTTCACTTTCACAGCTGACCTAGAGTGACAAAGAGTCTATGTGTTCCTAATGGAGTTGGGATCTGGGAATATGGTACTTAATCCTGGCATGTGATAATAATGGCGAGTCCCAGTGGTGAATACTAACGGCAAAAGAGTAAGTGCAATCACATAGTGGTGTTGACTTTGTATTTGAATATACATTTCCATAGATAGTTTATGCCCTAAATAATAAAAATATTACCTAAGTGAGTATAGGTTACAGGATATTTTTTAAAAATTAAAAAGAAAGTACAATTTCTTTAAGATAAGAGAAAAAAAATCAGAGTATACAATATTTAGCTGATGCATGTGTCATGATATTTTCCTTTCTTGAAAAATGCAAATCTACACATACAGGGCTCTGAAACAACTACCAGGCCAAAGTCTTATGACATTTTCAAGGACTTATAAATTCCCCTATAGAATGAGACTCTCTGGATAAATACATATCAAGCTACTTCATCAAACTGACTAGAAAACTTTGCCAAAAATCTTGTTTGACTAGTTTCCCTCATAAACCATGATTTTTGCAATTGCTAACATTTTAATCTTCCTTCCTTCCTCCCTCTCCCTCCCTCCCTCCCTCCCTCCTTCCTCCCTCCCTTCTTCCTTCCTTCCTTTCTCCCTTCCTTCCTTCCTTCCTTCCTTCTTTCCTTCCTTTCTTTCTTTCTTTCTCTTTTTTTCCTTTTGTAGATTTTAAGTAAATCTATCCAGGAACCTAACTGACAGAGCCTGAGTGAGGTATAGGTACGGATTCCGTGTGAGGAATAATATCTTATGACAATGAAATGAGGCACTGCAACAAATTACACACTTTCTTACAAAACCTTCACTACAATTACATGTATGGCTTTGGCACTCAGAAATATGTGCAGATATTCATAGCTTATAGGTAAGGTAGTTTATCACCATACATAATCAATATTTTAGCTTCTGTAATCTTTTTGAATACAGACTTCATCTCTGCTATTTTCATTCCAAGCTTTCTCTCTTTATTACTGCTTTTCCCAGGAGAGGCACCATGAAGTGGTCTCAAGGTCTCATGCCTCTGGACTGGATATCATTTGTACCTACAGCTAAAGAAAAAATAAGAGCTTAAAATATCAAAAAATATCAAATTGCTTTTTTCCCTCAGTAATAATAATAATAAACTATTCTTATTTTTTTACTGTTAAATAATTTTTCTTGTGTTTGTGACTGCCTTGATCTGGGACTCTTTATCACAATGCTTTAAAAAGTAGCAGTCATAACTAATACTTGGAAATTTTAAATATAGGAAACATTTGAGGCTTGAAAAGAATACAGGTTGGTTCTGTTCCTGATCTTTAGTTGTACATTTCTATCTATACCTGGCCAGTGACAGCTTCCCTTTCTTACTTAATGTCTGAATCACTATAAGAAATGGTAAAATCCACTCACACAATATAAAAATATATGTCTTTCTATTTGCCATTCTATAAACTTGAAACTTTTGTCTCCCCTGTTTTTGGTAGCTGTTACTTTTCCCCAAACACTGCTTTGAGTCAAAGAAAATTCATGCCTCTGAAACTTAGAAGGAAAAACATAGTATAACTTTGAAAATGGCTTAAAAAGTCCACTTAGGGAAATATCCACCAGCTGTCATTTTACTCTGAAGCACCTTTTACATTCTCTTGTGTCGGTTTGCCTGTAGCAAAACAGTAGGTATTTTTATTTATCAATAAGTGTGAAACTGCACACACATTCTGTCCGTGGATTTTCTTCCCCTCTCTCAATTTTAACTTCAGTTAACCATCTCTATTCGAATGTGTAGTTGGAGGAAGGAGATTGGAAAACATGTCAGTTAGGTAACCTAATACTGAACACTAGGCAATTTAATTCACCTTAATTTTTAAACTAGTTTTCCTTAGTCACCCTCTCAATGCTAATAAAACCAAGAGAAGTAGGAGGGAAGAACATGGAAGCTACTGTTCCCTGGTAACCACAAGGAAAGAAAAACGCTGAGATGAATCAAATTCCACTACCTCCCTTCATTCATTAATTTATTCTGTCATGAATTCATTCATTGATTCACACATTTATTTGATAAATATGTCCTAGGCACTGTAGACAGAGCAATGAACAAGATAGACATGGGGCTTACAATTTAGAGGAGGTGGAGACAGACACTAAACACTTTATCAAATATACTCCTGGTAGGTGTTAGGAAAACAAATAAAATAGGGTAAAGAGCTACAGGATTCTATGAACCAGGAGGGCAGAGGTGGGTAGAGTTGGCACTAATTTAGGTAAAGTGGCCAGGAGAGGGCTCTCTGTGCAGGTGACTTTAAGGTAATGTTTGATAAAGTACAGGTGGCAGCCCCATAAAGATCTGGGGAAAATGCCTTCCCAACAGTGTGGAGAGCTGGGGTGATGGTCCTCAGCCAGGATGAAGCTTGGCTTGTTCAGGGAACAATGAGGAGTGTGGCTGGAAAAGGAGTCCCTGAGAGGCCATGAAGGGGATAATGACTAGCATCGTACAGGGCCTCGGGTAGCATCTTGAAGCTGTGACCCTTCCCTTAAAACCTTCAGAGAGTTTTAATCAGGGCCATGATCTGAAATCACATATGTTTTTAAAGACCACCTCCAGCTATTGGTTGAAGAGACATGGGTATCCTGAAGGAAGAATCTTGATGATTTGTTTAGTACATATGATGTGTGACTATAATCTGATAGATTTTTAAAATACATGTGAAATCTATATATCCAGAGAGGTTTGGGGTTCTGAATCATAACCACAAGACACTATGTCATTACTCCAACAATGTCGCTATTTAAAGTAACAAATTTGAAAATACTTTTGGAAGAGATTGAGCCTGTAGTGCACCATTTACTATCTTGAATGATAGCCTCTTTAATTACTGTGATTAGTGAATTTGATTTTTAAGAATAGAATAAAGGCATTTGGCATCTCATCTAGCAAAAAAATAAAAAGGTAAAACAAAAAGGGAAATATGTATTTTGGTAATATCATTACTAAGATGATTTTGCTTTTAATGTGAAAACATTTTCGAAATTTGAGTTGCAAACATGTTTTAAGCAATTACAGCATCTTTGGAATAGATTATGTCTTCTATCACAAGATGGTGATGGTTTCTCCCACCTCTGAACTTACAGTAGACTTTAATCTCTATCTTCCATAGGTAATGAACCACTTCAGTGTGGTGTTTTAGTTGTATCCATATTTCATCTTCCTGATGAGACTGGAAACTGCTGAGGGTAGAATCTTGCTTTTTTAACAATTTATGTCACTTGGTCCAGTGCAATTGGTGCTTGGATAAATAACTATCCATCTTTACCTTCCTAAATCCAGTTTCAGTTAATCTTAATAATGGTGTTATTTTCACCCTTAGCCTGGCCCAGGCTTGGGATTTTTAGTCAAATCTGTTTTTCCATGAGCACTATGTAATTTAGTCTTCATTTATAAGATAATTTTGTCTTTGTCTTGAAATTTATTTTGTGATTTTAGTCAACTCTAGTCATATCTTTAATTTATAATCATTTCTATTCTTAGCTTTAAATTTCTAATTTGGTGTGTACTTCATATCTGTCAAACCATATTTGTTTAATATATGTTGATAAATATATGAGTTGCAGCTTTATTCTGTATCATAAGAGGTTTTCATTAATATTTTGATCAGTAGAATAATTTTGATTATCACTTTTTTTCTCTTTCAACAATTTGCATGAGTGTTTTCTGCCATTTTTGTTGTTATTGTTTATTTTTAAGTATCATAGAGTATCCTGGACCAGCAATAATAGGTGAAATATGGAAAGGGGGTAGGGGCTTGAGTAGTTTACTAGGTTTCTTACTTTAGCTGATCTCTCTTTTACTGATATAGAAAAAAAAGATTTCTTTAATAAACTCCACCTATTGGGAGTGGGTTGATGCAGTTTCTGATTCTATGATCTAGTTTTTGTTTCTATTGACACTCAATAACTATTACTTGCTTTCTTCTTTTCTTTCCCCACCAAATCTCTGATGTATGACATCCTCTTCCAAATTGCTTCCATCTGATCTAGAAGCTTACCTTTTCAAAGTTACCACCTCTGGGCCCATGCACTTTCAAGCCCCTTCCTTTTGTAGCAGAGTACTAATCCATAAGGGGTCAGACCTGTTCCTGCTTTTAGAATTTTCCGCTAAGGATAGGGCCAACTAATTCTTGAGGTTAAATTATCTGAGTTGTGTGACCACTATCACTAGTAATCTCCTCTATATTGTACTGATACAATGTAAACCTGATTGAACACAGTCAGAAATTATTGCTGGTTTCTGGTGTATATTCTTGCACTTACATATAAATAGAAGTTTTTGCATTCTTTTCTCTGCTTATGCTGTGTGTGTGGGTTATGGGTGGCTTTAATCTGCTCTCCTTTTAAAACTGTATGGTTAGTGGAAGATTTATGGATATACATTGAGATACCTGGATTAAATCAGTCATGGGGACCAGCAGTTCAGTAACTTTTAAAGTCATATAACTATTTCTCCTTTATTATTTTATATTCACTTTGGGAGTCCAAATTTACCTATTTCACATGCTTAAAAATCCAAGAGATTTTCTTTATTGCTCTCATCACTTGTAAAATACCTGATTCTATGATTATACATAGGTATTAATTTAACATTCACCTTTACGAGACCACTAATCATTTAAACTAATTCTTTCATGGCTCAATATATGTGTTAGTTCCCAGCACATAATGTGCTCGAATAGAAACTGTACTTTTGAGCCAATTATCCATGTCTGAAACTCTTCTAAGTGGGTTTAAGTCAATGATACCTACCTATAAATAACTACATAGCTTCATGTGCCATCACCATTGCTAAGGAATTAAATGAATCAAATGTAATGATACTGTAATGCAGGAAGTCAAAGTCTAAGAAGGCAACAATTGTGCAATGCACAGAATATGGTCTTTGGCATCAAATTGATTTTTTCAGATTAGTTTTGGTACTTTCGAGGCTGTCTAAATTACACTCTCAGTTTTTATTTTTAATTGTAAAGCAGATATAATAATACCTACCTCATAGAAAATTTGTCATAATTAAATGGAGTAATGTATTGAAAGCACCTAGCAAAATATTAGTTAGAAAATATTCACTCAAAAATTTGTTTGCACCTTCTTCTTCCCTTGGGAAAAATTAAAATTGCACATAAAGGGCCATGGTGCTACCATTGCTTCTATGGTTCTAACTAGCTTTTAATTTATCCGAAGTGTTTGTTAGTTTCTCTCATGCAAGAATTAGGGATCACTGTGATTTAAATGAAATATTTATTAAGAATTCACAAACATGGATATTGTGGCAATTGACTATTTGCTGTTAAGATGGTTATTTTCATTTCAAGCTGGGGAAATATGGTAAAAAAAAAAAAAAGAGGATTTACTCCCAACTCCAGTTGCTGGGTGAATTCCAATTCTTGTGTTCTCTGTGAATTAAGTTGTTATTCACTGAAAATTTATTTTCTAAAAGCTCATCATTACATGCACAAAGGTATAATACTTTAAATGCAGAAATTCTGAATTAAACAAATGTAATAGATCTGCTAGTGGGATTTATAGTACCCAATAACCATCTCAGAATATACTTCACAGATTGCTTCTTTATACTGCAAAATGAATAGGATTTTATATCTGAAGAAACAAATCTGCACATTAAAAAATCAATGTTTCTCATGATACACACTTAGTATTATTTCAGGGAATACTACAGCTGGCATAACCTAGTTAAAATAGTATAATTTTCTTGACTACATGCATAGTCTTTTTGGAATCAAAACTGCCACTTACAAACATGTAAAGAGGAACAATGACCTTCCTGCTTTGGCAACCATCAAAAGTACTTTTTGTTCTACTCTCCCTCAAAGCCCTGATGCATAATCCTTTCTCTTGATACTTGAATGCCTCTTAGATTTGAAAAACAAAAAGGTTTGGAGAGAGTGAAGGGGAAGAGAGGTATAAAGCACATTCTGTCACAGAACCTTTACTGAAAAATCCTCAACAAGCAGAATGGATTGAAAAATTCAAGCATGACTAAAAAGTACATTCCCCACTAGTCAGTAGATTTTGCTTCCTATTTGTCACTGCCACCTTGAAGAGCGGTGAGCATTAATAATGCATGGATGCTAGGAATGTATTAGCAACTAACCTTGCGAAGAAAATCAGCTGGGAACCCAGAAGAGCTGTAAAATGAAAGAGAGAGAAAGGAGCAAGAGAGAGAGAGAGAGACAAAAAGGCAAAGTGAATATACACACATGCTCTGACATATCCTTCTTATTTATTAAAGAGATTTGGGGAGCAGTGTAAGGTGTATAGACAACTGTGTATTTGTAAAAGAAGGGTAGAAATCCTTGGAATGGGGCCATAATGGAATTCATTGATCAGATTCACAAATTTCCCCACTCGAATCAGGCTTATTGCTTACTTTTATGTAACATAAAGAAATACCCCTGGGAGATTAGTGCATTTATACATTTAGGCAAATATGAAGTTTTAGTAAACAATACCTTAGACGTCTTCCTTAAAGAAACATGAACAAGTATATTTCTTAATGTGTTATGTGTAATTTGAGATATACTTTAGGATGTGGTATACATTACAGATAGATTTATTGTGATATGTGAATGCCAGTGATGACTTCAGAATCCCCACAAGTGAACAAACATGCAGAGACACACCAGCTCAGATTAGTAGGGTTGCTCATGTTTCAAAAGGAAGTTTTAATTTTGTAAAAATTGCATTTATTTTTAAATTATTATTTTTCAACGATTTAAAATAGAAACCAATTCAGTTCCTTTGTGAAATTATTACTTGTCTGTGAGGATGCCACCACGTGACTGCTTAGCCCTAGTGGTTCAGGGGTTCAGGTCTTGGGGGCTTCACCCCAGAGAGTGTACCATGTTCTGTCCTTTCTACTTCCCCTAAACCCCACCGCCCTACCCATACCTCCCAATACCATACCCAGCCCACAATGACTTGTCAATTTATTGAACTGATTGTGGAAGATGTTAGATTATTGTTTGTAAAACATTTATATTTTAAGTCCACCACCTTCAATTCAAAATACTAAATTAAGTTATGGCACTGGGATTTTTATTTTCATACCTAAAGATTTTATACTTTAAAAACCGGGAAGGTTTCTTTCACTCATGAAAATATGTGAACATGAAATATTTTTAATTTGTTTACTAAAGGATGTTTAGTACCATTTTCTTTTTTTCCCTTAATTTTATTATAAAAATGTCAAACATACTGATAAGTGGGAAGAATTTTCCATATATTTCAGTATATTTTATGTATTCAGCACATAGATTGTCACTATACTTGCTTTATCACATGTCTAATCATCCCTTTCCCATTCATCCAACAATCCATCTTATTATATTTTTACATTTCAAAGTAAGTTGCAGATATTGCTATACTTCTTCCTAAATACTTCGGCACTCATATCATTAGCTAGATTTCAATATTAGTTTACACTTCTTTTAATGTAAAATTTACGTACAATGAAATACTGAATCATGGATATGTAAACCAATGAGTTCTGTCAAATGCATACAACTGTGTAACCCAAATCTCTTTCAAGATATAGAATATTGTTATCATCAACTTATTTACTATTTTCTTAGCCCCCTCACATTTACACAGTTTTGAAGAAAGAGGAAGTCCAAAGACTACAGCTTACATTCTCCCACAAAAAGTACTTATTCAAGATTTAAGAAGACTAGATTTTGGCATAATTAGATGATCACATGTTTAAGATATGAAAATTCTAAGAGAATTGCTTCACTACCACTTTCTCATATTCATTACAATTATTCTCTTGAGAAATGAGTAATTTCATCCTATTATTTTCTTAAGAGTTTTTGTTGAACTTAAGTAAATTTTTATACATCGTTCTTTAATTATTATATTTATTATCATTATTATTCCTTCACTTAATTTCTCATTTGGGAAAGCATCCCAGAATAATTTTATTTTATTGTGGCAATCTTCCTCTCCAAAGCTCTTTTCTTCTCCCTCCCCTTACCCCAGTATGCATAATACATTTAAAGAAAACCTAATGGAACAGCTACTACATTTCTTGATGAGTGAATGAAGAAATGATATGGACATGCCTTGAGTCATATGTACTTACATGTTAGCTGGTAATCTTTGGAACAAATTACAAAATTACTGTATAGAGTAGTGTTTTCAGAAGTGAACTTAAAGATTTCCTATCAACTTGTATTGGCCATACATAGCAAAGATGGCTCAAAAATGAAACTTATTCAAACTCAAAAAAAATGATATAACTTTACATTTTAAAATCACCTTATTCATTGAAGACTTGCCCTGTCCAATCAATTTTTTTCTTATCAGAAGCCAGACCCACCTTGGATTTAGAGAATGTTTCTTCATTGTTTCTTATTTATACCCTCATTCCTTGATTTATTGTTTTATTGAGTTCCCCACCTTTTTTTTCCATTATGAGAAGAGCTTCCCAGTTTGGCAATCTTCTTTCACTTTAGATTTGATAAGTTGAGGTATC
Source organism: Aethalodelphis obliquidens (assembly GCF_003676395.1). Taxonomy (NCBI): domain Eukaryota; kingdom Metazoa; phylum Chordata; class Mammalia; order Artiodactyla; family Delphinidae; genus Aethalodelphis; species Aethalodelphis obliquidens. Next base: position 84,046,592 of record NW_020837946.1, on the reverse strand, counting down.
CATAACAGGAGATTTCTGCAACCAGCCACATTCAGGGACACCTCTTCCATTCTGCAATCCTATAGGAGGGGAAGCACTAAGGGGCACTTAACCATGCAGGTGGGAGTGGTAGCAGTGACATCCACTGCTGTTTCCTGAAAGTACATTCATTTTATTCAAATCACAGATTCACTCACACTGCTGTTACCTTGATCAGGGGCTCAAGGTAGGTAGGAAAAATGGAGTAATAAAAACCAGGGGAAAGATGACACAAGTTAACCCATTCCAAGAATATTATATTCCTTCATTTGTTTTATTTCAAAAAATAAATAAAACAAAATAATATATAATTTAGTAAGTAAAGTTATTTATTAAAAATATTTTTAAGACTCTAGAGAGCAAAAAGCCCCTAAATTCTTGAAAATTTTTCAAGGGAGCAAGTGCAATGCTGTGCATATATTGGATGCTCAGTTAATTATGTCAACTGGTAAGGAAAGGCAGTTATCTATTTTTATGTCTGTCTGTCAGAAGACTACCATATGGCTCTTTTTTCTCTTATTACTAACACCTCTTACTTGTTTCTAATGCCAAAAAAGGAGAGCAGCACTAGAATTTTTTATAATGAGAATTGAAAGGAAGGGCAATGAAGCATTTGACTGTTTTGTGGATGAAATTTTACTTAATAAAGTAGGAAAATATATGTGGGAGAAGGTACACATTTTCCTAAGTTAAAAAGGCTGTTTCTCAACCAAAAGTTATTGATCTTTCCTGAAAACATTGATACACACACACACATACACACACACACACACACACACACACACACACACACACACACACGGTATTGAGACATCTAATTCCTTGTAACAAAACTTTTCAAAGATGTAAATACCATCTAATATGAACCCATAGAAACAAATGATCCTGATTAAAAATCATCAGTAGGTACCCATTCATACTGAATTCTTCTACGTTACAAAATAGTGAATCTAATTCTTGAAAAGAAATTAGCCATTGGAAATAACTGATAGCCTTGCACATTTTGTTAACATCTTCCAATATTTTAACAGAAATTCAATTTCTTTGACTTTAAGTGAGGGATTGTAATTAATTCATTCTTCCCATAGGGGTATAGAAATGTATAAAACCTGGTCTTACATTCTCAGCTAGGTGATTTTAGCTGACAGGCTAAGATTTCCTTATTGCTGGCTTTAAAAATATGAATACTTCGGGGTTTTCTACATAATCCCATTAGGCCATTATCCAATTCCTCTTAACACATTTTTTAAAGCTACTAATTGATCCAATCCCAATATTTCTTTTTGGGATATATTTCAGTAAATTTTTTAAATAAGAAAAATAAAACCTCAAGGAAATATTAACCATAAAAGTTCAATTAAAAAATCATTATGGCAATGTCATGAACCAACAGGAAACCAAGGGATGTGCAATAAATATGAACAAGAGCTGCACTTCTCATAGTAGCTAAAGTCCAAAATGACCCCCTTCCCTCTAGTTAGAATGGGTTACTGTGCAAAAGTCCTAACATGTTTTCCTGCTCTACTAAATTGTAGATTGACAAACTAATGGTTTTCCATTAAAATTTTTCCAACAGTCAAGTTGCTAGGTAAGACATTACTTCATCAGCCTTTTAAATTAATACTAATTCAAATATGTAAATAAGAGCCCCTTTATCAAAATATGGAGCATAAAACATAAAAATAAGCAAATTACATAGCAAGTTATATAAGTATATTATAGTACATTAAAATATGATAAATGGAATGGAAAAAATTGAGGAGAACTAGAAGAATGTGGAGTTCTGGGGGAAGATGCAGATTGCAATTTTAAATGTGTAGTTTGAATATAATCTTGATTGAGAAACTAACATATGAGCAATAAGTTGAAGGAGGTAAGTGATTGAATCATGTCAATATTGGGGGAAGTTCTTCTGAATAAAAACTCTGAGAAGGTCTAGCTTCCAAGTTAATGGGACTGCCAGGGAGCCCAGTAGAGATATATGGGGGTAAATTATACAACTGTACTTGGCAATATGCTCACAACAACTCCTTCTCCTCAGTGCATGAACATACACACACACACACACACACACACACACACACACACACACACACACA
>NW_020837946.1:83978764-84044465 GCF_003676395.1 Aethalodelphis obliquidens | reverse complement strand
CACACACACACACACACACACACACACACACACACACACACACACACCACCCACAAAGAGAGTTAGATGAGATGAGATCACACACTGTAATGAATACCCAAGCAAACATCCAAATCTATTTTTTAAACAAATTAGACAAGAAGTCTGAGGATCACCAATATTTCTCTACTGTACCTAAAATAAAGTCCCTTTTATTTTGACATGTATGGTTTTGCAGCCTCAAAGACTGCACAAATGACTATAGCTCAATGTAAAGCAAAGTGGGAGAGTAAATCAGTTCATGGTTCTCATGTACAATCTTCACCAACAGAAGAGACTCAACAAGAATCTAATGATTCTTTTACATCTAGAAAACACAAATATAATATTAGAATAGAAAAAAATGAAATCAGGGCTTCCCTGGTGGCGCAGTGGTTGAGAATCTGCCTGCTAATACAGGGGACACGGGTTCGAGCCCTGGTCTGGGAGGATCCCACATGCTGCGGAGCAACTAGGTCCGTGAGCCACAACTACTGAGCCTGCGCGTCTGGAGCCTGTGCTCCACAACGAGAGAGGCCACGATAGTGAGAGGCCCGTGCACCACAATGAAGAGTGGCCCCCACTTGCCACAACTAGAGAAAGCCCTCATACAGAAATGAAGACCAAACACATCAAAAATAAATTAATTAATTAATAAACTCCTACCCCCAACATCTTCTAAAAAAATAAAAATAAAAAAAATGACATCAAACAAAAAGAGAAAGCTCTTGTAGATCAAAAAAATCCAATAAGACTAGAAAACAGAAAAAAAAGAACATAATTCCAAAGCAAAAGAATTGGAAAATATGAAAAATAAATACACCAAACTAGGTGATCTGATATGCAATTTCTTCCACAAATAGAAAATGAAGACACTAAAGAATCAAAAGATCTTCAAAACTTGTAGATGAGAAAAATGTTATTTATAAAAAACAAAATCGTACTGGAACTGTAATTTTCATCAGTGCCACTGAATACTAGATGGAAAACATGTGATGCTTTTAAAATTTTATACCCAGACAAACTGTCTTTCAAATAAAATAAAAGTAGAAGGATTTTCGAACATTCAAGTCCACAGAAAATTTACCTCCAATGCATTTTTCATAGGGAGATATTTGAAGACAAATGGCAAAATAAAGGAATAAACCCCAAAAGATGGACTTATGTATTCCAGGAAATAATGACTGCAATTCTTCATGTCTGTGAAGGGAAGGATCACAGTGAAAGCTCTATAACAAATTAAGAAGTAAATGTTCCACATGGAAGAAGGAGGATTATAGCTTTTAGACAAAAGTTTTATTTTAAAAAAAGAGTCTTAAAGCATAAAAAATTCTGATTGAAAGGTTAGAAAAAATTGGGGATCTGATAAAGTCAGATGTCAGATAAATATAAAATTACAAATGCCTAGAAAAATAAACATGCAAGGAAAAGCAAATTAAAAGCAAAATAAAATTATGTCCATAATAAAGGTGGGTCCTCAATAAATATTTGAAAAATTAATAAGTGCATGCATTTTGACAATGGAAAAGTACAGCATAACTGAGAGAAGATAAAATGTAACAAAAGGAAAGAAAGAAAGAAGAAAATGTAGCAATTTGAATACCCTGATTTGCAAAATGTAGAATCGTAAAATACTATCAAAAAAGGAAAAAAAATTTGAGTTTAAATATATCACATAACTTACAATAGCAACCAATAGAAAAACTAAAAATAGTAAAGTAATTCAAACACTGGAATAAGATTGGAGAATTGTGAATGTACGATGAATGCTCTTATGTCATATCAAGAAGTCAACAGATATTGCCTGACACAGAGATATAAATATACTTTCAAAAATTATGAGGATACTCTCCAGAAGAATTAAAATCAAAATTATTACACTATGCTAAGTGAAAGAATCTAGACACAAATTGTCAAATATTGTGCGTTTCCATGTATATGATATATCCAGAATAGATAAATCTACAGAGACAAAACAGTGACTGGCTGTTGCCAGGGCTGGAGAGAAGGGCTGAGTTTCCCTTTAGGGTGATGAAAATGTTTTGAAACTAAATAGAGATGGTGGAGGCACAACACTGTGAATGAGCTAAATGCCACTCAATTGTTTACTTTAAATTGATTAATTTTATGCTATGTGAATTTCATCTCAATAAAGACATCAGCTTCTTTAAAAACCCCAAAACCGCAGGACTGGGATAGTAAGGAAAGAAGCCAGAGACTGGTTATTTTCATCATAAACTTGTTTGTACTATGGGCTGTAATACTTTAAGCATGTATTATTTTGATAAATATATTTTAAAATTATTTTTAAAATAACACAAATTCAGCCAATATCAGAGGGACAAAATTCTGTCTCTATACAGAGAGTAGAGGAAACGGAACAGTAAAATGTTGTCCAGTTTATTACATTGTAAATGGATGCAAATGTGCTTGAGACATAATCTTTTTTTACTTTCAGATGGTATAAATGGATTTCAGCTATTTGTCTCAATTATACTCTTATGGAACTAAATGAACGCATATATATTTCGGATAAGTATGATAAACAATAAGAAATCTATAAAAGGAGCATCAGATGTACTTCTTTAATTCACCATAATCGTACTGTAATCTGCACTCAAAGCTTTGTGTGTTAATTATGAAGGGATATGAATCTTTGCATTTCCTTTATTCTTGCCTTTTAGTAGTGACTTGGTAATATCTGCTAATGGGCTTTGTTGTCTGATGAACTGAATTACTGTGTTCCCTGTACAGGACTCTGCTAAATCATCTAAGATATTTCAGGAATTAACCTCCATTTAAACCTTAGAACTGGGGACAAAAGCATAAAACGATTACCTCTGATGGAAAAGAAAAATCAATGTTTTGTAGCTTTGCAGGAAGACAAAGCAATCCTAAGTTTCCCATTCATAATTTTATTTGTATTTAAAGGAAAAATTAAAAAAAAACAATTTTTATGATTAAAAAAAGAAAATTCCCTGCCCCTCAGTCTTTGACTATAGTTATTTCCTTTAAAAATAGAATTTTGCCTTCAAAAATGTCATTATTTCAACCTTTGAAAGTTTTAGTTAAGTTACCCAGAGGCACATCTTGGAATATCATTTGTTTTAAAGAAGTAAATTTTGTCCTCATTTATGATGGTGAAATCTTCTAAATATGCACATTTCAATATTCTCAAGATTTGTAAGTGGAACTTAATGAAATGGAAACTTGGTTGGTAATTATACCCAGCTCAGCCAGAAAGTTCATGGTGCTGTCAGCCTGTTTGGTCATGGGTAGCTAAGCAACACAGCCAACTAGCACCTTGGTGGAGGATATTTTTAGCTTCATTGCACATTTTTCATTTATCTATTGGAGATTGATTTGTTTTGCAATTTATTTTGAGATTCCACTACTTAAAACGAAAGTCATACCATTATACCAAAGGAAATGTACAAATAGGAATTTACAAATGACATGATAATCTCCATGATTTGATACAAACACAATATAAATATTGTTGGAGAGTTAAACATCACTTTATATTTTCAAAAAAGTAGAAATAATCTTGAGGCTTCAAAAATAATTCCTTATCAATAAATAAGTTGAGTTTATCTGTTCATGAGTGAAGACACCACTGACATATTCAAGTTAAATAACTTAATTTGTTTCTAAACTCAAATTAATATCCTAGTGACAAGTCCATGATTGCTTAATAAGTAGAATATAAATTAGACACAAGGATTATGTTCCTTTGGTAAACAGCATTTCAAGGGGAGATGAGAAATGTAACAAGTTGTCAAAAATCTTAAATGTCAGAGTAGCAATGGGCAGAAAGCTTTTGAAGTAGTTAATTGCATTTTCAGACCCCTGCGTTCCTGTGCTGCACCTGGAAGAGAGCTGATGGCCACAAAGCACACTGACTCTATCAATGTCACACTCATCCATTTCTACCCACTAGTCCTGATGGAGAGAGTTTCGCTCCTTAAGGTAACCTGCTATTCACATGTCACTGATAGGAAACTGCATGGTATACAGAGGAAAAACAACCAGCTAAATAAGTAAACATGATATCTAGAATTCACAACTTTGGAGAGTCCAAATACTAGCTCAACGACTAATATCAATGTTCCTGAATCAGATACTTACTTTCCCTCTACTTTGTATCCTCACTTATGTAATGGGATGATACTTTCTACCACTCAGAATGTTGTAAAAAGTGAACAAAGTGCATAAAATATGTAGCATGCATTAGGGTACTTGAACATGGTCCAACTCTGTTCCCACCCTTTGTAACCGGACACAATGATCAAGTACCGATAGTGATTTAAACATTTGTCATATCTTACCTGCCATCACTAATACAATCTAGGAAGCTACCAACTCTTAAGTATCACACTATTTTCTTAAGAGGAATAATCTTTTCAGTGGGTGAATAGATGGTATTCATTTTTTTTTAAAAAGTGGAAACTGACCTGGGCTAACTGAATGCAAAGAAGGGTTTTATACATGTACATTTCTCATGATTAAAAACCTACTGAAAAATTTAAATTTTAAAACACTTCTAAAATATATTCCCTGCTTCATTTAAATATGACTATAGCTTGTTTAATAGAGTACAATCTCTTTCCAAGGATCCCATTTATAAGGATTTCCTGTGTGATTGATATAAAAGTCTACAATCATGATCCAATCTCCCAGGTTGTGTTCTAGGTAGTGTTCAGTGTGTTTCTTGGATAATATCTTAAAGGAGGGGTGGTGCTGTCTTCAGAAACTGAACAACTTCACGTTTCCTACATGAATTGATTGTGGAGACGGAGTGACACCTTTGAGAAAGTTTCCCATGCTGTTCCATTGTTCATTTTTAGATATGAGCTAAGCTGAATTTCAAACACTAGCATTTGTAGTTGATGACAGTGGCCATGTGAAGAACCCTAGGATGGCCATGTAGCCACTTAGAGGTGCTTAGACCTCAGTCTTAGTACATGAGTGAGGGGACATGCAAGAAGTCTGGTTGGACTCAAAGCAGTGATGTGAGGAGCAATGACTATTTTTAGCTTGATTTACTCTTGTTTGTGTTCCTTTCTAGTGTATGCTGAATAAGGTAGAACCTGACCCCTGCTAATGGGGACAACAAAGGAAGGAAGTTGCACAATACGCTCCCTTTAAGTTCTGAAGTGGAGATAAGATTAAACAATAGTAATGCTTCTCACTACTGACATAAAAATAAATTGAAAACATTATCAGGAATGCCACTAATTCAGAGCTTCCCAATCACAATCCCAGTGGAGACACCCATTTCCTGGTAGTCTGGAGACCTGCGAATAAACGGATCAAAATGCAGTGACGTAACTATTACACCTATAGAATGATTCATAGGTGGAATAAAAGCCAGAAGAATGTCGATTTACACGTGAAAGTTTGTAATGACAGCAGGCAATTTGAAACTATGAACTTCTTTAATTTAATGTTTTATATTAGTTAATAATGGAGACAGACTTCTAGATGTTGCCATGTAACATGTATACTCATATAAATTCATATATTTGAGTACTAAGGTATGATAAATACATCACTGAACACAACAGGATGTGTTCAGCTTGTATTTTGTATACAGCCCCTAATAAGTCTTTGAGGGGTTGTACACAAAATATATTGCACATTAGTGAATAAAAGATATAAGTATTAGTATCAAATATATATAGTGGTTGGGAACACCTTGCTATTCTGGGCAGACTACTTACTTTTATTATTGAGTTAGCTACTCTCCTTAAGATAGTGTCTTTATCTGTGGTTCATTTTTCAGTCTATTCAGTTTTATTTATATTTGTTATTTAATTATTTTCCCACGACACATTATTGGTCATCATATAATTTCAAATCTACTTTTTTAAATCTTCTATTGCCCTAAGTATTTGTTCTCAAAACATCATCTTTTAAGTATCACTTTATTTTTAAAGTTTAAATTTTGACGTAAAAAAGAAAGCACAGGTAATCTTCTCATCATTTTAAATGCAGCTGTTTTTTTTTACCTTGAAATGATATTGACGCTTTTAAAGTTTTAGGTCATTTTCTTTCCCTTTACTTTGGACTGGCATAAATGTTTAAATAGCTAATCTTATACAAATAAGATAAAAAAGCTGCCCTGACCAGGACCTCCTTTATTTCATTTCCTCCTTCTTTCTTTCTCTTTTTTTACTTAGCAGGATATACCTTATTAAAATGACTATGCAGTTTTTCCCTGATACCTCTATGTTTAGCAAATTATTTTCTTGGTTCTCTATTTTTGGAAAATTTTAATTAGTCAATTTAATATTCATGATACTATCTGTCAATAATGTTAAACTATTACAGATATAATTTCTGAAGAATGTGTATGATTCTTTTTTTTTTTTTTTTTTTTTGCGGTATGCGGGCCTCTCACTGTTGTGGCCTCTCCCATTGCGGAGCACAGGCTCCGGACGCGCGGGCTCAGCAGCAATGGCTTACGGGCCCAGCTGCTCTGCAGCATGTGGGATCTTCCCTGACTGGGGCACGAACCCACGTCCCCTGCATCGGCAGGCGGACTCTCAACCACTGCACCACCAGGGAAGCCCTGTGTGATTAATTTTGAATATAACTTTATTGTTTTTGTTTTATAATTGATTATATCAAACTGTTTTTACCTGTAAATTTTGTTTCACATCCTTAAAAACAAATAAATAATCCCATGCTGTAGTGTAGTTAGGCATTTATTAATAGGATGTATTAAACAAGAATACTTTGTAGATTAGAAGCAATTTCCAGCGAGTTTATGGAATTTCATGTCAGAATATAAAGTCTGACAAGATATAAAACACAACTGGACTTCAGTTTTCTTGTCTGTAAATAGGTATAATTATACAACCTCTTGATAATGCTAAGATATAAATAAGGTTTGCATGTGAAATGCCTAACATACAGTTTATGCCATTGATGCTCAAAAAATAGCAGCTATTATCATTAAATATATGCTGGACTTGACTCTAAATTTTTCATTATACGCTAATTGAAATTCTTTCAGGAAATAAAGCAGAGATTTTTCAAGTGTGTTACCAGCCAACAGCCTGTTCTTTTTTTTTCTTCCGGGATATTTTGCAACTGAATAAAATTATAAAGCTTAGAGTAAAAAACGGATATGAATCTTTTTTCTAAAGTGGATTAATTAAATTTTGTTATTTGAAACTTTGTGATTATCTTCACAAAATCTTGATTTTGGAAAAACATGCATGTGGTTTTTAAAAATCTGACTATTTCCTTCACTAAATGCGGGTGGCCTCAGTTTAAAGATTTATACGAGGAAGCAGGAGACATGATCCAGAATATATTTCAAGGAATTTAAATAGGGATATCCAATTAATTAACATCTGTATTCATTTATGCCTAGCTTTACATTGGATAGATTCTATAGTCTATATCCTGCCATGGTTCAGAGCATGAAATTCTTTCTAACTGAAAAGATGTATGTAAAATAATCAGTGTGAGAAAGATTGTTCACTTTACCTCCAAGAAAAACTTTTGGCTTCTTTACTTTAATGTTAAACAATAGACATTTATTTCATTGGCATTTGTGAACTCTATGAATAACTTGTGGGGAGGAGGATAGATCTATAAATATTACAAGAAGTTCTAAGCTAGGAAAGTACCTTTGATGCTTCAGCATTGTTATATGATACGCATGATCTCATGAATGTGGACAAGGGAAAGCAATTGAAATGAATACCTTTACTGCCTTCTTCCCAATATGAGTGATAGTGTAAATGTGGCCACTGAATAAAATCAGTCATACTGAGGGAAATTGGGGCTCGGGGCTGTGTTTTTTAATAAACGGAAATGTTGTAATTTAATAGTTCTCTAATACTAATTACCTCTCCTGATATTTTTTCTGAAGTCTCTTTAGACAGATCTAAGTTGAACTAGATTATTTTTCTTTCTCTCTTTTCTTATCTAGAAACCTCATTTAAACCTCAACATCAGGAATGAGATGAAAGTACCGCGTTTTCACATTGATGCTCTATAATGAATATATTATCCCAGGAGCCTTTCTGGCTTACCTTTTGCTGTTGAGTAACACCACATTTTATTAAATATCTGTGAAATATTCCCTGAGATGTTACATAGCCTGTTCTCTTTAGACAGTAAGTTTTGTAAAATCTTCTTGGCTTTGTATAGGTGATAACAGGAAACAAGAATAATGAGATAAAACCTCTTCTTTCAGGTTTTTTAATTGAGGAACAAATTATTTCATAGTTTCTCATTAGTTATTCCCATGGATTCTAATGACAAGGTGCCAACTTTCACACTTTAAGCAGGTTAATTAATCAGGTAGTAATGAAGTTGTGTGATACCTGAGTGTTGGTGTGCTGAATAATCACAGTTCCTAATAACGTGCTTAAATGTCTGTAAACCTGAGAGGATAAGATGAAATTCAGATCTTCTGAGTTCTACATAAATAAACATATGCTAGCTAATGGGAAAACTAATTTTAATTTAGTACCCTATGTATAATTTTAATTTTGTTATATATATGTGTGTGCATATACATACTGCATATATACACCCATAATTATATACATATATATGTTGCTTTTTTCATATGCTTAGGGGTGCATGATCACACATCAATCTTCATATTTGAGCAATTTGTGCTTTTTTTAGCCAATCCATAAAATTTTATATTTTAAATCTCATGGTTCAATTGTGATTTCACTTATGAAACTAGGTAAGAGGGAAATTTTGGGTGAACTCTCACAATATGACACAGTATGTAAGTGTGTCAAATAAGATATCATTATCAGGGAGACATCACTAAGGTGTAAATAGTCTTGAGGACCCTCAGTGTCCACTGCTCAGCACAATATACTGGAGACGTCTCCAGTCCTTGTCACCTAGATTTCCTTCTTTGACCACCTCAGGAAAGATCAGCATATGAAAAACTACGTATCTAATATGTTGAATGTCACCTTGTTTATAATCACAGAAGACTGAAATAAAATTTTAAAGTAGACAAATTATTTCTTTTTTTCCCTAATGATATTGTAGACAAGTCTATCTCTAAGGAAACAGAAGGTTCAGGATATAAGGTGAAGTGCCTTCTTTCACCAACCAGTGTTTCATCCTTGTGAAATCCACAATAAAGTCAAAAATGTGCTTCCTAAGTGTAGTATGTGCAGCATCTACATTGCCCTGTTAACAATTAAAATATTGATGGGGTGATAACATATATAATTAACTCTCAACTAATTAGGATTAAAAATTAGAGGGTGGGTCAGGGAAGAAAAGTGTATTCAAATCAATATTAAAATAATTCTACTATCAATCTTCGATTGTCAAAGTAAGTTAACTGTAGTTAGGAAGCAGTAAGGAACTTGAAATATCTCACACTTCTAGGATGAGCCTGACCAACAGGCAGTTAACAATCAGATCATGATCGCAGCTCCCTCAGCACAGAAGCCACGCAGTCAAGGCATAAGACTGGGTCACTAAGGAAAGGAGGGGCTGGCAGTAAGGGGCATGGAGGGAGGAGGAACAGGGCTCCCACTCACATTCCCACCAAATCATTAGGTGGTTTGAGACCTGTGACCACAACTGTGCTCCATGGGGACCTAACAGGTCCCTCCACTGCCTTCCAGAAAGGGGGCACTTGGTTTGCCCCTGCTGCAACTTAAACTCAGTCTATAAGCCAGTAAGACCTCTGTCTTTGAATAAGTCAAAATTCTCTCATTCTACTTACTTATCTGTCTATCTACACATATTTGTGTGCGCATAATATTTATTCTTTTGCACAATATTGTGCAATCTATTGCATAATATTTTAAAATATTTATCCTGCATATGTTTATATACAGGCTGAAAGATGTGTATACATAAAGCATACATGTCTGCATATTTACCTATACTTAGCTAGCTTGCTCGAGGGTTTTTATTATTTCTTTATTTTTATTTTGACTTTTGCTTGTTTGCAGATTTGTTTCGTAGAGAAAGTGCTTTTTATATTTGTTCTGTTTGGGTTTGAGCTAAACAGGATTCAGCACCCCAACTCTCTGAATGGTCACATCCTTCAACCACTCACTGACTCATCTAGCTGTACAATCTTGGGACCAGAGTCTAGTTACCCACCTTCCAAGAGTAAAAAATAAGCCAATTAATTAGGCTTTAAGTAATGCAGCAGGTGGAATTCAGCAAATTAGAACAATTAACTGATTGCATTAAGAATATCAGTATTAAACAATGCATAATCATGGACTCAGGGATTTCAAAACACTCATTTTTAACAAGAAGGAGAATGATAGATTTTCTTATTATGCTTGAGATTTTCTTATTATGCTTGAGTTTAAACCAAAGTTTCCTAGACCCTACGTGGTCTAACAATTAAATTTTTCTCTGCTGGGACATAATAAATGGTGCTTCAGCTACTGAAGTACTTACATATTTTTTTCTTATTTATGCATTACAATTACAAGCCATGATCTTTATTCATAGTTTATTATGAGTGTCTGTCAATAATACTCACTGATGGAAAAATAAAATGAAGGAAACAAAACACAATCTTTCAAAATATTCCAATGGCACATAATATTATGCAGTTTTTCTCCTTCTCCAAAAAGCAGTATATGGACAAACCTAACCCTCCATATGCCCTTAAAGCTTTTGTTTCAAAATGACATGGTTTTGATAAGTTGTTGTTAAAAAGGAAAAAAATACAGAAATGCATATATTATTAGCACAATTGCATCCCATTATTGTCTTTTTCAAAATAAATTACATAAATGGGGTTTGTATTATTTGCTATACTTCACCCAGAGATTGGGATAATTAAGTTTCAAGAACTGAGATGCTTTAAAACACATTTAATTTAGTAAAATTGGGAAGGAAGCTACTGCAATTTAAAAAAAATAAATAAAAAAGACAAAAGTGTCCTATGTCTTACTGGGTAATTTGGAGTGAATTTAGACTGTGGCATTAGAAGTACAAAAAGGTAACTAAAAATGCCATTAAATGAAATGTTCCAAGTCCAAGCAATTTCCTTCTTAACAGAAAGTAAAATGCAAACAGAGATTACTAAAACCCTGCTGTGTTTAATTTAAGTGTATGTAAGCCTTTTACTCACAGTCATTTTGTCTGGAGATAATCACGGCCATCCACAGTGGTCAGGGCTGTGAAGCATGGGTTGTTGAAAGTTGCCCACTCTTTGATTCCACCTTGCTTGTGTCAGCTAGGGTTCATGTCAGGCAAGTTCAGCTTATTCATCTTCTGACAGAGTGGGATTCTCCTATTTCTGCCACCATCAATTTGTTTTTGTTGCCTCCAGACTGCTTGCAGCAACATGGAATCTTGTGTGTAACTGCATGTCCACCATTGCAAGGTGTCAGGATTGGCCGTATAAAGACAAAAAGACCTCTGTAGCTGTGTGAATATAAAATAAATTAGATATATCTTCACCTGTGGACTATTTATGTATATATACATGGCTTATTCAGTATAAAATTCCCAGTGACAAAGCTTGCAAATATGAAATCAACATTTTTACACTATTCAAACTGTCGGGAATATTTGTTACACACAAAATCCATTTTGAAAAGTAAGCAAAATCTTGGTACTGGAGAAATGACTAAACTCATCTTTTAAATATATAGGGAATAAAGAGGTTAAGAAATAGGTATACACATTGGGTCTGTCTAATAAGAATATTTTTCATTGGAATGATCATTTTTTCCAATATTTAAAAATATATTTCACAATTTGAGATAAGACTACTTTGAAGACTAGAGAATGCCATTCACAGAAGAGATGCCCAATACTGTTTTGCCATTTCATATTCACCTTCTGCTAGTAATCCCAACAATGAGGAGAGAGTTTGCATAATATGATGACTGGGTCATTACTTTAATTTTTAAATTATGCATTAAGTATTTATTAAGCACCTAAGTGTGCACGAATCCCTGCTACTAGGTTATATAGACAAACAAATTGACAGTGAACCAAATAACACAGTTTCTGTCTTCAAGATAGAAGAGGAGGAATTGTAAAATTTAAAGAAGGTGTGTGTGTATGTGTGTGTGTACCTTCTGCAACTTTTCAATAGAAAAAGGAAAGATATTCTTAAACATCTGGATAAGTCATTTCTTAACATGTGAAACACTCATGAAATATTGCAAGGAGCCAATTCTTTTTTTAGCATGGTGTAACTAATGTCCCCCCAAAACATTTATTAATATGAGCCAGCCAGAACTGGCATATAGGAATTCCATATAATTTATTAAATAACGTAATCCAACAGGCAGTAAAAAATGGTAGTGTCACCTGAAGATGTGATACAAAACTATGGGAGTGGCCTCTGCCATGTAACAGACAACCACAATACCAGCTGAAATACTGTATAGTCTTTGAGCACACAGGGACATTAGATGTCATCAATAAGCCTGGGTTGTGGTCAATAATAAGCAGTTTAGGGTGTCCGGGGAAATTTAAAAGCAACTTAATGTCCTCTGTGGTGATGTAACTAGATACTGAAAAATTATTATTTAAAATGTACAGTCTTACCTCATTTATTTTAGGCAGAATTTTTAACGGAAGCTAATATAATACTTCCGGTAATGAGGTGTGTCTATATGTAACTGTCCTACACAGGTTTTTCACTTCTAAACAGCATTAAAAGATCTTGCTAGAAATCAGAAATGGCATAGAGTCTTAAGGCTTTTGAGATATTCTAGTTTAAACCACTGATATTATTTATGAGAAAGTTAATGCTCAAAGAAGGTACACTACTTCATCAAGGATATATGTAGTTGGCAGGACCAACATATGAGGCCATGTAGATTGAATACTGTGTGATTCCAAGGAGCACTCTCTCCACAGAATACAATTGGTAAAGCATCCTCTGGAGTTGTGAAAATTGGCAGAGTTATAAACTTAAATATGAAACAATGCAAAATAAACTTTCATGACTTCAATGAAATAGAGGCATGATTAGATACTAAGATTACATCAGCTTCACAACAAGCATAGAGCCCCAGGCAAACTGGAAAGTAGGAAAACTGAATCTTTAATGCCTCCACATTTCCACCATTATGCGTGTTGTATCCACTTAAACACAACTACAAGTATTCTAAAACAGTGGTGTGTTAGTTATCAATTTATTGCCACTCAACTCCAAGTTCAAATTCAACATTTTTACCCATTCTATGAAACTGGTTTCTTTGTCAACTGACCAGGTGTTAAGCTTTGTCAGCTGAGGGCACTGGAAAGCGACTAGAGGAGGAAAGGATTTTGATCTAGCGTGTTTCTTTGGTAGTCTCTTACAACTTACCTTGCTTCTTCAGCCTGGGCCACTACTCCAGGTCCAGATTCTGCCCTGCATGCAGATTCTCCAGCATCACACTTCACACTGCATCACACTGCAACATTCACAGCTTCTCCAACAATCAGCTCTAGTGGTGCCCAGCACGCAGCAGCATCCCCCAGAAATTCTCTTAGGTGATTTTGTAGCAAAGTGCCTCTGCTGAGACAATGCCCTTTGACAATCTTTCCCCAGCACCCTAAAGGAAGGATTTCTAACAAGTTCCAGCAAATTCCACAGGTGCAGCATCACAGTGAATTCTCTGTCACTGCCAAAACTTTCTCATGAGGTCTGCATCTCAGCCCTGGGGGAGGGGTGTTATCACACTGCCATGGCTTGTGGCTATATTACACATTATATTTATTATATTATATGATACAATTATATATTTATACTATATTTTATACTATAGTATCTGCTCTTACAGTATATATGTCATTCCTATATTGCTTACCATTCTCTTTACTTCTTACTACCCAATTCCTCATTTTGCCGATTCACTTTTATAGATAATAATTCATTATATTCAGCTCTCTCTGTTTAAAATACCATATAGTTTTACTAATTTACAATTCCAAGAGCATTACATGAAGCTAGTTGGGTCTCCTGTTCTTGACATTTTCGGCTATTATGTTTTAAAATGTTTATCTTTTAATTATTTTGATAAAGTAGAAATAAAGTATTTAGCTATTCTACTTGGAGATTTTGTGTTTCTGTGTTTGTGTATTTGTGGGTGAATTAATTACTCATGGCCTTAAATACTTTTTTATTGCAGTGCAGTTCTGATTTTAAAAATTGTGATAGGAGGGGCTTCAAGATGGCAGAGCAGAAAGACGTGGAGATCACCTTCCTCACCCAAAATACATCAGAAACACATCTACATGTGGAACAACTCCTACAGAACACCTACTGAACGCTGTTAGAAGACCTCAGACTTCCCAAAAGGCAAGAAACTCCCCACGTACCTCGGTAGGGCAAAAGGAAAAAGGAAAAACAGAGACAAAAGAATAGGGATGGGACCTGCACCTCTGGGAGGGAGCTGTGAAGGAGGAAAAGTTTCCACACACTAGGAATCTCCTTCACTGGCAGAGATGGGGGATGGCAGGGAGAATGCTTCAGAGCCACGGAGGAGACAGCAGCAATAGGGGTGCAGAGGGCAAAGCAGAAAGATTCCCGCACAGAGGATCGGTGCCGACCAACACTCACCAGCCTGAGATGCTTGTCTACTCACCCGCAGGGGCAGGTGGGGGCTGGGAGCTGAGACTCTGGCTTCTGAGGTCGGATCCTAGGGAGAGGACTGGGGTTGCCTGCATGAACCTGAAGGGGGCTAGTGAGCCACAGCTAGCTGGGAGGGATTCCAGGAAAAATTCTGGACCTGCCTAAGAGGCAAGAGACCATTGTTCTGGGGTACATGAGGAGAGGGGACTGCTTCCCTGTCTTCCCACAGAAGGCAGAGCACCGCCTAAATGAGCTCCAGAGACGGGAGCGAGCTGTAGCTATCAGCCTGGACCCCAGAGATGGGCATGAATCGCTAAGGCTGCTGCTGCAGCCACCAAGAATCCTGTGTGCAAGCACAGGTCACTATCCAGACCCTCCCGGGAGCCTGTGCAGCCTGCCACTGCCAGGGTCCCGTGATCCAGGGACAACTTCCCCGGGGGGAACACACGGTGTGCCTCAAGCTGTTGCAACATCATGCCGGCCTCTGCCGCTGCAGGCTTGCCCCACATTCCGTGCCCCTCCCTCCCCCCGGCCTGAGTGAGCCAGAGCCCCCTACAGCTGCTCCTTTAACCCCGGCCTGTCTGAGTGAAGAACAGATGCCCTCAGGTGACCTACTTGCAGAGGCAGGGCCAAATACAAAGCTGAACCCCAGGAGCTGTGTGAACAAAGAAGAGAAAGAGAAATTTCTCCCAGCAGTCTCAGGAGCAGTGGATTAAATCTCCACAATCAACTTGCTGTACCCTGCATCTCTGGAATACCTGAATAGACAATGATTCATCCCAAAATTGAGGCAGTGGACTTTGGGAGCAACTGTAGACTTGGGGTTGGCTTTCTGCATCTAATTTGTTTCTGGTTTAATGTTTATCTTAGTCTAGTATTTAGAGTTTACTATCATTGGTAGATTTGTTTATTGATTTCGTTGCTCTCTTCCTTTTCTTTTATATACATATATATATTTTTTCTTTTTTCTCTTTTTGTGAGCTTGTATCTGTATGCTTCTTTGTGTGATTTTGTCGGTATAGCTTTGCTTTTACCATTTGTCCTAGGGTTCTGTCTGTCCATTTTGTTTTGTTTCGTTTTGTTTTTTAATATAGTTTTTAGTGCTTGTTATAATTGGTGAATTCGTTTATTGGTTTGGTTACTCTCTTCTTTCCTTCTTTCCTTTTTTATGACTTTAATTTTTTTATTTTTAATAATATTTTTTTATCTTAATAACTTTACTTTATTATTTTTCTTCTTACTTTCCTTTCTTTTTTCTCCCTTTTCTTCTGAGCTGTGTGGCTGACAAGATCTTTGTACTCCAGCCGGGTGTCAGAACTGTGTCTCTGAGGTGGGAGAGTCGAGTTCAGGACATTGGTCCATCAGAGCCTTCCCAGCTCCATGTAATATCAAACAGTGAAAGCTCTCCCAGAGATTTCCATCTCAATGCTAAGACCCGGCTCCACTCAACGACCAGCAAGCTCCAGTACTGGACACCCTTTGCCAAACAACTAGCAAGAGAGGAACACAACCCCACCCATTAGCAGAGAGGCTGCCTAACATCATAATAAGGTCACAGACATCCCAAAACACACCACTGGACATGGTCCTGCCCACCAGAAAGACAAGGTCCAGCCTCAGCCACCAGAACACAGGCACCAGGCCCCTCCACCATGAAGCCTACACAACCCACTGAACCAAGATTAGCCACTGGGGGCAGACACCAAAAAAAACAGGAACTACAAACTGGGAGCCTGCAAAAAGGAGACCCCAAACACAGTGAAGTTAAGCAAAATGAGAAGACAGAGAAACACACAGCAGATGAAGAAGCAAGGTAAAAACCCACCAGACCTAACAAATGAAGAGGAAATAGGCAGTCTACCTGCAAAAGAATTCAGAGTATTTATAGCAAAGATGATCCAAAATCTTGGAAATAGAATGGAGAAAATAAAAGAAATGTTTAACAAAGACCTAGAAGAACTAAAGAGCAAACAAACAATGATGAACAAAACAATGAATGAAATTAAAAATTCGCTAGAAGGAATCAATAGCAGAATAACTGAGGCAGAAGAATGGATAAGTGACCTGTAAGATAAAATAGTGGAAATAACTACCACAGAGCAGAATAAAAAAGAATGAAAAAAACTGAGGACAGTATCAGTGACCTCCGGGACAACATTAAACACACCAACATGCGAACTATAGGGGTCCCAGAAGAAGAAGAGTAAAAGAAAGGGAACGAGAAAATATTTGAAGAGATTATAGTTGAAAATTTCCCTAATATGGGTAAGGAAATACTCAGTCAACTCCAGGAAGTGCAGAGAGTCCCATACAGGATAAACCCAAGGAGCAACATGCCAAGACACATATTAATCAAACCATCAAAAATTAAATACAAAGACAAAGCAGCAAGGGAAAAACAACAAATATCATAAAGGGAATATCCATAAGGTTAACAGCTGATATTTCAGCAGAAATTCTGCAAGCCAGAAGGGAGTGGCAGCACATATTTAAAGTGATGAAAGGGAAAAACCTACAAACAAGATTCCTCTACCCAGCAAGGATCCCATTCAGATTCAACAGAGAAATCAAAACCTTTACAGACAAGCAAAAACTAAGAGAATTCAGCACCACCAAACCATCTTTACAACAAATGCTAAAGGAATTTCTCTAGGGAGGAGACACAAGAGAAGGAAAAGACCTACAATAACAAACCCAAAACAATTAAGAATATGATAATAGCAACATACATATCGATAACTACCTTAAATGTAAATGGATTAATGCTCCAACCAAAAGACATAGACTGGCTGAATGGATACAAAAACAAGACCGGTATATATGCTGTCTACAAGAGACCCACTCCAGACCTAGAGACACATACAGACTGAAAGTGAGGGGATGGAAAAAGATATTCCATGCAAATGGAAATCAAAAGAAAGCTGGGGGCATCCCTGGTGGCGGACTGGTTGAGAGTCTGCCTGCCGATGCAGGGGATGTGGGTTCGTGCCCCGATCCGGGAAGATACCACATGCCGTGGAGCGGCTGGGCCCATGAGCCATGGCCGCTGAGCGTGCGCCTCCGGAGCCTGTGCTCCGCAACGGGAGAGGCCACAACAGTGAGAGGCCCACGGACTGCAAAAAAAAAAAAAAAAAAAGAAAGCTGGAATAGCAATTCTCATATCACACAAAATAGACTTTGCAATAAAGACTATTACAAGAGAAAAAGAAGAACACTACAGAATGATCAAAGGATCAATCCAAGAAGAAAATATAACAACTGTAAATATTTATGCACCCAACATAGGAGTACCTCAATACATAAGGAAAATGCTAACATCCATAAAAGGGGAAAGCGACAGTAACACAATCATAGTAGGGGACTTTAACACCCCACTTTCACCAATGGACAGATCATGCAAAATGAAAATAAATAAGGAAACACAAGCTTTAAATGACACATTAAACAAGATGGATTCAATTGATATTTATAGGGCATTCCATCCAAAAACAACAGAATACATTTTCTTCCCAAGTACTCATGGAACATTCTCCAGGACAGATCATATATTGGGTCACAAATCAAACCTTGGTAAATTTAACAAAACTGAAATTGTATCAAGTGTCTTTTCCAACCACAATGCTATGAGACTAGATATCAATTACAGGCAAACAACTGTTAAAAAAAAAAAACCACATGGAGGCTAAACAATACAATACTACATAACCAAGAGATCACTGAAGAAATCAAAGAGGAAATAAAAAAATACATAGAAAGAAATGGCAATGAAAACATGACAACCCAAAACCTATGGGATGCAGCAAAAGCAGTTCTACGAGGAAAGTTTATAGAAATACAATCCTACCTCAAGAAACAAGAAACATCTCAAAGAAACAACCTAACCTTACAACTAAAGCAATTAGAGAAAGAAGAACAAAAACCCCCCAAAGTTAGCAGAAGGAAAAAAATCATAAAGATCAGATCAGAAATAAATGAAAAAGAAAAGAAGGAAACAACAGCAAAGATCAATAAAACTAAAAGCTGGTTCTTCGAGAAGGTAAACAAAATTGACAAACCATTAGTTGGACTCATCAAGAATAAAAGGGAGAAGACCCAAATAAATAGAATTAGAAATAGAAAAGGATAAGTAACAACTGACACTGCAGAAATACAAAGGATCATGAGAGATTACTACAAGCAACTATATGCCAATAAAATGGACAACCTGGAAGAAATGGACACATTCTTAGAAAAGCACAACCTTCTGAGACTGAACCAGGAAGAAATAGAAAATATAAACAGACCAATCACAAGCACTGTAATTGAGATTGTGATTAAAAATCTTCCAACAAACAAAAGCCCAGGACAGATGGCTTCACAGGTGAATTCTATCAAACATTTAGAGAAGAGTTAACACCTATCTTTCTCAAACTCTTCCAAAATATAGCAGAGGGAGGAACATTCCCAAACTCATTCTGTGATGCCACCATCACCCTGCTACCAAAACCAGACAAAGGTGTCACAAAGAAAGAAAACTACAGGCCAATATCACTGATGAACATAGATGCAAAAAATCCTCAACGAAATACTAGCAAACAGAATCCAACAGCACATTAAAAGGATCATACACCATGATCAAGTGGGGCTTATCCCAGGAAGGCAAGGATTCTTCAATATATGCAAATCAATCAATGTGATAAACCATATTAACGAATTGAAGGAGAAAAACCATATGATCATTTCAATAGATGCAGAAAAAACTTTCAACAAAATTCAACACCCATTTATGATAAAAACCCACCAGAAAGTAGGCACAGAGGTAACTTACATCAACATAATAAAGGCCATATATGACAAATCCACAGCCAACATTGTTCTCAATGGTGAAAAACTGAAACCATTTCCTCTAAAATCAGGAACAAGACAAGGTTGTCCACTCTCACCACTATTATTCAACATAGTTTTGGAAGTTTTAGCCACAGCAATCAGAGAAGAAAAAGGAATAAAAGGAATTCAAATCAGAAAGAAGAAGTAAAGCTGTCACTGTTTGCAGATGACATGATACTATACATAGAGAATCCTAAACATGCTACCAGAAAACTACTAGAGCTAATCAATAAATTTGGTAAAGTAGCAGGATACAAAATTAATATACAGAAATCTGTTGCATTCGTATACACTAATGATGAAAAATCTAAACGAGAAATTAAGGAAACACTCCCATTTAACACTGCAACAAAATACAAAGGGATAAACCTACCTAAGGAAACAAAAGACCTGTATGCAGAAAACTATAAGACACTGATGAAAGGAATTAAAGATGATACAAACAGATGGAGAGATATACCACGTTCTTGGATTGGAAGAATCAGTATTGTGAAAATAACTATACTACCCAAAACAATCTACAGATTCAATGCAATCCCTATCGAACTACCAATGGCATTTTTCACAGAACTAGAACAAAAAATTTCACAATTTGTATGGAAACACAAAAGACCTCAAATAGCCAAAGCAATCTTGAGAACAAAAATCAGAGCTGGAGGAATCAGACTCCCGGACTTCAGATTATACTACAAAGCTACATTAAGCAAGGCAGTATGGTACTGGCACAAAAACAGAAATATAGATCAATGGAACAGGATAGAAAGCCCAGAGATAAACCCACGCACATATGGTCACCTTATTTTTGGTAAAGGAGGCAAGAATATACAACTGAGAAAAGACAGCCTCTTTATTAAGTGGTGCTGGGAAAACTGGACCGCTACATGTAAATGAATGAAATTAGAACACTCCCTGACACCATACACAAAAATAAACTCAAAATGGATTAAAGACCTAAACGTAAGGCCAGACACTAAAAAACTCTTAGAGGAAAACATAGGCAGAACACTCTATGACATAAATCACAGCAAGATCCTTTTTGACCCACTTCTTAGAGAAACGGAAATAAAAACAAAAATAAACAAATGGGACCTAATGAAACTTAAAAACTTTTGCCCAGCAAAGGAAACCACAAACAAGACGAAAATGCAACCCTCAGAATGGGAGAAAATATTTGTAAATGAAGCAACTGACAAAGGATTAATCTCTAAAATATACAAGCAGCTCATGCAGCTCAATATCAAAAAAACAAACAATGCAATCCAAAAATGGGCAGAAGACCTAAATAGACATTTCTCCAAAGAAGATATACAGATTGCCGATAAGCACTTGAAAGGATGCTCAACATCACTAATCATTAGCAAAATGCAAATCAAAACTACAATGAGGTATCACCTCACACCATCCGAATGGCCATTATCAAAAAATTTACAAACAGTAAATGCTGGAGAGGGTGTGGAGAAAAGGGAACCCTCTTGCACGGTTGGTGGGAATGTAAACTGATACAGTCACTATGGAGAACAATATGGAGGTCACTTAAAAAACTAAAAATAGTACTACCACATGACCCAGCAATCCCACTACTGGGCATATACCCTGAGAAAACCATAATTCAAAAAGAGTCATGTACCACAATATTCATTGCAGCTCTGTTTACAATAGTGAGGACATGGAAGCAACCTAACTGTCCATCGACAGAAGAATGGATAAAGAATATGGGGCACATATATACAATGGAATATTACTCAGCCATAAACAGAAATGAAATTGAGTTATTTGTAGTGAGGTGGATGGACCTATAGTCTGTCATACAGAGTGAAGTCAGAGAGAGAAAAACAAATACTGTATGCTAACACATATATATGGAATCTAAAAAAAAAAAAAAAAAGGTTCTGAAAAACCTAGGGGCAGGACAGGAATAACTATGCAGACGTAGAGAATGGAGTTGAGGACATGGGGAGGCGGAAGGGTAAGCTGGGACAAAGTGAGAGAGTGGCACGGACATATATATACTACCAAACGTAAAATGGATAGCTAGTGGGAAGCAGCCAGATAGCACAGGGAGATCAGCTTGGTGCTTTGTGACCACCTAGAGGGGTGGGCTACGGAGGGTGGGAGGGAGGCGCAAGAGGGAGGAGATATGGGGATATCTGTATATGTATAGCTGATTCACTTTGATATAAAGCAGAAACTAACACACTATTGTAATTATACTCCAATAAAGGTGTTTAAGAAAAAAATTGTGATAGGGACTTCCCTGGTGGTACAGTTGTTAAGAATCCACCTGCCAATGCAGGGGACATGGGTTCGATCCCTGGTCTGGGAAGATCCCACATGCGGTGGAGCAACTAAAATCATGCGCCACGACTACTGAAGCCCACACGCCTAGAGCCACACTCCACAACAAGAGAAGCCACCCCAATGAGAAGCCCACACACTGCAACAAAGAGTAACCCCCGCTCGCCACAACTAGAGAAAACCTGCGCACAGCAACAAAGACCCAAAGCAGCCAAAATAAATAAATAAATAAAAATTTTAAAAAGGGCTTAAAAAAATTGTGATAGCTCCTTATATACTAAGAATACGTATCCTATATCTAATATGTGTTTCAAAATTTGCTCCTCTAGTGATTCAACTCTCATGCTTATTTAAGCTTCATAGAAAGATACATAGATAGGATATATATAAATATTAACATTAAAAATTTTTTTTCAAATCATGATTTTATTCAAATATGATTCCTGCCTTTCGTATTCTGCATGGGAAATTTTTCCACACTTCAAGTTTACATAAATATGTATTTATTTAAAAATTTCTATTATTTTACTGTCTCTGTTGTAACTAACTCTTAATCCCCGTGAAACGAAGTAGGGTTACCATGTAATCTATCTTTATTATTCTCCCCAAATTGTTAGTAAATATTCTGTATAGTGTACATTAAAAGTTATTGTTTTCATCATTGAACTGAAATTCAACTTCAATTGTATTCTAAATTATTTGAGTTGTTTCTACTCCATTAATTGTCTTTGTATTTCTGTACTAGTTCACCAGTCTTTGATTATTGTAAGTACCTTTATAATAAAATAATACATATTATAATACAGTATTTAACATGGTGGGTCTTCTTTTCATTATGTAGTTTTATTTTCCAAACAAGCTTTTTAAAATCTGTATCTCCTGTTTTTATCCAATGAACATCAGTACCATTAATGAAGATTTATTTCTATTTAATTTTAATGTTGAATTGTAAATTCATCAAAATAAAATTATCCTTTTAGCCTTGTCTCATGCTTTTTGTGAACAAGTCCAATGATAATATTATGTCTTTTTTTCTTTTTGCTTGAAATTTCCTGATAAACTTTTGCTTAGTCTTTTACTTAAGATTTTATTATGTTTAACATGTTTCCTTTGTCTATTTTATAAGTAGCATGCACTTGAATATGATTTTGCAGTTAACACTTGATTTTAATAACAAAATTGATTTCATGTCTATATATTGTTATAATGTATAAAGTTGGTCCTACACCTACCATCACTGTTTTATGATTTCTATGTTTTTCTATGTTTCCTTGTATTTTATCTTTTGCTATATTGACTGTTTTTTTAAATTGTTTTGTTTTGCTTTTTTTTTCTGTGCCAGAGAATATTTATTCTAGATTATGTTGTTAGTTCTACCAAAAAATTTCAAAATGTTTTAATCCTGTAATTCTTATATATGGACCCCCTTCTCAGAAAAAATGCAAATGGTCTCACACTTTGAATATAACTTCAGGAGAGACAAGGAGCTTTAATGCAAATCAATGCATTCAAATTTAAGGATCTTTCCTTTTAAGGCTGTTTGCTTACAGGTATAATATAATAGATGCAGCAAGTCACAGCTAGTGCTACAAAAATTAGAAAAAAAAATCATAGGGATTTGTAAATAAAGAGAACTAAACAAACTAAATTTCCAGAGATAGAAGAGCCTGTCTTAGATTAGCTGAGATCTCTGGCAGTTTTTTCTCCTGAAGGCATTTGCTCCTGTGTCTAAACCAAAGATACGATCATAGGGAAAAACAAAAATAGCAGAGCTTCTGATGACCACATGTGATGGCATAAAATGCTGAAATCTAGAATATCTCCAAACTGAGAACCAATTTTCCCTATGAGACATTTTTGGAGAGCTGTATTGGCATAGATATCATGAGAATGTGGGCAAGAAAGGAAGAGTAAAATCACTGATTTAGAGCCTCTATAGGATTTTTATTAATATTAAAGACATGTGAAGATGCAGGTAAATGTGACAAATAAAGACAAAATCAAGAATTGGATAATTCAAATACTGGACTTAGAACAGGAATATCTGTATCTATGTTTTATATATATATATATATATATATATATATATACACACACACATATATATATACACATATATATACTAGAAACATAGAAAATGAAATATTTCTAAAAAATTGATTTCAAATATTGAATGGATATTAGTCAATTAACTCAAAGAGATATTAATAGAAAATAAAAATATATCAAAACAGAAGCAGAAAAAAGGTTAAGTGAACAATAACAACAAAAAAACCCAGAGCATAAAAAACATAATGGCCTAAATTATGTGTAATCAGAGCACCAAAAGAAGAGGAAAAATAGAATGATAAGAAAGAAAATTTTAAGAGATAAAGGTCAGAATTCTCCAAAACTGATTAAAAACAACAACACCTAGTTTCAAGAACTTCGATCAGGATAACAATACTTACTTTAGTCTGAATTTCTCTCATTTTCTTTCTTTATATAAGGTATTTAGAAGAAGTATTTCTGGAAAGGTAAAATAAGAAACTTCAAAAATCTGATTTTCCATAAAAACAATGAAAACACTGGCAGCTGTGATCAAAATCAGTTTTTTCTGACCTCTAGAAATTAACCAAAAGTGTACAACAACTCAAGGAACATTTATTCAAGACAAGTGACTGGATCTCAATAAGAACTGTGAGATTTTTAGTATTTTTTACGTACACAATCCCCTCCCCCTTATTCACAGGTCTAAGGTAGCCCTGGGAAAACAACACCAGAACCACAGTAGCTGTGAAACCCAGGTACCAGGTAGAACAAAAAGGGTTTAGAACTCTCTTAAAAGCCCTATTCTCAGAGAATTGTCACTATTTGGCCTATATGGCCACTCCCTGAACAATTCCCATTTAAGAACTTATTTTAATTTGTCTTGACTTAGAGCAATAAATGAGGAAAGCTTTATCCCAAGAGGACTTTGTTAAAAACAAAAACAAAAACAAACAAACAAAAACCCAGTAATTGTTAAACACTGCAGCTGCCTAAAGCAGCAATACCAGTTGCGGCCTACAAGAGGCTGGCCAAATATCTTACAAGGAATATCTGTGGAATGAGATGTCCATAACAGGCTTTAAAAAGTTCCGTCATATTTCTGAAGATATAGAAGGCCATACACATATGGATGTCTTTGTCTGTGCCTAAGCAAGATTTGAGAAGGCCCTAAATTTTCATCTTGACCTGACCATGAGACTCCACAAAAACATAAGTAAAGGCTAAGGCAGAGCTTTAAACTTCCAGAGCAATAAAGGCATCTCCCAAAATACACACAGTCACTTGGAAAAGGTAGGTAGACCATGATTCAAGGCATTTAAAGAAATCTTTGTCCAATCATCAGATGACCATGAAGCTAACTGAGCAGAGACTTCAGTGGTCACACATTGTAAAGAATAGAATCTTTACAGAGAAGTCCAGGAAATACATTTAGAAAACAAACAGCAGCAGCAACAAGAAGTGACAATAAACCCTGGGAACAAAGAAGAATCTGATTTCCAGAGTTCTCAAATTATATCAGTTGAACTCTCCAGTTTTCAACAACAGACAAATTCCAAGATGTGCAAAGAAAAAGATAAATATGACCAATACACAAGTGACAAAATAAATAAATAAAAACTGTCTCTGAGGAAGCCCAGATGATGGATTTGTTATACAAAGACTTGAGTTAGCCATTATCAGTATGTTCAAAGAACTAAAGAAAACCATATCTATACATTTTTTTAAAGTATGAGAATTTCTTAATAAAGAATATAAATACAGTGAAAGAAAAATTTTTAAAAGAAATCAAATAGAAATCCTAAAGTAGAAGGTACTAAAGAGAAGATTTTAATAAGCAGAAGAATCAGCAAATTTTAACATAGATCAATTTTTTAAAATAAATTTATTTTATTTTATTTTTATTTTTGGCTGCATTGGATATTTGTTGCTGTGCACAGGCTTTCTTTAGTTGCAGCGAGCAGGGGCTACCTTCGTTGCGGTGCACAGGCTTCTCATTGCAGTGGCTTCTCTTGTTGTGGGGCATGGGCTCTAGGCATGTGGGCTTCAGTAGTTGTGGCTCATGGGCTCAGTATTTGTGGCTCACGGGCTCTAGAGCACAGGCTCAGTAGTTGTGGCGCACGGGCTTAGTTGCTCTGCGGCACGTGGGATCTTCCCGGACCAGGGCTTGAACCCATGTCCCCTGCATTGGCAGGCAGATTCTTATCCACAGTGTCACCAGGGAAGTCCTAACATAGATCAATTTGTATTATGCAGTCCAAGGAACAGAAAAGAACAGGAGAATGAAGAAAGTGAACAAAGCCTCAGAAACCTGTGGGACAATATAAAGTATAGCAACATGTACATAATGGGAATTTCAGAAGTAGAGGAGAGAAAGGTCAAAAGGGAATGTTTAAAATAATACTAATTTAAAACTTCCCAAATTTGATGAAAAACATTCATGTACTCATCCAAGAAGCTCAACAAACTCCATGTAGGATGAACTTAAAATTATGCACAAATAAACAGAACACAATAAAACTGCTGAAATCTGAAAACAGAGAGAATCTTGAAAGCAGCAAGAGAAAAACAACTCAACATACAAGGAATCCTCAAATATTAATAGCTCATTTCTCAGTAGAAACTATTGAGGCTAGTAGGCTGTGGTATAACATATTAAAATGGTTAAAGGAAAAAACCTTTAACCAATACTATATCCAGCAAAAGCATCCTTTGAAAAAAATGAAGAAATTGAGACACTTCTAGATAAACAAACACTGAAAGCATATATCTCTATCAGACTTTCCCTACAAGAAATACTAAGGGAGACTTTCATGTTTAAAAGACAGAGCACTAAACAATAATTTAAATCCATATGAAGAAATAATAGCACTGGTAAAGTCAATTACATTAAAAAATATGAAAAATAGTATAAACATGACTTTGTTTATAACACTTTCCCTATTTGATTTGAAAGACAACCACATAAAGCAATATTTTTAAAAACTGTACTGATAACCTTGTAATAAATAAAGATTTGATTTTTTTTATGACAATAGAAGAACTAAATGGGGGAGAAAATGGAATTGTATTGAGGCCATATTTTTGTAAATAGAGAAACTGATTAGTTTAATTCCAAACTAAATTGTTTTAAGTTGTCTATTGTAAGACCCAGAGAAACCACTAAGAAAATAAAGCAAAATAAACAAAGGAATTATAATAGTGCAATAATAATAACTATTTAAGACAAAAATAAGGCAGAAATGGAGGAACAGAGAAACACATAATATATGACATATAGAAGAAAATAGCAAAATAGAAAATGCAAATCATATTTATCAGTAATTACATTAACTATAAACTGATTAAATACTTCAATCAAAAGCAGATATTGACAGTAGATAAAAATCATCTGATAAAATGGATTGAAAACAAAGAATGGAAATAGGTATACAATGCACAAAAGAGCACTGGAGTGTCTTTAGTAATATTAGAAATAAGAGAAAAATTGTTACTACATATAAAGAATATTTTACAATGATAAAATGATCAAAGCATTAGAAAGATATCTCAAATAGGTAAAGCAAAAACTGACAAAAAGCAGAGAGAAATAGACAATTCAAAATAAAATTTGGAGATTTCAATACCTCTGACCTTACAGAAAAAAAAAGCGTATTCAAACTCAGAAGCAAAGAGTAGAATGGTAGTTTCCAGGGGCTGTTAGGAGCGGGAAATAAGGAGTTGTTGTTCAATGAGTAAAAAGTTTCAGTTAAGCAAGATGAATAAGTTCTACGGATCTGCTATATAACATAGTGCCAATATTTAAAAGCTATATGACATAGTGCCAATAGTTAACAGTGCTATATTGTGCACTTAAAAAAAGTTAAGAGGGTTTGTCCCAGGTTAAGTGTTCTTACCAAATGCAAAAGAAACAAAAAACAGAAATGAAAACAAAGCAGGAAGAAATTTTTGGATGTGATGTATATGTTTATTACACTGATCTTATCACAGAGATGTTTCCATGGTTGTATGCATATGTCCAGACATCAAACTGTATATAGTAAATATGTGCAACTTTTTATATGTCAGTTATACCTTAGAAAGACTGTGGAGAAAAAGGATGCACATACAGGTCAATGTAATAGAACTGTAAGTTCAGAAATAAACTTTCACATTTTTAGACAATTTATTTTGATGACAAGATCATTCAATGGGTAAAGAATAGTCTTTTCAGTAAATGGTGATGGGACAACTGTATATCTATATTCAAAAGAATAAAGTTGAACTACTACCTCATACCACATACAAAAAAGTAACTCGAAATGCATTGTAAACCTAAATGCAATAGCTCAAACTGTAAAACTCTTAAAATAAACTGTATAAGTAAATTTTCATGAGTTTGTGTTATTTAATGGTTTCTTAGTGATGATACCAAAAGCATAAGTAACAAAGGAAAAACAAATAGGGACCTACTGTATAGCACAGGGAACTCTGCTCAATACTCTGTAACAACGTAACTGGGAAAAGAATTTGAAAAAGAATAGATACATGTATATGTATAACTGAATCACTTTGTTGTACACTTCAAACTAACACAACAGTGTTATCAACTATACTCCAATATAAAATTAAAAGTTGAAAAAAATAGGTACATTGATTTAATCAAAATTTAAAATTTTGTGCTTCTAAGAAAAGTGTTAAAAAATAAAAATATAAAGGCAAAGTACAATAGGGGAAAAATATTTGCAAATCATATACCTGATAAAAATTTCATCCAGAATATATAAAGCATTCCTAAAACTCAACAATAAAAAATCAAATAGCCAATCTATAAATAAGCAGTTCTTAATAGACATTTCTCCAAAGATATATAGATGACCAGTAAACATAAGAAAATATGCTCAAAATCACGAATCACTGGGAAAATGTGAAAGAAAACCAGAAAGAGATGCTGTTTCCTACCTAATAGAATGGGTAAAATAGGAAAAAAAAAAAAACACAACAAATGTTGATGAGGATGAAGAGAAACTGAAATCCTCATTCATTGTTGTTGATATTATAAAATGGTACAACACTTAGAAAACAGGGTGGCAATACCTCAAAATGTTAAATGTAAGCCATCTGACAAAACAATTATAATTCTAGTTATACACAAGAGAAATTAAACCATACATCCTGGCAAAATAAAATTGTATACAAATATTAATTGCAGAATTATTCATAATAGCAAAAAGTGGGTAAACCCAAATGTTTATCAATGGACGAATGGATAAACAAAAATGTTCTATATTTACATAAAATATTATTTGACAATGAAAAGGAATGAAGTAGTAACACATTCTACAACATGGATGAACTTTAGAAACAATATGTTAAGTGACAGAAGTCAGTCCAAAAGACTATGTACTATATGATGGCATCAATACAAAATGTCCAGAATAAGCAATTCCATAGGCAGAGAAAGCAGATTAGTGGTTTTCAGGGCCTAGAGAGAGGAGGGAATTGGGAGTCATTGCTAACAAGTATGGGATTTCTTTTTGGGGTGATGAAAATATTCTAGAATTAGATAGCAGTGATTACACAACTCTGTGAATATACTAAATGCCATTGAATTGTATACTTTAAAAGGGTTAATATTATGATGTATAAATCACATATTAATAAAGCTGCAAGAAAAATGTTTATTGAAAGTAAAAATGCTGACATGTTAAAAATTTTTTAAAAATAACCTCCATCTTATTTACCCCAAACTTCTTTAATTTTAAAAATATAACAGGACATCATGGATTCAGAAATATTAATAACATTATTTTTATAATAAATGCTTATCTTTCAATTACAACATTTACTAATTGAATGTATTTTATAACCACATGTCTCTAGCCTTGGATTTCTGGAAAGCAGAAACTAGGGCAAGGATTATGATAGTGATGTTATCTGGGTAATGTAAGTAAAAATAAGAAAAAAAGAAAGTGGGTCAAAGAAAGATGCAAATCACAATAATGAAATATTCTTCTACAATAGGTGTTTGGAATTGTCTGTCAGGTAATCACAAATGAAGTTTGACCTCACCGTGGAGAAGACATATTTCATCAATTGTGGTGAGGGGTTTGGGAAAAAAATTAGAGGGAAAAAAAGAGATAAAATTTAGGGCTGCCAGAAATACAAATGTGGATATTGTAGGAGGATGAGACCGAAGTAAATACACAAATTTTTAAAATTATTTAAAATATTTACTTTGTTCAAAATTTTATTTTAAAATATTTAATATTCCCTATAAGGGTATTATATATATAAGAATATTATATATATAAAGATGTATTATATATGTATATATTTTTTTGATATGTGAAGGATTATCTAGTAGTGCAGAAAACTGGCTTGTACTAGTTCAAGGGCCGATTGTTAACATTTTCAAGTATTTTCAAGACATCTGTTAAACCATTAATAGTTTGAATTTAGCAATGGTGGTAGTATTTACACCGTGAAAATTGGCAAATGCTACACATCAAAGCTCTTTCTTTCTCCCCAAAGCTGGTTGCTAAATATTTACTAGCACACTGCAGATATTAGCTTTCACAATGAAGAGTAAAGAAACAATATTTAAGCTCTGTTTTCTTCAAAGTGTGGCTGACAAAGTGAAAATTTGTTGGCCAATTTATAGGTTAAGATTGATGACAAGATTGATACAAAGGACAAAGAATTTAAAACAAGTTCTTGATTGTAGGGTATTTTCATTTACATATATATAAAGTATTAATATTTTTCTGTTATATATATTTGCAAAAAATAATAGGTATAAAGGAAAAAAAATGATTTCACCTGTATATGTTGTTTACAATTTCCTCTTTATCCCCCATCTCCATTATTAGAAAATTTGTAGCACAGAAATTCTAATGTTAGCCATATTATGTTATTATTTCTTGAATTGCTATGCAGAATGACTAATTCATTTTGTCCCCCAAAACACTGATAATTTAAATCTGGACTGCTGACCCTGCTAACAGTCATCCTGTTCTTTAGATGGTGCAAATGTTCCAGTCCTTTTCTAACTCAAAATGAAGTGACACCAGAGTTATCACAGCAATCTCATTATCCATTGATTTCTCTGTCAACTAAAGGATTGGCTTCAAGGCATCTTCGAGTTTTTCAGGGTCTTATTTGGATTATGAGATTGAAGGCTTTGTTTCTTTGTATTTGATGAAAGTGATTACCACCAATTCTTCATTCTTGGGACAGAGTATTACCAGAGTTGTCAAAGTTCACCTGATGATCATGTAGAATAAAAGTGCTTTTTTTTTACAGCTCTAACCTCAGGGATCCATTGATCAATCTGTTTCTATTTTTAATATTTTACCCAAAATCTGTTTTAAAAATCATTTAAATCTTGTTTTACGGTATATTGATTTTTTAGGTGTTTGGTATATTTCACTTTCAAAAATCAAGGTGAATGTCTAGGGTATTGGAAAATGTCTACATAAAAGTGCTCTGTAAAACGAATGTTTTTGTTACACTCTAACAACTTCCAGCCACCAGTCAGGAACGATAATTTTAAAAGATAATTCTGCTATCAATGGTGGGAAAAAAATAAATGTTTTCATCTTAATGCAGCTTCAAAGAGTAGAAACGAAAATATTTCATGTTAAAAAAAATAAAGGTAACAGAGCAGCTGCTTTAGTCTTATATATCACAATAATTTGGGATCTATTAAAATCCAACCGATTTTTATTACCACATTTAAAACCTAGTTGAAGGTGAGTTCTTGTGACATTATCAAATAACTACCTTTTTGCATATAGTGCTCTTTTTCTGGTTAAGCTTGAGGTTTCTTATTTTTTGTTTGTTTTCCTGGAAAAGAAATATTGGAGTAATACTGGAGCAACAGAGAATAAAATGTGTTCTGCCACTTAATCTTCTGTGTGTATATATGAACTATGTAACTATATAGGAGGTCCTGAAACTGCATAGACTCTTTTTGGACTTAATGTGATTTTATTTTTAGAGACACTTGTTGCTGAGTTACCTTTAATCCTTGAAGAAAAAAAAAAAAACAAACTAAAAGTGATAAAATAATGATAAATTTAAATGTGGAATCTCTTATTCAGAATATTACCATATCCATCTGAGCCTCACTATTATACAAGTGGATAAAATTCCCTCTTGGAGTGGAGACAAATCATTGTTATCAGTTTTAGAGAGAAATCTTTCTCAGGGCTAAGAGACAGCAGGAACAGTAGTAATATCAGTTGGAACCTTGGTACACATCAAAGGAAATGAAGCCCTATGGCTGAAGAAATTACATGGATACTATAGACCAATAATTTTAAATATTAAAAGGCTCTTTTCAAGCTAAGGACAATTTGTAGTTATAAGCAGACAGCCCAAGGTTAGTGAGTACTGAGAAAAATCAGTCCCTTGAATCCAAGATTTTTTTTACCTTCAAGCTTCCTAGGGATTACAGCAACTTATCTAATTCTCACTGATTAATGAAATAGTTTTCTACCATTGTCCTGTGTGTGTGTGTATGTGCATTCACGTGCATGCTTTCTTATCAACTTATGTCCATATTTAAAAAATACACTTTCCCCAATCTATTTTTTTACATCATATATTGAAGAGCAGTGTCAATTTTTAATTTAAAAATAAAAGTATTGTCAATTGGGGTGTCTCTAGCCTATTTCAAACCTGATATTTAAGTTGATATTCAAATTTGATGTCTTATTTTCTTTCTCAATAAAAGCTATCTCATTTAGCTATCAGTTTATGCTTTCCTTGTGGCAACCTGATAATATAAGCAGATAGTTAGAGGTTCTGATTTATGATGGTTTCTTTAAAAGATAGCTTGCGTGTAACTCTTCAGTCTAGAGTATTTGCTTGCTTGTTTTCTACCAAAGGCTCATTAAAATGAGTGAAACTAATATAGAACTTACCTTGAAACAGTTCCTTTACTCTATCCTCAAAGGATTTTCTAATTTGCAATTTATATTTTAGACTTTGACCAGGAAATTAAAAATAACATGTACTACTCTCTGAAAATACTTGATCCTATTTCAAAAGTAGAATACAGTGATGGATCTTGGATTATGAAGACATTTGTGTCCGTACCATATATTTATGAAGAAAGCTAATTCAATATGATTTCTCACTAACTAAATGGTATTTTGAAAATTGTGATTTAGTAAATACGTGTTATTTTCCAATACCAGGGCAATCTTTCCATATAGATTCATATTATGGGATTTAGATTTTGAAACCAGGTGATGTTGGGCATATGTATAAAACTTTACAAGTTTCAAATTAGAAAATATGATCATTTTGATATGAGCAAAATAAACTCTTCGACTATGTTTTTGGCTTCCAGTTTCTCTCATTTTTCATAAAGAGAACAATTAAATTTAAACATACATTTATTTCCTTTTTCAGTACAAGGTTTAAGACACGTAAAATCTCAATAAACAGAATTCTCGCTTCTGAGTTGTATTCTGTTTAACTGAATTTCTGATTAAACTAAGGTGAGGATAAGATTGAATCAATTGTAGCTTGATAAAATGTTTTTCTATTTTAATATATTAAAGTTAATCCTATTTGTTTTTTATTGTACTTCAAGATCATCATCCTGAACATGAATTATAATTTTCAAGAACTAGATGAAAAAGATTAAATTGTAAAACCATTAATGCAAGGATGCTGAGAAGCTACTTTTGGACCAAACTCCTCAATCAGCTTGCTTTCCCTGATTATTGGCTTCCTCCTCAAAAAGAGGATAGAAAAGTTTTTTTAAAAAATCTTATTATCTGAGGGCTCTGATTGTTTAAATTCATTTATGCAATATTTAATGAAGAAAAATGGATATATTATTAAAAACAGCAATGTTTTTAATTAAAGGCTCAGGTTTTTTTTGGTTTTGTTTTTTTTTTGTGGTATGCGGGCCTCTCACTGTTGTGGCCTCTCCCGTTGCAGAGCACAGGCTCTGGACGCACAGGCTCAGCGGCCATGGCTCACGGGCCCAGCCACCCCGTGGCATGTGGGATCTTCCCAGACCGGGGCACGAACCTGTGTCCCCTGCATCGGCAGGCGGACTCTCAACCACTGCGCCACCAGGGAGGCCCAAGGCTCAGTTTTTTACAAAGGCAAGAGATGTGGTTAATTTCACTGTTACTTTGGAAAACTGGACACCAGGTTTTTCAATAACTTCTTTTTGGCTGACTCCATCTGATTATGGATCTGTAAATGGTTTGATGCTCCAAGGAAGGCATCTAAATCACATCTTTATAAAGAGCCTATATAGAGTGAATTATTTCCCTTTTTTCTGCTCGTTGATTTGGGAGTATGCGTACAAATCAAGACTGTAAATTTCCTGGTACAGCTACCTACTTTCCATGTACTTAATGGCCACAGCTGTACTGAGTACAGTTCACGAAGGCTTTGAATACAAAAATTAATATGACTGGTCCATCTCTGCACTAATAGAAGTTTTTTGTCCCATGGGTAGCTCAGACCACACGTGTAGTATAGCAAAAGTGTCATCTGGAAGTTATTCAGTATTATTGCTTCTTACCAGGACTGTTGAGGATTTCTTTTTTTTTTTTTATCAAGTAAAAATGAATCATAGAACAGACTGATGTATGCTTATTAAACTATAAAAACTTGTTAGGCTATCATCTTACCATGAAAAATAGAAGTCTAATAGAGGTAAGCTAGATCATGTGAGTCTATGGTATGAATGTGACGTGTGAATGGAGAAAAAGACTGAAATCTGTCTGCATTACACCAGGAAATTACATATTCTTCTTAAAGTAAAATAAACACTTGACAAAGCTGTTAATCATCCCTAGTGGAAAGGATTTACAGATTCAATATTAAGATGATGAGCTTCCCACTGGTCTTAGAAGCACTGTAGTCAAATGAATCCATTTTCCTCTGAAATCATTTAGATAAAAATTATATTCACATTGAGGAATATGAATGGCTTGAATGCTAAAATGTCACTTTAAAAATGCATTGTCCCTTCTGTGGGTTCCTAATAGCTTTCAGTTAATATTTGGTTAGAAGAGAAAGACATCCAAATCCAAACCAGTTTCTTGAATGGAGAAATTACTAACCTATGTTTTCTGTGAAAAAGAGAATGAGACTGGGGATGAAAACAGAGGCAAGTATATACATCTCTCAAATTCACTTCAGAGTTATGCATGTAACTCAGCTGTAAAAGAATATGTTTTTTTATCTTAAGCTTACTTCATTAAATTTCTCTCTCATATTTTAGGATAAATTGAAATAATCTTTAACTGATAATGTATTTGTAAATTTACCTGCAGTGATATTGTAGCTGGTAACTCCCATAAGAATAAACAATTTTTAGAAGTTATATATTCACAAAGAAATTATAGAATTTAGTGATTAAGAATGTGTGCATTGCAGTATAAGTGCATTTGTTTCCTAGGAAACAAACTAGTACTGTGCCACTGAAGAAATTTGTAAGCATTAAAAATATTCTGTAATCAGACCCCAGGAGAACATATTAAATTTTTTAAAAGGAATAAATATTTGACGTCCTTGCCATTTTCTAAATATACTTGCAGATGAGGCCTGTTCTCAAGGGGCTGTGTTTCAGGGATGAGAACCAACAATATAATAGGTGAGCCAAGATACATACTTTAACATGTGTAATCCAGGTGGCAGGATGAATGTAGGTATTAGCCTGAACAACTGCATTCATTCAAAACCATGAGGTAAGAATGAAAACTACAATAAGACAAAAGGAAACTAATTTTAGAGTAAAGATTCAGAGGCAGAAGTAAAAGGACATAGATTCAAAACACAACTCTCTTAAAAGCAAAAGGGTGCAATTAGGAAAAAAAATTAACCTATTCTCAGGAGGCACTGTTACAGGTGGCAGACTAAGCAAGTAATCATTTAAATCAGCAGTCTCCAACCTTTTTGGCACGAAGGACCGGTTTCCTGGAAGACAATTTTTCCACGGACTGGACGAGGGGGGATGGTTCAGGTGTTAACGAGAGCGATGGGTGGGGAGGGGATGGTTCAGCCGTAATGTGAGCAATGGGGAGCAGCAGATGGTTTCCTCACTAGACCACCACTCACCTCCTGCTGTGTGGCCGGGTTCCTAACAGGCCATGGACCAGTACTGGTCCATGGCCTGGGGGTTGGGGACCCCTGATCTAAATGATTTGCTGGGTGATTAAAGACACTCCAGTCTAAAAATACGTTCTTTGTGTGCCTATCATGGACTCTAAAATCACTACCACAGAACTACATACAGGCTTCCTGGATCTCTGTGACTATGAATGAAGGTAAAACACTTTTGTGGTGCCTTATATCATTCAGAAATAAAAAAGATATAAGGTTTGGATCTGGCCTCAAAATCCTCATCTACAAAATAGAGATTATGCTATTTGCCCATAGGGTTGTTGAAAGGATATATATTTTTTAAATTCCAATATATGACATAAAGTATCTTGTTCAAGTAAGCATTCAATACATGGAAGTAGTTATTATCTTACTGAAAATGAGTCATACATTACTGGGAAACACATATACTACTATGTGTTATGTCAAACAACTGCTATGCATGTTGCTTCCAACCTAGTGAGCTTTAGGGGAAGATAGATGGCAAAATACAGACAAATGCATATATAATATTAATACATCTGATCATGATATTTACTCCGAGGAAAAAGCAGAAGTGGAGGGAGATAGGAAAGCCCCTTTCATCTATGGTGGACAGAGGACATTTGAGCAGAGACCTAAAAGCAGGGAAGGGTGAACATGCTAATGGCTGGTGGAAGAGAACAGCAGACAAAGAAAAAAGTCATTGGGGACAGAGTACACTTGGTTGGGCAAAAAGCAAGAAGATAGTGAATGGCTAAAAAGAATAGAGATGAAAAATGGAAGGAAATGAAATTAGGACATACTTAGAAGCTAGAATGTGTTAGGGCTTGGAGTCCATGGTCACGACTTTGGATGTTATTCTATGTAAAATGGTAGATTACTGGACGATTTTGTTCACAAAGTCATGTGAGCTAATTTGTCTTTGACCCATGGGGTTAGGGCAGTTATATTTAATTTGTGGATGGAGTTATAAGGTCAAGGCAAGGGTTTCAGTGCTGTCTAGATGCAGATTGGGCAGAAGATGGAATAATTAAATGGCTGGTGGGGAGAGCTATGTGTCAAGCTGCTGCATGAGGATCCTGGGAACCTCAGAGTGGCAGGTATTAAAAAGGAATAGAAGAGTTTAAGCCCTGAATCTTTCCTTTTGTGGACAATATCTGTATTTTCAGGATTCAGTCTTTAGAGATGACCATTCCATTATGCATAATAATGGATTTATGAATCTATTTCACATAGAGTCTGCACTATTGCTAGGAGTTCCATTTGCCTTTTTCTCCAATAATCATGTGTGGCCACACACACTGGTAGTCACACATGCTCCTCATTAAAGAAGAAATATTCAGAGGTCAACTTTTGTCATTATTGTCTCTGCAACATACAGATGGAGAACAGCATGGTGTATGTGGGGAAACAAAACATTTAGAATCTAAAGTTAGTGGAGGAATTGGGGTTTATTTTCATTTGGGAAATTGAGAGATCTCTGTTTTACAGTACTATGCTGTTCAGAGATCCCCCCAGCCATAAAGGCAAATTACTGAAATAGATCTAAGCAAATACTTTCCACTGGCAAAGCTCAATGCGAAGACACAAGCATTTGCTTATTTAATAAGCAAGGTATGGAAATATATAATCACAGCTAGGCAGGAGACTGTATACATATGGAAGCAAATTGAGTAGGAAGATTCAAGAAAGAGATTTAAAAATAGATTATAGATATAGCACACATATTATGTGCATGAAAGATAACAGAAAAATAAAATTCGTTATTTCACCATGAAATGAGATATAAATACCTACCTTAGGTAAATTAGAACTATACATATCTTGGAGAGAAATACTTAATAACTCTTGAAAACTCCAGTTTAAATTCTTGTTCTCTCACCTACCATAGAATGCCTACTGTTTCCGAAGCATCTTTATTGGACCTCTGGTTTTCAGATGTGGTGATAATCATATTTTGGTTTTGGTGGACTGCTTGGATGAGGACGAGGAATGGGATTAAGGCTGGTGGCCCGTTAAACTCTAGCTACTTCAGCAGAACTGCATAGTGAAACTGGCACAGCATCTGCCTACCCTTATCCTCTGGCCCCTGGCCAGTAAGATTTATCAAATGTATACATGAAGGCAGAAGCCCTAAAGAAAAAGCATAGTTCTAAATTGAAAGTAAACATTCCCACATGCATTAAAATTGCACTGTTCAAAACCGTATCCACTAGTCACAGGTTTATTTATTTTAGCCATAACTATTGCAACACTTGAAATGTGGCTAGTCTGAATGGAGGTGTTCTGTAAGTGTAAGATGCACACCTGATTTAGAAGATGACATACAAAAACCAAGAATGTAAAATAGCTCATTAACAATTTTACATTGGTACGTGTAAAATGATATTTTTGTTTAAAGAAAATCTAATTTAAAAATTAAGGTCAACTGTTTGTGTTTAATCTTTAAGTATGACTACCAGAAACTTAAAGTTACATATTAGCTAGTATTTGTGGTTTTCATCGTATTTCTATTGTACAGTTGTACTAGAACTTTATTGGGCTGGGCTTTAGTTTGGCCAATGCAATATGCACTGGGCAAAAACAAACAAAAAAAAGTATTATGGCTTGAGTGAGAAGAGAATCATTTTGGTGTCTAATCTGAGCCTGAATCCAAGCTATATAACTTAATAGCTATGTGATCATGAACCTTTTATTTAACTTCTCTGAGGTTCAGAGATTTTTAATCTGTAAATAAAGAATAACAATATTAAAGGCTTAAGGTTATGGAAAATGTACTTAGCACAGTCCCTGGTTCACAGAAAGTGCTAGGCAAATTTATTTTTTTCTTCCAACACTAGGAAAGAAAGAACTGAACTCTGCCTGCCTTTCCTCTAACAGCTAGCTTTATGTTGGCAGGCACATCTGTTAGTTTCTTTCAGTTACATTTGATTTGGAGGTGAAATGGGTATAATAATATTACAATTGTTTTGAACATATGTATATGTACAAATTGTTTTTCTGAGTTCTTTTAACTTCAAATATTAATTATTAAATACCTAGTGATTCAAAATATTAAAAAACAGAAAAAATTATCTCCCAGGAATCCTTGGTTTCTCCTTAGGATTTAGGATAAAAGAAATTCAAGTTAAATCTAACAAAAATGATGTACTCAATAAGATTGATATATTTGACATCATTGAAATGGGGACCAGTATATTTTATCTTCAACTATTTTTTATTAAAATTAAAATACCTACTCTTTAATTTTAAAAGCTTTTTTAAAGTGGCAAGTTTTTTCCACATTTGGGGAAAATGTTGTCCCCCTTAAAGCCACAGATGCATGTCTTTGAGAAGCTGCTTTTGTCCTTCCTAAAAGTAAAGATATTTTACCCAAAGAATGTAAACCATACTTCCATAGCAACACTGTCTCCATTATGGAGGGCAAAACCTGCCTGATGTCAAGGAAATTTGTTTGGTCAGCAGGCAACTTATGATGAGAATCCAATAGGAAACTCTGCCCTTTATTTTTTAACAGGATTATAAACTTCCTTTCAATAAGCATAGATTGTTCTTCCTTCTCTCTTTTGTGAAGCATTATTGTCTGAATATGTGGAGGGAGAAATTAAAGCAACTAACCTGTGTGTGATTCATTTATCCCCAGTTACTGGGGAGAGGTGCTTCCAGGGGAAGAGAAAATTGAAGGCAGGTGACCTGGACCCTGGGCATTTCC
This sequence comes from Aethalodelphis obliquidens, assembly GCF_003676395.1. Classification (NCBI taxonomy): domain Eukaryota; kingdom Metazoa; phylum Chordata; class Mammalia; order Artiodactyla; family Delphinidae; genus Aethalodelphis; species Aethalodelphis obliquidens. The sequence goes on along the minus strand of NW_020837946.1, from coordinate 84,004,887 downwards.
TAGGAACAGAATCCTTACCTTTGGAATGCTTTGAGCAGAATGTCCCTGGTTGAGAATTGCTTATGGCAACAACAACAACAATAACAAACCTAGAAATCTATGTACTTATGAGACATGGCTTCCTGGAGAATGTGATAAAGCTGTACATTACTAAGATATATGATAGAGATAAAATGGAGATGTTTCATAACTTCAGTGCGCTCTGCTGTGTGAGATAACAAGCACAACTTACAGAGACTTTATCTATTATACAATACATATGTTGTATGTTATATATACACAGTACATGTCCAGTGTAGAGAGAAAAATTTTTGAGGAGCCACAAGAGCTGTTCCAGACCTCTCCTTACTTTGCTTGTGCTTCTTAATTGCTTGAATTTTAAAAATCATTAGTAACCGTTGATCCTGGCTAAGATTAAGGTAACTGATTTAAGAATTTGATTCTTCATTTTGACTCAGAATACTTTATGCAGAAGCTATACTTTCACTATGACTTTATCTTTTGTGCATGAGTTAGAAAAATAAAAGTGAATCTTTCCACAAATGTAATCAAATCAGTATTGAATTTTAATGATGCCTTACTTCTGTATTTCTATCAAAGAGGGCACTATCCTTGTTCTCTGGAGAAGGGTTAAAAAAATAGGACTCCACAGTTCTAAACTGAGCCTGTTGTCATGATTGTATACAATAATTTGTGTTATTCTTTAAATAATCTGCTGTGAAATACCATTTCCACAACATGTAATTTATTCCTCATTTCCTGTCCTCATCCAATGTATATGATATGTGGGTATACTTGATATGAAAGCACTGTAAAGTGAATATACTTAATCCAATAATTCTCCAGATTTCCAATTTAAAAAATTGTAACTTAGATGTAAAATAAAAACAATCATAAAGTTGACATGGTAAACCAATGCATATCAAGGGAATATTCTAGTCAAGGGAACAATGATGCATAACTCTACTAATCTTTTTCCTACAAAGAATGGTAGGGCAGTGAGCTGTATATTCTTAAAACACCTGCCTGTTTCTGAATGGCTGTGATTGCATATCTGGAGTATATGTCCCTTTCTAAAGCATGTCAATAATTTTTGTAAATAAAAATAAGACCTGTAATCTAATTTGATGATAAGCAACAAAGTATTTGAGAGTATTGGGAAAAGCAGATAGGACAAGACTCATCAATTTGGACCAAGACAAATAGTCAATGGGAAATGGAAGTTTCTTTCCTTTCCTTTCCTTCCTTCCTTCCTTCCTTCCCTATCTCTCTTTTCTTTCTTTCATCTTTTCCTTCTTTCATTCTTCCCTTTATCTTTCCCTGCCCCTTTTTCCTTCTTTTATTCTTAAACTAACAAAATGTGAAAACAGGCTTTGGAACCTAGTGAATTCTCATCCTATTTATGCTATTTTTAATCACAATCAAGCCCATTGCCATCAAATGTTTTGTTTGAGTCTGTACAATCTTCGTATTCCTTCTATAACAACATGTTTAGGATTGCCATTAAAGTTTTAAAGGCTCATTTTGCTTATAAACACTAGCTATGGTTCCATCTCTGAGTCTTATGTCTCTCACCACCTGCTTTCCTCAAGACCTAACTCGTAACACCTCCATGAATCCATCTATCATGGTTTATTGAGAATGATTTATATCACAACTTGTTATGATAACTCAATTTAGTTTGCTATAAGTAACACGTGCAAAACTATAAGCTTCATGAATGTAGGTATTTTTACTATCTTTTTCACCTGTATATTCCTAGTAGCCACAAACAGTCCTTGCATGTAAAAGAAGTTTTTAATAAATATGTGTTGAAGGAACAAATGAATAAAACTCACTATAAAGAGTTTGTCTTCTTGCTGAGGTTTGTCTCATACAGAGATGATTCATATATTAGCCTGTCAGTTCTACCTGGTACCTTGGAGAAATGGTTGTGATAACCTTTAATCAACATGGCTATAAGGGAATGATCACTGTTTTCTGAATCCTTTTCTTGTGGTCCTGTTTTATCCTTTTGCTATGTGTGATATTATGCTATGATATCTGTTCTTTACTTCAGTCTCTCATTACTAAGATTAGATTTTATTTAAGCAATTGCTCCAAATGTACTCTATTATTGCCTTTCAGGAAAAGCTTTGCTTCATTCTAATATGATATCTAAATTGATCATGTGATGCTATAATTCTGACTTTTCAGAATAAGAATTCTCTACAGCAATATTTGTATTATCATCAGATTCATAATTCTTTTGTACCTTGGGAGAGATTACACTTAGAAACAAGATTCACTTCCTCCTTGGAGTGAGACTTGAAAATAGATCTTCCATTTGAGTAGCACTGTTAAAGTTCTGGTTTAACAACATTCAGTTTGGATTCCAACCCAGTAACTCTGGGTTATTATAAACCCAGAAGTGTATGCCTGCCATAGCATGCACAGAAAATGTACTGATGGACTAGTTGGTTTTAAATATTAAAATGTAAATCTGGGCTTCCCTGGTGGCGCAGTGGTTGAGAGTCCGCCTGCCGATGCAAGGGACACAGGTTCGTGCCCTGGTCCGGGACAGATGCCGCGGAGCGGCTGGGCCCGTGAGCCATGGCCGCTGAGCCTGCGCGTCCGGAGCCTGTGCTCTGCAATGGGAGAGGCCACAGTAGTGAGAGGCCCGCATTCCGCAAAAAAAAAAAAAAAAAAAGTAAATCTGATTATATCACTACCTTGCTTAAAACCCTCCATGATCCACCCCCCCAACCCTCCCCCTCCTCCCACCGAAACAAAACCAAAAGCAAACCCCACAACTCATGATAGTGTACTTCAGGGCCCTCCACAGCCCCTAGGCTGCTCTTGCCCACCACTTTAACTTCAGCTCTTATAGGTGTCCCCCTTGCTCAGTCTACAACAGCCATACTGGCCCTCTCCACACTCATCTTTAAACATGCCTTCCAACTTCTACATCAGGGTCTCAGCCTTTACGCTGATTATTCATCTGCCTGAAATACTTTTTGCATAGCTGACATTTTCCCTCATTTACATCAAACATTGCCTCTTTGAGGAGGCCTCTCAGAAGCAATGTATACAACATTCCCTCTGTGATTACTTTTATGCCATTACCATTTGTTTGTTTCATACCATTTATCTCTGATATTATCTTTGCTGGTTTGTTTGTCTTTTAATTGCTTGTATCCTTTCACTAAAATCCAGTGAGGAAACTTAATGTTGTAAAAACTGGATTCAGCTGCTGATACGGGAAGCAACTATAGCTATAGCAGGGTTAAGAAAGGTTGCTATAAGGCTCACGGAAACAAAGAAAAGAATTGACTTACTTTTCTTCTACTTTTTAAAAAGTACATAAGTCAGAAACAAAACAGTATTAAAAAGCTTATAGAAAAATACACATTTTTTTTTTCCCCTGAATCCTTTTACCCCTTGAAAAGCATTTTAACTTCTTTGTCCTCATAGTTCTTTGGCATGTAAAAGGGTGTATCTTACGTCTGTTAGCTGCTATAACAAATACCATAGACTGGGTGGCTTTTTTTTTTTTTTGCGGTATGCGGGCCTCTCACTGCTGTGGTCTCTTCCGTTGCGGAGCAACAGGCTCCAGACGCGCAGGCTCAGCGGCCATGGCTCACGGGCCTAGCTGCTCCGCGGCATGTGCGATCTTTCCGCACCGGGGCACGAACCTGTGTCCCCTGCACAGTCAGGCGGACTCTCAACCACTGCGCCACCAGGGAAGCCCAACTGGGTGGCTTTTAAACAAAAGAAATTTTTTTTCTCACAGTTTTGGAGCCCGGGAAGTCCAAGATCAAGGTGCTGGAAGACTTGACATCTTGTGAGGTCCTGCTTTCTGGTTCATAGCCCTCTTCTCCCTGTGTCCTCAAATGGCTGAAGGGGCAAGTAAGCTTTCTGGAACCTCTTTTATAAGGGCACTAATTCCATTCATGAGGATTCCACTCTCAGAACCTAATCACCTCCCAAAGGCCCCATCTCTGGATACCATCCATCACGTTGGGGATTAGGTTTCAACATGTGAATTTTAGGGGGACACACATTCAAACTTTAGCAGGGTTTTAGCTACCTCCTATAGTTGTTACCACGATGTTACTTTCATGTACTATTTTTGGCTTTTCAGCTATCTGGTTAACAATTTTATAGCTAGTTAACAATACTTTATATATGAAAATCTCCATTAAAATAACTGGTGTGATTCCTGTCTCTCCACTGGACTGATGGATTATCTATTGATATCTATGTTTATATCTAGAGATAGAAATAGAGATATAGAGATTTACATGGATATTTACATGTATGCCCTAGTTGGATTAGTTGACATGTAGCCTTTTTCCTAGAATGTTTAATTTTTTATAGCTCCTTCAGTTTTGGTTAATTAACAGTTGGTATTCTATTGAAAGTTTCCTTATAGGTAGGAAATCGTACTTTTCCTATCTATAGCTTTTTTTTTGTAGCTTTTCAAACTCTGTTACCCTTAGAATTCTCAAAGGTGACTACTGACTTAAAATCTAAAAAGGGAGCAGTGTTCGTATTTTATACAGTCAGTATCTTGCCCCAGAAAATTCCTTATCTCAGTACCAACAGGCTGGAGGAAATTAGGTACTTGACCTCAAGGAGGAGGCTTTTATACTTTTGAAATTTGAAAAGATGATGTTGAATTATATGATTCAGGGATTTTAAATTGTTTCTTTGAGATTGAGTAGCTTAATATATGAATATTAAATTCCCATCCCTAGTAAAGCTACCTAGACACAAAAATGCATGTTTGCAAGGAAGTAGTAAATAGACTTCTACATTCTAAAGGGATTTTCTAGTAGCTATATCTCAATTCCATTTTAACAGAAAACTCTCTAGAGAAAGGATTTATGGTAAGTTTAAGGGTAGAAAGGGGCAATCTTGTCTCAGAGGGTATGGAATAAAAACAGCATAGGGAAATCTTAAATTCAAAATGGAGGTAAGTGAATAGTGATAAAAAAGAGTATCATTTTGAGCCAAAAAAAATCAGAAGAAAATGGGGAAAGAGAGAAGAAAGAAAATGGTGAGATGAGCCCTTGGTTGTTTTCCAAATTTATGTAACACAGAAAAGGGAGAATTCTGGTGAAACTGCAACTCATGTGTGTACACTTTAGTCCTTTTTGTGTTGTTTAATTTGCTTTCGTTTTGCTAAATGTGATTAATTCTCTAAGTCTGTAAAGTACTTTCTTGTGCTTTTGGCTATTTTCCTAATTCAGAGTTATTTTAAGTGAGTGTACTGAGGTTTTAGAACAGTTATTTAAGGTAAAAGTTCAACCCGGCTCTCTCCAGGGAAAACATTTTAGATAGATCACTTGATAATTCAGAAGAAAAAGATCTTTTTTCTTGCTAATTTTTCAGACTTGATTTCCTATACAGGTTTAACAATTTATTAGAGTAAACAAATGCAGTTCAACATTACTCTCAGAACATTTAACATGCTGAAACTGTGATGAAAAAGAAATTAAAAGTCTTTTCAACAGGTAAAAGTATTCATGAAAAAATGTATTTTTCTACAAGTTTTTTAAATACTATTTTGTTTTTGATTTACGTACTTTTTAAAAAGTAGAAGAGGAATGAGACAAATTCAAATTTTTCTCAAAATAGAAAATGAGTATATCACCTACTTGGATGCCCAGTGTATGGCTGAAAATTACATTTTTCATTCTCATGAAAAAAAAAAAACCCTCTGCCATGGATTTAATTCCTAAATCTCTGATTTAGGATACTGACTTATGTTTTTAAATGCCCTTAATGACACATCATTTAACTTTTCAGAGATTAACTCAATCTAGATCTTCTAAAAAGGTCATCAGTGTTCAAATTCCAGAGTATAGTGTATCTGCCCCAAAGTATGATTATTTCACCAGGGGATTTAAGCCAACAATCAAGGTTGTATTGTATGTAGAGAAGGAAAAGCAATATTCCTACTATTGGGGGAAATGTAGAAGTTGAGAAATTGCCCTTTGGGTAAAATGTAAGTGAGGAAATGGCATGATTTATTGCCATGTATGTGGTATTAGCATGTATGTGGGTATAACAAATTAAACTCATGTTTCTGCTAATAAGTAAACTAGCAAATGACAGTATCCAGAGAACAAATTTCTGAGAAAATCTACCTGATAGTTTTGTGGTTTCTAAATAAGCCTTTTAAATTTTAATGACGGTGTCATAGAAGGAACATCATATTTCATAGCTTTGGAAATAAAATGCAACTTTAGAAATACCACAGGCTTTCTAAGAAATCCTTTGTTCTCTGTAAATAAGTATTTCAAAAGTTCTGTTAGGAAAGCATTTTTGAGATTTCTACTTGTTGGCATAATATATATTGCTGTGTCTCCCCAAAGGACTCATCTATTCTAAAACACATTTAAATAAAAATTACTGGGTTTAAATTAAAATTTGTTTGATGTTTTTGTTGTGAACTTATTTTAAATTTATTTATCTCTTTTAGTTTAAAATTCCACGTTTTGGGGGAAAAATGTTTTCTACCTTTTAAATCAAAACCTTGGATTGCATTACAGGAAAAACAAATCTTGTAACAGGAAAAGTAAGGTTGAATAGCAAATAAATTAGATTCAGGCTTGAGAGAACAGAAATAGCTGTAATCAGAAGATATGTTTTATTATTCCAGATGGAGATAATGGTGAGAAAAGTGTGGGAGAATGCCTAAGGCTTATTTTAAGACAAATGTAACAATATATTATCTACATGGCTTATTTTCACATATGTATTTTTTTTAAATGCCTTTTTCTGGAATATGGTTTTTAATAACAAAAAACAATTTTCATCATCACAGAAGATTAAAATCGACAAGCGTTATTGAGTGTTTTTGATATACTGTATCTACAAGGCCATATGGATAACCAAACCAAATACAGTTTAATTCCTGTCTTCAAGGAGCTTATAATCTCTTATGAAAATATTATGTGCTCAAGAAAAAAACTGAGATATATTTAGTATTAAATGATTCAGTAACAGATTTTTAAATTTAAAAAAGAGAAATAAAAATAAATGTGTGTTCACTGAGGAATCAGGCCTGTGAAGTATTTCAGGGAAAAGAATACTGAGTTTTAACAGAAAATATGTTGTGATAAGTTATAGAATAGAGGAGAAAAGAAAGGCCACTGGAAATATTTGATTCTGGGTCAAGGTATTTAAATTTGCAAAAAGATGTGGACTCATGGCTTAATTTGGAAAAGTGTCTTAACACTTCTAGACCTCATTTTCCTCAAATAAATGAAAGTTAGATAAGACAGTTTTTTATATATTCTCCAGTACTGAAATTTCAATGGCTCAAAGTGGCTTATAGGGAGCTATTGGAAGTAATCCAATGGACACTAGAATAAGAAATGACTAATTATTGCTATCCAAATGTAATTGCTATATTCCTTAGGATTAGGACACATTAAAGAAGCCTATAGCAAATAAATGCACTTTTCAAAAACGATTTTAAATGTTATTAAAAGATTTTTGATACAATTAAGATAAGAAATGAATATATATAGTATTAGTATATAACACTAATTTTATATATTATATATAAAATTATATACTAATATATTATATATAATATTATATACTAATTATATATATTGAGATTTATTATTGTGAAATAAAATTCATATATTATGGCAAGACAAGAAAAATTTAAACAGAAATTTTTCTCTGCCCTTTGGCCTCCTCTCTCCCCCAGGTGTGCATTGTGTATCTGCATTAGGACTCCAGCAAACCTCGCTCATCTGCAGGAACACCTGTTTGACCATAAAGAGCAACATTCTCCTAGCATCAAGACAACTCGTTAAAAGATAACGTTCCTTCTATATCTTGTAAGGGGCCACAATGATGCTTAGATCTGGATTGTGTAAATTGTCAATAATATGTCATTTAATGTACAGCCCTCTGTCTCAAAAAACTTATATCACTGTACCTTGACTTCTGATGGGCGGAACAGTTCTCAAAGCTTTCTGAGATGCTCTTCCCGGGTTATAAACCTCAAATTTGGTTTGAATAAAATTTTCCATTTCTTTCTTAGATCGATGGATCAATTTTCCGTCGACATATGCTTGGCGCAGCTGGCAGGATATCAGAGACACCCATCAGGGGGTCACCAGGAGTCTACCCGCGTCGGAGTTCGGCACCACCATGGTTCCTTTGTGCCACACTGACTTCTGGGTACTCCTCAGGTGTTCTGGTGAATTCTCCTGATATTTGGATCTCATTGTTTGGGTGATGATTCTAAAAGTTTTATTTGAGGTGGTTTCCCCTTAAGACTTGCAGTCTTTTTTTTTTTTTTTTTTTTTTCTTTTTGCGGTATGCGGGCCTCTCACTATTGTGGCGTGGCCTCTCCCGCCGCAGAGCACAGGCTCCGGACGCGCAGGCTCAACGGCCATGGCTCACGGGCCCAGCTGCTCCGCGGAATGTGGGATCCTCCTGGACCGAGGCACGAACCCGTGTCCCCTGCATCGGCAGGCAGACTCTCAACCACTGTGCCACCAGGGAAGCCCAAGACTTGGAGTCTTAAGGGGCACAGGTGCATTTCCTAGGCAGGGCCTAGGGGATCAGGGTAAGAGGTCCAGGGAAACAACAGGTGACTGGCTTTCTGTTAAATTTGGCTTAAATTAAAAAAGAAATGAGTTGACATAAAGTCTGAACGAAACTTTTGCTAGTGAAATGAGAGGCTGAATTATTCCGCTTCAAAGAATAAAGGGACATTTTTCTCTTTCCAGTCACAAATCCTCCTCAGGCGAAGGAGGAACTCGAGGAAGGGTCTGAAGACCTCGCGAACTGTCCGAGGATCAATCCTCGCGACAGCCTGCATCAATCCTCGCGAGAGGCTGCATCAATCCTCGCGAGTGCTGCATCAATCCTCGCGAGAGACTGCAGTCCCGTAAGTCTGCTCTTCCGCGGAGCGCGGCAGGCTGGATTCCTGGCGCTCCGAGCGGCCGTGGCGGTTTTAGGCTCTCACCGGGGGGAACCGACCCAAGAGTAACTCCTTGGAGAACTAGACTCAGAAGCAGCACACATGAGATCCGCCACACTGTCCTCAGAAAGTTGTTCAGATCATATCTCATATCTGAATCAGCCTATGAAGTTAATACTGGGAAATTGTGCCTCAAAGGCCAAATGGCTCCTGTGCAAACAGCCACCTATGGGAACACTAGCTGGGTTTATGTATGCCTCCAAGTGCTTAATTGGGAACTAAAGGAAATCTGGCCTTGAAGTGGCCAAGTTGGGGTTCTTTTGACACGCAAAAACAATTTTGAGTGCGCAAAGTCGGCAGTCTTCTGGATCTGCGCCTGCCCCGGGTCTACTGGAAACAACAGTGGTAAGTGTTTTTCTCTTTTCTAAAATTAGCAGGGAAAAACTATGGATCATTTGAATTGCAGAAATATCTGAATTGTTATAATTTTAGAGAGCTTTCATCTTAAACTATTGTACCTATTTTAATTGGTATGTGGAAGCCCCAAAAGCCTTCAAAATTCCAAAATCGCCTCGTTGAAAGGTTTGTTGTAGAAGGCTAGTGAAAGATTAATGATATAAAAGGTACCTAAAATTTTAATTACTTCTCCCCTCTCCCCTTCTTTATTTGAGTACTCACCCTAGTAATCTTCTGAGTTGCCTTTACACTCTGAAGACACTATTAAGTGGTTAACTTCAGAATTGAGACCAGGTGAGGCTGTAGCCAAGCCTCTTCAGATCAAAGGCCCAGCTGAGGGTCCTAATTAGAGAATTTCTTAAACCCAGGGAGGATCCTCAAAAGTGTTTGTAAATAGATTACCAAAATGGGAGGCCACCAGTCTGACTAAACCAACCATAGCTGATAATCAGATGATACAAATTTGGGGTGGGGGCTTCTCCCCTAAGCTAAATGAGGGAAAGTAAAACATTCTGACATAGGTAAATGGGTGTGTCAGTCCTTTGATATCATTGAGGTGGCCACCCAATTCTTTGAGGGAAAAAAAATTAAAAACTATCCTTGTTTTACAAATCTAGTCATTATAGGACCAGAGGTGTATGTATATATTTGGTTACATTGATAAATGGATATATTATCTTGGGGTACTGATTATTTACTTTGGGTTTTCAATTGTACATTGCTTCATATATAAAAACTGAATTTTTCTGTGTTGTTCTTATATCCTGCAAAGTTGTTAGATCACTTACTCGTTCTAGGAATTTTTTAGTAGTTTTCTTAGAATTTTATATGTAGACCATAATGTTGTCTGTCAATAAAAATGTTTTTGTTTGTTTGTTTGTTTTCCTTTTGATCATGAGGCTAAATTTCTTCCAGTGCTAGCTGGGATTTCTGGTACAGTGTTGAATAGGCACAGTGAGATTGTAGAACATCTTTGCAAGAAAGCATTCATCTTTAAGCATGATGTTTTATGTAGATGTCCTTTACCAAATACCTCTTCTATTCCTAATTTACTGAGTTTTTTAACATAAAAGAATCATAAATTTAAAAAAATTTTATATCCGTTGATATGATCATGTGGGCATTCTAATTTAGACTGTTAACATATTGATTAATATCGGAATATTTAAACTTTCACCAGCATTGCATTTCCAGGATAAACTTGACTTGGCCATGTCCTGATGTTTTTGAGGTATTGATTAGTACTTTAAAAGAAATGTTTTCATCTAATTTGGAGATCAGGGTAATGGAACTTTATAAAATAAGTTGGAAAATGTTCTGTCTTCTATATTCTGGAAGAGATTGTGTAGAATTTGTGTTATTTCTTTAAAAATCTGGTAGAATTCACCAGAAAAATTATTTAGGCTTAGTGGTAGCTTTTTGGGAAAGTTTTAAGTTATAAATACAATTTCTTTAATAGTTATCAAAATATTAAGGTTACCCATTTAATAGTGTGTGAGTTTGGGGTTGGGGGAATTAGTTGCCCTGCTCTGCTGTGTCCTTTTAGGGCTGTGCTGACATCTGGACCAAAGTGGCAGGAGGACAGAGGGAGATAGGAAAAGAGAGAGTGAGCAAGAGAGAGACATTGGAAGCATCAGAAGTTTGCTACCTCCTTGGGACCCCAGCTCTCTTAAACAGAGAGGAAGATTACCCTCCTCTGAGTTGTGGCTTTACTGGGCCTCCACTGCTGATACTGTTACTGCCATCACTGGATTGCATGGGGACTGGTACACAATAGGATGATGACTTTTTTTTTTAATGGAAAAAAGAAAAGACACAGCAAAATAAACATGAGGAGTATCTACACTGTTCCCACTGTTAGGCGTTCCCTTTCCTACCTTCCAAATCATCACCAGAAGCCTTTTCTTGGCATGCTCTCTGACTACAGCCCAATGCCCACTTCAAACTTTGGGTTGCATTAAGATCAGGTTGGGAGAAACAGAGGAAAAATAAAACAGCAGACTCACTGCCAGCTCATTGATATTTCATTTTCCCCCCACTAATCTGCCTAGTACTCTCTTACATATTTTCTGTGCAGGTTTTATAGTTCTATTCTATGTCATAGATAGCGTGCTTACAGCACCTAACCTGAAAAAAACCCAAATAGATGCTTCCTTAGTGCAACCGTATCACTGTATAATCCTTAAGTATTTACTAAGAAATAGCAGAGCGATTCTTATGGACTTTAGTTTCTGACCCAGACTGCCTTAATTCAAATGCTAACTCTGTAACTCTACTACTTACTAGCTATAGACCATGTCTAGATTATTTGAACTCTTTCTGCCTGTCTTCTTGTATTTTTAAAGGGAACAATGATAATACTAGTATCTTCCTTACAGTAATTTTCTTAGTTATTATAAGTAAGTGCTTAGACTAGTTCTTGGTACATAGGGAGTACTATATACACTTTGCCGTTATTGTAGTTTTGAATAAAAATACGTTTTCTAACTCACCATCTGTACTGTACAACCAGAAGAATACCTACTGATCAATACTAGAAATATTAGGGTATATGTGAAATCACTTTGTTCATTTCAGACTTTGTAAAAATGCAGATTATCTGTTTCTAGTTTAGGTCACCACTTTCCCTCTTATTCTGTATCCTTCAGTACATTATATCGCATTGTCCTGTGAAGATGCAGTGTAAATGACCTGGTCTGACCACTGTAGCAATTAAATCACACAATCAGAAAGCTAATTTCACTGCACTTTGAGAAAGTTATTAATTGTTGATGTATATATTTCAGAGAAAGTCAAATATTGGGCAAAGTGCATATTGCAGATAGTCATGCATCAGCCAGGATTCAAAGGGAAGCTTAAAACCAAGCTTCCTCAGGATGAAGATAACTATCAGAAGACTGATGTTATAATGTGGGGAAAAAAACCACCAAAAAAAACCCCAGACCATCTTTCACTCTTCCTTCTCTACTCAACGGTAGTTCACTAAGAGTACACTTTAGAGGTTGAGGGGAATTATTACCAGAATTTTTTCCAATATCTACACAAATTTAACCTGAAAATCAAAATGGAACACACTTTTATATTTGCTACCTAGATAAAAAAAGAATGTATAATTCTGTTTGAATGATATTCTTAGTGGTGTCAAGCCTAGAGGAAAGTTTATATTGGTCTTAAAAAAGTTTATGGAATCTGATAAAAAGTCAGGACCAACCGTGTGTGTGTGTGTGTGTGTGTACATGTACGTGTATGTGTGTACACATATGTATACATTCTACACCTGGTGTGTGTGTGTACACATATGTATACATTCTATACCTGTTTGTGTATAACATTATCTGTTGTTCAGTGAGATAAAGAGGATTAAAATAACTATTTTCTTTTATAACACTAAAGAAATCTCAATATATAAAGACAATCTTCTAGGCAATAGTTGATTCAAACATTTCTAATGAAAGACATCACTGTGAGTCCTAACTCTGAAATTTCATGTTTCCAGTAACTGCTATGTATAAAACCCTAAAACAAAGTTATAAGTGGTTAACAAGCATTAAAATGTAAAAATATTGATGAATTTGATACCTGAAAGTTTTGATTTAAAATAAGAAACAAAAAATTTTGGGATTCAGGTGTTTGAAAACTGGATCCAAACTGGCTTAAGAAGAAAAGGAATCTTGGTTGTCTTGCAACAGAATGTTCAGAGGCAAGGTTGGCCTTTGACATGACCAGAACCAGAACTCTGTGATATCATCTAAATCAGATTTCTTTTATTCTTGGCCTTTGGAGGTCTCATGCTCTGTGTGGAGAAAGCAGTACCAAGAAGGTAGTGGTGGGGGCCACTGTGGAGCGGTCTACCCTCAATGGGGAGAATATTTTATCATTCATGTTGTTCAGAATTGTCAGTGAATTGTGGTAATAAAAGACACTTCTTTGGTAGGTTTTAGTATTGTCTTAAAAGTCTCTATATACAATTCATGCCCTATTGCCTGGCCCCCGGTATGGCAGCCACTGCCCTTTCCATTCACACTATGTGCAAGGAAGAGGATGGCAGCAATTCCATCCCCTATATTCTTTCAGGGAGGACAATTGTTTCCCTCCCAGGCATCTCAGGAAACTTTCCCCCTTGTCTCAATCCATCTGACTGGAAATTTACATGTCTTTGAACCAATGCCTGTGGCTAGGAGAGTGCTTCTCACCGATTGGCTTAAGCCAGTCATCATATATGCTAACTCCCTAACTCTATCCATATCATAGGAGTAAGGGGTGGCTTCTCTTCAATAAGTGGTGCTGGGAAAACTGGACACATGTAAAAGAATGAGATTAGAACACTCCCTAACACCATACACAAAAATAAACTCAAAATGGATTAAAGACCTAAATGTAAGGCCAGATACTACTGTTGTCTTTTACCAACAGAAAAATGGATGGATGGTGGACAGTTTATTAAATTTTCTTTAGAATTCCTTATGTACTTTATCTAAGTGATTTGGTATGAAGATGAAAGTGTTGATTATTACACATGGCCTAGAGTTGCAAGGTGAAATTTTTGACCCTCTTTCAAGTCCTCTTTCGTATCATGACATACACCAGAGGTTCACATGTTTGAACCTCCCTTTTGTCAACAGAAACAGAGACAAAACAACCCAGTCCTCAGAACATGTGTCACTTATTACATTTATCTTTGCTAACTCTGTGACCAGCAACATGCATGGAGCTTTCAGTGAGGTCCATGTTTGCATCTGTATTTGGTTAAATATATGGACTTCTGTTCATTATTTATCTTGACAGGTTGAATAAGCAACAATACAAAACAATTAAATGCATCCTTGAGAAGTAATGACATAACTGATTTTAGACCTTTTATGTGTATCCTGTCAAGGTATACATCTTTTTCCACATGGGTTTCTGCAGAAAAAACAAATAATTGTAAAGTGTTTACCATTTTACCACTTGGGTAATTCTAGCCAGCCTGATTTGACAGTTGTGGACTATACAAGGAGTCAAAAAACTGTGGTCCATGGACCAAATCTAACCTGTTGCTTGTTTTTGTAAATAAGATTTTATTGAAACACAGCCCATTCATTTACATAATGCCTATGGCTGCTTTCACCCTACAATGGCTCGAAAAATTTAAAATATCTACAATCTTGCCTTTTACAGAAAAAATTTCCCAACACCTGTTCCATACTAATGGCTTACATTCATTGAGCACTTGCTGTTTGCCAGGCACTAAGGTAAATGGTCTAAATGCATAATAAGATTTTATTTTTATAACAAGCCTATGAAGCCTTATGAAAAATACAGAAAAAACAAATAAGTAGCCCAGCATCACACACTCAGCATGCATAGAGAGCCAATCGAAAACCAGAGTTTTTAAAAAAATTTAAAGCCATTTCATTTAACCACTACTCTTCACATTCTGTAAGTTTTCTAATTTCTACTAAGTGGAAAAAAAAAAAGACAATTAACTTAGGAAGTATGGAGTAATATAAAGAACTTTTGAGTTGGGAAACAGAAACCAAGGTTCTAGTCTTGGTCTTGTCATTAATTAGCTGTAGGGATAAAGAAATCACTTTAAATTTTCTGCAATGAGCTTCTCCATCAATGAAAACAGGCAGCATTATGAAATGACCACTGATATTCAGTTCTAAATATCTAAGAGGCTAAACTTCATAAAAAAAAGAAAGCCCCCTATATTTAAAGAATAAAGTAGATTTAATGTAATATTAATAAAATTAAGTCAAACAAATCTATGTGACACGACAGGGAAGAATATTAACTAAAATTGAACTGGTTCTGATATGAATGTTGGTTATTTGGTAAGGTGACATAAAAATTGGATGTTGGTTATTTGGTAAGTTGACACAAAATTATTTTTTGAACAATTGATTTGGTGGTAAATCTAGGATCCGTATTAAAATTATATAGTGAAAATATTTAATAAGAAACTATTTGATCTTTCCACTCATATGCCTCTGCTTTCACTGGATTCTAAATACTATCATAGACATTTGTTTAAATTTTAAAATCATACAACATGAAAAATTCAGTTAATTGTCCACAGGGTTAAATTACAGAATGATGTTCCTTCTTAAAATAATGGCATGTGATTCCTGCAGACATAATTTAGAATGGAAAATTCTCTGGTTTAGCTCCCTAAATTTCAGGGAACTCTGTGCAACTACAGAGGAGCCGTCTTTATATTATCTCAACTGGTCTTTTCTCTTGAGGAGAGTGAAGTTTGCCCTCACAGCATTCACAATATTTCCTTTCAATGTTTCTCATACTCTACAGCTAATTTCAATGAATGTTAACTAGAATTCTCCTGTTTGAGGGCAGCTGACTAAAGCTGAGGGCCACAAACAAAATGGAGCAGGTTGACAAGGCACTTCTCTTGATTGGTCAAAGTCTGTGTGTACAGATTAGGGAAACAATAGAGATATACAGAGACACGAGTCTCTCTGTGGCATAAGGAAATCTATCAGCTAATCGGACTAGAAGAATCATGCCTGTGTCAGTCATTTCATGCAGAGATATCAAGTGACAACTCTAAAGACAGTGACAAGATTAGGAAACCAGCCCTCCTTCTCCTTCCACATCAAATTAGTACTCTGTGAAACTTACTTACTAAAGGAAACTTTAGTAGAGTTTTGGTGGAGGTTCATATGTGCAGGGAAGTGACACATTTGGTTGCTAAGACACACCTGTGTGTGTGCATCCACGTGTGTGTGCATCTATACATGTGTGTAGGTGAATATACCATCCAGTTTCTAACAGATGACTCAAGTGACAGAGTTTAGAAATCTAGAAAGGTAAAGCTGTAACATGTCTGCACGAATCAGGCATTCTCCTGAACCATGCATAACTTCACCGCTCGCAAAAAGTATCATAGAAACTCCTCATGAAACCCTCTTTGGGTCTTTGGCAGAAGCTGGCTTCTAATCTCTAATCAGTGTGCATAATTATAAAATAGACATTTGATTTTTTAAAATTACAAACTTGCTGTCATTGTATTGGTGGTTGTATGTGTGTGTGTGTGTGTTTGTGTGGTGTGGGGTGTGTGTGTGCATATTTCCAAGGGACAAGTGAGATCATAATGCAGTGGCTCATCAGAGCAGTTGTTCAGTACAGACTGAATGACATGACTAGAAATAAGTAAAAATATCTGTCATAATGAGTTACTCTCTGATTTAGTGTGTGTGTGTATGTATCAGTTTTCTTAGTTTATATTATTGATCTATTAATTCTCTTTTAATAGTAATACTAGCTTATGAGTACTATCCTTGAAGTATTTTCTGCGACTTGTAATGAACATTTATTTTTAGAAAGGGTTTCATTTCAAACGTATGAAACATTTATATAATAAATCATCAAAAGATGTAAAATTACATCATCTGGTTATATTTATGTTCATGAATATAATGTGACTTTTTTCCCTTCACATAGGTCTGTGCCACTGTCAACCTCAACCTTTCCAAGGGACATTTTCATTTAGAATCTTATCATTTTATAATTATTACTTCTCAGAACTCCCAGGGAGCGAACAAAAGCTTCCTCTTTGTATTTCCATTGTTATGTTTCTTTGAAGAACAAATTAAATTTTGACTTCAGCCAAAATAAACATTTAAATGGCAAAATAAATCTAGAATTATGTGGGAAAAAAAAACCCTTCTAGGGAAAGCTTGACTCTGGCTATCATAAGTTCAGGTGTATTTAAGATAATTTACTACCATGTTTTCTTTTCTTTGTGCAAGGCTGTGGCGCCATATGCTCCCTTTGTAGTAGAAAAGGGAGGAAAGAGCTAAGGTCTGAAAAACATTACTACAGAATGAGCTGAGGAAACTAGTTAGTATATCATTCTATCCTGTCTTGAGAACAAAGACAGAAAGCTGCGTTTTCTTTGCCAGCTTAACTCTCATCTATCTCTTTTACATACCCTTTTCCTATTAACATCAATGATGTGAGGGTACATAGGAGGAGTCTAGGGTCTGAATCTATAGAGTTAACTACATTGGCTCAATGTACCAGGAAAAAAAATTAACAACCCCTTTGGTATATGCAGCCATTTACCTAATCTTCTCCCAAGTATCTTGACCGTATGGAAGCAAAACAGACAATTTCATTTACCATACACGATATGCCAAATGGACTTCAGTGCTTTAAATTTATTAGTTATGATTTGACTTTCACATAAAATGACTCAGTAAGCTCACTTGGATCTGTCCCTGCAAGTTACCATATTAGACAGTCCTTTTTTCTCCTCAGTTCACCATATTGCTAAAATAAATTGCCTTCTCTTCTTTGTTTTGGCTTCCCCTGTGTTTTTCTTTGATTTTTCTGTTCATTTCTCCTATCCTCATTCTTGCTTCTGAATTCTTACCTTTCCTCTTGCTGAGTGTAAACACACCTGAAGGCTGTGCTGCTGCTTAGTTAAAGAAAAAACACTGAGCTATTTAAGTAAAGAAACTATTACATCTTTAAGAATAATGAAAATGCAGTATCATGAACATAGACTTTCACATGCACTCGAAATATTCTGAACAAAGTCAGTAAGTGCATTGTGAAGGATTTTTTTAAACAAGATTTGGCAAATTTTCCCTTAAAGGGACCTGGATTTTTCCTGATTTGGTAAGATTTCTCATGTCTCTACTCTGCTACAGTGTCTGACATAGTGTTGTGTTTGTTTTTTAATTGGCTTTGTTTCACCAAACACTAACATTTTATTAATCATTTAATATTTATTGCTTTTTCAAGGTGTTTTTTTTTTTCACTTTAATTGCTTTGCTCATTTGGTCCTATTTTTTCTTTTCTTATTTCCTTTTTACAAATGTTCAGATCCTCAATTTTTAACATGTTTAAATGTTAAATGGATATGTATATGCACACATATATACTAATCTAAAGGGTTAAGAAAAGTATTGGTGCTATGGCAAAGCCTCTATGCTAATAAAATGTTCTGGTGTTCCTTGTGTTAATATCAGTAAATGAAAAGGGATTATGTGGACAGTGGGTGCTGTATCCTAGGCCTCCTGATGCAAGAGTTTTTTGGTTTTTTTTAGAAGGTCATTTTATTTTATTTTTTTAAGTCTTTATTGAATTTGTTACAATATTGCTTCTGTTTTCTGTCTTGGTTTTTTGGCCTTGGGGCATGGGGATCTTAGCTCCCTGACTAGGGATGGAACCCGCACCCCCTGAATTGGAAAGCGAAGTCTTAACCACTGGACCACTAGGGAAGTCCCAAGAGTTACTTTTATGTTCAATATGCCAGGACATTTGTGGTCAGTGGGAGAAAGAGACCAGGATATGAATTCTCATCTGGAAGATAAAATTAAAATGATGCCTACATTTTTATATGTTGACATATTTTTATCTTTATATCAAGGTTATTGGCAGCTCTTTTCCTCTATTTATAGATAGAAAATCTGGAGCTTAAAGAGGAAACTGAGTTACTCAAGAGCACTTGGTTGTAGCTTTTAAAACTTGACTTATAGTTTAGGAGTCTTGACTTCAAATCTCTGACTTTTCTCATCCTGCTTTGTTGACTTTTGGGCTTGTGTGCCCCTGGGTTGCAATGTAGTTTAGTGACTAAGCACCAAGTCTCTGAGGTCAGTTAGGTTGGGTAAATATTACACTTTATCACTGATTGACTGGGTAAGTTAGTATCTTTAACACATCAGTTTTCTCACCTGTAAAGTGAGAAAAAGAGTAGTATATGCTCCCGATGTAAATGAGAAGGAGAGAGAGAGAGTTTAAGAAATTTGCTTACAGAATTGTGGGGGCCAGCAAGTCCAAAATGTGTAGGGCAGATGCACTGGCTGGAAACTCAGGCAAGAATTGAGGTCACAGTCTTGACCCCAAGCCCATAGGGCAGTCCAGAAAAAATAGAAACTCCAGAGGCAAGATGTCTATGGTACAGTCCTGAGGCTGAATTCCTTCTTATCTGGGGATTCTCGGTTTTTGCTCTCAGGGTCTTCAATGGATTGGATAAGCTCCACCCATGTTATGGAGGGTACTCTTTATTGAAAGTCAACTGATTATAAGTGTTAATCACATCTACAAAATATCTTCACAGCAACATGTAGTGTATAATCCAACAACTGGGCACCATAGCCTGGCCAGGTTGACACATAAAATCAACCATCACATGTTTTGGTATAGAGCACTAGCAAATGTATGGGGAAACTGAAGCACTTTGGAGGGGCAGAAACTGGGTAGATTCTCTTTATGCAGACCCAGGGGGTCTCCATCCACTGTCCGTCTTAGATTCTCATTGTAGTTTGTCATAATGGTTAAGGTCTCTGCATTTCAACTGCTCTGCCACCTACAACCACATGGGCTTTGGGGAGTTGCTAATTTCCACGTGGCTCAGGCTTCTTACCAAAGAGGGTGCTAATGATACTTCCCTCAAGGTGGAGGGGGTTTGCTAGGACTAAATAAAGTAATACGTTAAATTTCATAGGACAGTTCCTGTCGTATACTAGGACTCAATACAAGTTAGCTACTGTTGTTATTTCATCTGATCATGTGATTGGCTTATTACTAGGGTGAAAGATAATTTTTATCAAAACTGTGACATATTTGAGAATGAAAGAGAAGTTTGTGAATGTTTTCTCTGGTAAATTGAGCATAGATCAGGGTATCCAGAGAAAACCAGGCCATATGACTAACCTAGCTGTACTGAAATTTGCTGTGGATTTCCTCTCAGAGTTGGAAGTGCTTAATACATTAAGTTTCTTAACTCTCTGAAGTTTTTTTTTTTTGTTTATTTTTTTTTCTTCACAACTAGTTGGTCATCACATATAGTTTGGTTCTGGCAGCTAGGATGGACACAACTGCCTTAGGCTGTCTCTATTCATTTCTTGTGGGTAGGTGGTGTTAGCGAAAATGTACTTTTTCCTGAGGGTCGTGGCAGGTGGAATTTAGCTAGTTATACGACATCAAATTCAATTTCTTGCTGCCATTATTCAATATGTAGGTATACCCACATGGAGGCGAGGTCTGCAGCCAGGTTCAAATCACTGAATAAATGGTACTCATAGTTATCTCCATTTTTCTATGAGCAAGATAATTTCTGCTTCAGAAATTCCATGTTGCTCTGTTGCCATGAAGCATGATGGCATGCTTAAATCATATGATATGTGGAATAAATGCAGTATGAGAGGAGTAAAATTCACTTGATAAATGCCGTATAGTATATTTTATTTGATTGTTCATATATTGCATGCTCTTTGTTCCAATTGAACTTTCTCCCTCACTCCAATTTTAAAGAAATACTACATTTTTCTGATCTTTGTCTTTTCTGCCATGATAGTCTATCACTGATAGCATCTGTAATCCCAAATTCTAAAAGTTTGCTAAGAGCAATCCACAAGGAATGACTGGTATACTGTTCAGGGTTCATTAAGAGGAGCAGATCTTGGGCTTCCCTGGTGGAGCAGTGGTTGAGAGTCCGCCTGCCAATGTAGGGGACATGGGTTTGTGCCCTGGTCCGGGAAGATCCCACATGCCGCGGAGCGGCTGGGCCCGTGAGCCATGGCTGCTGAGCCTGCGCGTCTGGAGCCTGTGCTCCGCAACGGGAGAGGCCACAATAGTGAGAGGCCCACGTACCGCAAAAAAAAAAAAAAAAAAAAGAGGAGCAGATCCACTCTAGTGATACAGAATAAGAAACTTAATGAAGCGATTTTAAGTGTTACACAATTCTGGTTGAGCAGTCTATATAATGGGCCTAGTGTCAGCAAAGACATCAGCTGGGAAGGGCAGATAGACATAAAGTAGGAGAGAGCAAGGAACCTGTGATGGCACCCCAGAATCACATCTGTCTCTCACTGCCTCCAATGCCCGTAGGTTCTGCTGGCACCCCTTCTGTACATGTGCCTTGCGCATGGTTCTGGGACATTGAAGGAAGAGGTCCAGTAAGCCTGGCTGCTCTCTGTACCAACAAGACGAGCGAGAGCAAAAACAATTACATGAGTGAATGCCAACAGGGCCTTCCCTATGATGACTTAGACCATAAAAATGCCTGCTTCTTTGCTTCTGCCTTGCAAATCTCACACAAATTTCTATTGTGACCAACTCTGACCCAGTCACCTATAGGAAAAGGAATTCTGGAAAATGTAGTTCTAGCTAAGCTAAGTTGACACAGGGTAAAGGCACTACAAATAGTTTCAATAAGTTTTTCATGGCTAAATGTAAATTCGTAAGTGCTTAAGTAGCCTCATTTCCCATAACTGTTCTTATTCCCTTGCCTTCAGAGGCTCTGCTTTGCTGGAGTCTTGCAGTGAGTCAGTGAGCTGCTCATTGAGACCTACATGATGCCAGAATTTGGTAGTGTCAGGGGAAGACCACCACCTAATTTCAAGATCTAATTTAATTTAAAGATCCCATCCTCCCCTGTGATAGTAGTAATATAAAAAGCAAAATTTTGAAGAAATTACTCAGGTTGAGTGGTCACTTGCTAAAAATGCTGACTCTGGAATTAGCCCAGATGTAAACTGTGGCTCCACTTCCTACCACTTATCTCCTGTGGGACAAGTTACTTAAGCCCTCTGCTCCAGGTTTCTCATCTGTGAAGTGCTGATAATAATAGGACTGCTTCATCAGGTGTGGGCATTAATATTTCAAACATATAAAGCGCTTAGACCATTTCTGTGCCTAATAAATCTTGACTAATAACATTTTACCACAAACCTACTTGAATTAATAATCAGTTGTACAATATTTCATCAAGTCCTCATGATTAGTAAAATTAATCTGCCTTATCATTTTAAAGATGGTCTGATCTTCGAAAGAAAATATTATGTTGGATACGGATCTCTTTTCCACACCACACCTTATCATTTCTTTTTTCATGGGAGAAGTCTTTCTGGAACAGATTTTATTAAAGAACCTGGCCTTGCGCATCTATTTTAACCTTCATATCCATGACCAAAATTAAGACGTTCATGATCCTCTTCTCTTCCCATAGCTCATGGATTTGGACAAGTGGGTTTGGCCATGAGAAATGTGAGAGGGGCCAACGCTTATTTCACCAGCTGCTTACAGCTTTTAAAGACTGTATTTTCTTTTTCTTTTTTCAGTTATGTTGAACTCAAACATGTTCACAAATAGAATATTTCCATTGAGTCTGGGAGCCACCAAGTCCCAAAGTATTGACACACTGATGTGTGAGTAGAGCCCATTTGTCCCAGAAACCCATTCTAGGAAGTAGTATTCTACCCTGTGCTTTATTGCTGTGTTAACACAAGGTGGCTAGAATGCTAGGCAGCTGTCTTTCCAAACTTTCGAAAGAGCAGATTGAAACTTGGAGCCAATTTTGTCCATAGTTGACTATTTTCACCTTGTGAAGTTGGGATGGAATTTACCACCATGCATTAGGTGGAAAATTTGAGTAATTGTATTTACTTCAGTGAGTAAAATATATATTTTATTATCATTCTTAGAGTGGAGGAGATTATATTTGCTAGCTTTGTTGTACATAGATCAAAGAAGAGACTCTCATTTATGCCAGATTTCAGTACATATTAAATGAGCTATTTTTGGTGAGATTATGAGGTAACCAAAACGCTTTTTAGTTTAATTTTACCTTTAACTGGATTCAGATTGCTTTAACTGAAGAGTCAAAGGGCTTGACCTCTAATTCATTAACATAATCAGAAGCACATGTAAGCTACCGGCTCCAATCTGTTTGCAAGGCAGTGACTACAGGATTCACACAGCAGTCTTGGAAGATTTACTCAGTGGTACTCTCAGGGTATTCTTAGGTACACAGGTGGAGGAAAATCTATATAGAGAGAAAGAAACAAAGAAAAATAAATGCCATAAATAAAAGTATGCATGCAGACTGAAGTCCAAATTTTCATAATGTTTAAGCAGTCGTTTTTAGGTGGGATCATGTAAATAAACACTGATTTTATTTATTCTATAATTCCTGAAAATTCCAGTGACAGGTGATCGTAACAGCTCCTCTTGAGACTTGCTCGCTTGTGGAATATTAGTTCTCTAAGCAAATGAACTTTTGGTAAGAATTTAAATAGGATAGGAGAAGAATATATGGCTTCAAATTTGCCTCCTGACACACCATATAAAGGTTAAGAGAGCAGAGAGAAAATCCTTTGTTGAACAGAAACAAGAGTAAAAAATAGAGCTACCAAATGATCCTGCAATCCCACTCCTGGGCATATATCCAGAGAAAACCATAACTCAAAAAGATACATGCACCCCAGTGTTCACTGCAGCACTATCTACAACAGCCAAGACATGGAAAACAACCTACATGTCCATCAACAGATGAATGGATAAAAAAGATGTAAGATATATATACACACACACACACACACACACACACACACACACACACACACACACACTGGAATACTACTCAGCCATAAAAAAGAATGAAATAATGCAATCTGCACCAACATGGAAGGACCTAGAGATTATCATACTAAGTGAAGTAAGTCAGAAAGAGAATGACAAATACCATATGATATTGCTTATATGTGGAATCTAAAAAAAATGGTACAAATGAACTTATATACAAAACAAGAATAGACCCACAGACATAGAAAACAAACTTACGGTTACCAAAGGGAAAGTTGGCGGGGGGGGGGTAAATTTGGAGATTGGGTTTAACATATATACACTTGTATATACAAAATAGGTAACGAAAAAGGACTTACCGTATAGCATGGGAAACTATACCTAATATTTTGTAGTAACCTATGAGAGAAAAGAATCTGAAAAAAAAAAAATATATATATATATATATAAAAAACTGAATCACTTTGCTGTGCGCCTGAAACTAACCCAACATTGTAAATCAATTATACTTCAAAAAAATTTTTTAAAAAAATTACATTAAAGTGGATGATAGCAGAGTGCCCTCTGATCCTCAGGGACTCTCCCCAGGAGGATTTTTGTGAATGCCTTCCTTTTCCAGCTTACTTTTTTACTTTGTAAAACAAGTCTCATTTTTGTAGAGGAGAAAAACATCAACCCAAACCTTAGAGAAATAAATTAGATACAGTACAATTCAGATTTTTATTTTCTTTTTCTGCCATCTGGCAAAGGGAGCCAGAATATATGGGCTATCGTTAATGTTACAAATACAGAAATGCAGAGACTATCTGAGGAAGCTGGCACCACTGACCCCACGAGAGAGTAGCAGCAAGCACTACCCTCTGCTAGCATTCTCTATTCAGCAACGTTACCAGTTTCCTGAAATGCGTAATGAGGAGTAGTTCGTTTGTTCGGTTTTGTTGTCATGCCCTACCCCCACCGTTATATGGCAGAATCATCAAAGCCGATTAACTCAGATTATTGTAGTGCTTTATTGCCTCACTCATATCTGTAACTAGGCAGAAAGAGATTTTTCCCTGGAGACAAATTTCATATAGGGTGTCTAGGTCATTCTTAAATTTACATTGCTTTCTCTTTACAATTTAATTCTGCAAATCATATTTCTGTATTATACATAACACATGTCTTTGTCTCACAAGACAGTGGCAAGAGAAACATTGATATTTTTGTGATTCAGGAACACCCTTATCTTTAAACTGATCTGAGAGAATGATTCAATTACTTTATCTTTAAGCATTCATTGTGAAACTGTTTTAATATCACCAAGAATCTCTTTGCCAACTGTTTTTTCTCACAAATATATTTTGATGAACCATATAAAGTTTCATTAACTCAGTACCTGACAGTAACTGGTAGATAGTCATTACTCAGTAATTTGAATGTCCTGGTCTGATGTTTTATATAAAGCATCTGAGATTAAATGGGAACGTACGTAATGCCCCAGATCTGAAAAGCCAGTGCTAAACCTTGTATAATTAATTCTCAGCAACCAGGGTATGTTATCCATTTTGCAGAACATTTACCTTTCAGTGCCTATTTCCCACTACTCATCACTTATTTCCTGTTCACCTTTCTTTCCTACTACACTTCTCAAGTTGACTTTCTGTAACCCTTCTCAAAACTCATATATTGCTTGATTTCTCAGTTTTTCTTAGAGCACTGTTAGTATCAACTACTTCTTTAGTGCCTACATCGTCCTTTTGTCCTAGTTTTGAGAGTCAGAACAATGGTAGACAGACAGACAAACTTTAAGTCTGAGGGAGTTGGATTAAAATCTCCGACAGCTATTACCTGCATTTACATAAATAATGCAATAACCCAATGGGGACTCACTGTGTTCATTTATAAAATGGATGCAATAGCTGTGTCAAAGGATTCTTATTTTTAGAATGGTAGATTTTCAGTATATATTCCCTTTTCATGCTTTCCATAATTTCCTTTGCCTCTGCAGTTCCTGACTTTGTTGTTTGTTTGCTTGCATCTTTTATTTCTTTGCTAATGAAAATTATGTCTTCTTCTATTGAAGCCATTGTTAGTGCTCGGATGTGGCCAGCACTCAATCCCAGGTACATTTCCCCCCACACGCATCACCTATCATTATCTTATAGACAATGATATTGAAAGATGAAAAGTTATTTTTCACATTTGTTTCCTATTTGGATTAATGTCCCTGACCTCTTTGGGATGCCTTGGCATTGAATGTACAATAATATAACTCTTTAGTCTTTAGTTCTATACTTTAAATAGTAGAACATACTGACTCTATAACCTTGTTTTTCATCATCATTTTGCCTAATGGTTGGACAACAAATGTTTGTCTCTATCCTTGTATAGCTAGGAAAGAAAACGCTTAACCTTTAAAAAAAAAAAAAAA
>NW_020837946.1:83886077-83978664 GCF_003676395.1 Aethalodelphis obliquidens | reverse complement strand
CGGTGAGCCATGGCGGGGGCGCGGTGGGGTCCCGGGTTGTGCTCTGCAACCGGAGAGGACAAAAAATGGCCACAACTCCCCAAAAAAAAAAAAAAAAAAAAAAAATTGTCTTTCCTTTTTGCTCAAGACTAGTATTCTTCAGTGCCTTGCTATTCAAGGTATGGTCCTTGGATGAGTATTCACTTGAGAGCTTATTAGAAATGCAAAATCTCAGGCACTTCCTAGACCTGGTGAATCAGAATCTGCATTTCCACAAGTTCCCCAGATCCTTTCTATGCACAATAAAGCTTGAGAACTGCTTTCAAGTACATTGATTAAAAAAAATTGAAAGCCATTTTTGAAACGGAAAAAAGATCAGAAAAATAGAGGCAATATTTAAATATCACTTATGAACTAGTGAATGGGGGCGGTGCTTAAAAGAGGTTTAACTTTTGAAACCTGACATAATATAATTGATAAACTCATTGCAGTATAAGAGACAACCAACAACATCGGCCATGATAAAGGAGAGTGTAAGGTAGATTCTCCTGTTTAGTGCTGAATGGAGCCATGGTAAATGTTGTCCATAACCACGCTGATGTTGTAAAGAAAAAATTACCAAGTGACATATTTCTAGATTAAAAGGAAATATTAAAACTGGCTTTCAATATTTAAAGCTTTCTTAACTAGTAACACTTCCCCTGACACTGACTCATGTCATTTTATTTCATTCTTCTTTTGATCCATGCAGATAGTTACATGGTTTAAAATATATTATCATGTCACCTTTTTGACTAGATTAGATGAAGGAATTTTTTAATACTGGGTGATGAACACTATGGCCAAGACTTGATGAGACGACGTTTGCAATAAGACAGTGAATCCAGGCAAGAAGAAAGCCATATTTTCCTTTTTAAAAATAATGAAAATGCATTATTTATGTCTACTCTTTCTATGTTGTGCTCACTGATAATTAATGAGAACTTTTGTGGCCATATATTTAAGGTGTTTCCCTGCACGTAGGAGTTATCCATCTCAATTTTATTTGCAGGATCAAAAAGTGGCAAACCATCAGTTTTGTTTCTCCTTTGATTGTAAAGATGCAAAGGGTATCGCAAGACGTATTAACATAAAATAAAATTATTCCTGTTCTGCTTGATTTTAAATTACTCAAGTTATTATTATTATTTTTGTTCTTTGCTTCAGATTTAAAGAACTAGGGTTCCTTTCCCATACTTGGTATGTAGTACATCTTTTTTCTCTGAGTTAATTCTCCAAGTCTGGTCTGTCAGCCAGTATAAACAACACTTGATGAATGAGACTCAAGGTGTTTAGTCACCTGAAGCAGCTGTTTGAAGTAACTCTACAGACAGCCTGAGGCTTGTGTTTTCACAGCTGTGAGAACTCTTCAAAAGCTTTCCTTCTTGGCCTAGCTCTTTGCTGTGGCTTTAAACTCTTAGCACAAAATCTGGACTATTTCAAAAGAGCAGAATGAAACTAGAGACAGTAATTTTGCATGATTTTGAGCCAAAAATGGCCTAAAATAAATAAATGAAGTACATTTGAAAGTGCTTTACCTAGGTGGGCTATATATCTGAGAATTGTTCTCCCTCTCTGTGTCCCCATATACTCTCTTAAAAGGGAGATGTGTGGCTGAAACACTAGCTCTGTTTATATGGCAGTATTTTCATTTTCTGTTCTGATTCTATGACACCAGGGCTAAAACCTTATGAGCTTGGAACTATATGTACCTGAATTAAGCTTAGGGAATTGCTAGATGTTTGAGAGAGTTCCAGCCTTATAAATCGACCTAAGGTGATTAAAAATGTCATTCTTTGCCAGCGTGCTTAGGTGATTCAGGCTTTTGAAGTTCCTCTGAGGTCTTCTATTGGTCTGGCATGCTTAACTCGGAGCAAACTTAACTATGACCACTACGTTTGTTATCAGGCTTCAGACTTCCTTTAGCCGAGTTCAACAACAGCTGTTTTTCTTCCTCTTATATATAATGAAAAGGACATAGTTGCTTCTTAGGAAGAATCCCATTTCTTCTTTACTAGAAAGATGTAAGGACCATTTTTGTTCAGAAGAACAATCTTTTTTTTTTTTTAATTTATGGATTTTATTTCTGAATTTGGAAGATATCTGTTTTCTTTTTGGAGTTACTTGGCAGAGTACACTTGACTTTTATAAAATTTCATGTGATTCATAATAGTCTTGCAACTATTCTCTTTTATTTAATTAAACAGAATCATATGTATGCTTTATCCATTCACCCCACAAATATGTATTTAATGTCTCATAGGTGCCACGAAATGGGATAATTGCTGACAACATAGAAGTAAAATAGACAAGGTCCTGCCACCAAATAGCTTAAAATCTAATTGGAAAAGAATGCATTAAATAAGTAACAAAACAAATAATGAGTGTTTTACAATCAAGATAAGTGCTGCAAAGAAAGAGCCAGGATGGAATGAGAGCAAATAATCCTTAAATGAATCTATCTTACTTTCTCTCAAGCTTTTGATTTTAAGATAAAATCAACACTGACAATGAATTTTTATTGTAATATTATCTTAGTGCATTGGTTATTATGAGAAAGTCTAGTTTTTATCATTGTGGTTTCCATGTTGACTAATGCAGTACTTTGGCCTTTTATGTGCTTCTGAATCTCATTTTTCCATAAATATGTTGAAATTTAAGTACATTTTTATTATCTTCAAATACTTATGTAAAATATTCAGAGTACTTGACACAGTACAGTGTTGAGGAACTATGGGATTTATGCCAATTTCTTTAGCTGTATGTTCCACTCTGAATGATTTCCTAGGACAAAAGTAGAGTCAGGTTAAATTCATCATTCGTTTATTAATTCATTCACTGCACAATTTATTGACTGCCTACTATGTGCCATATTTGTTCCTAGGAATACACAAATGAATAAATTACTGCTCTTGCATTTGTAAGTTAACAACTATTTTTGTAACTAGTAAGCTCTGAAGTTTCAGTGGCCTAGCAGGAGTGGGTACATTACAGTCCAAGGGTCCCTGCCTGGGTTTTAAACCCCTTGAGCTAAAAATGGTTATTTCTTTTTTAAATGATTGGAAAATATCAAAACAAGAATACTATTTCATAATAGGTGGAAGTCATATAAAATTCAAATTTCAGTAAATAAAAGTTTAATGGAACACAGCCATTCATTTACGAATTGTCTTTAGCTGCTCTTGCTCTAAATGACAGATGCTTTTGCTCTACAATGACAAAGTTTAGTGGTTGCAACAAAGACCATAAGGCACACAAAGCTGAAAATATTTACTATTTGGTCCTTGACAGATTGTCCCTGATCTGTAAGTGTCCCTCCTCAAAGTAGTGATTCAGGTACCCAGAGTCCCTCCATTTCTGGTCCCTGGGAGCCACATTTAACATGATGTTCCACAGTTGTGCTTATCTGCAACATGCTGGAAGGACAAGAGCAAGTGGATAATGTATGAGTGATGTCTTTGAACCAGGCCTGGATGTATGATACAAATTGATCCAGCTCAAAATGCGTTAGCTGGAACACAGTCCTGTAGCCACACTTAACTGTAGATGAGACTGGGAAATACAATCTAGTTTTATGACAAGGAGTAAGAGGAAAAGGGTTTGGCAATCAGCCGCCAACCCTGTGCTATAAACTTTTCCCTCAAAGTCCGTAACAATTTGAGGCAAATGAATATGCAAAGTAATTATACTATTCTGTAATGATTTAACTAATAGAGTTATATCAAAGGTAGAATGGAAGCAGGAAGAAAATATTTAAAGATTTCTAAAGATGGTAAACTTAGAAACTTGCTACAAAGGAAAAACAGAAGAGCATGCAAAAGTTATAACAAGTTCCATAATAGCAATTTCTGTAACTTGCTATTGGAACTCCAAGATGCTATTGGGAGTATCTAACTTTGCATGGGTGAATCAGGGAAGTATTTACAGAGGGGCTCTCATTTTTATGATGAAAATTATAATAGCTACTATTTATTGAGCACATATTATGTTTAAGACACAATAGGATACCTTGATGCATTAAATACTTTATTCATCAATCACCACAATCTTATAAGGTAATTTTTATCACCATTTTATCAATGAAAATAGTCAGACTAAGATTAAATTTTTCCTCAAGGTCACATTTCTAGCAAATTGAGACTTTAAGTCACATCTTTCTGAGTCCAAAACTTGTGCCCTTTACTTTCCATCGCACTGTACAAACAGAAGGATATTGATGGACAACAGGAGCGTGTCACTCCTTGTATGGAGTAATTTATATACAAAAATGGAGCTGGGTAAGACAGAACATGTTGAGAACAATAAATAATTCTAGGTGACTGATAACAGGGAGGAGAGGTAGATGGTGAGGATAGAAAGGCAGGTTGGACTTCATCCTAGTGTTGTGGGGATCCAGGGAACATTTTTATGTGGGAGAGGAACATGACAAATGTGGGTTTCAGAGAAATAACTCGGATGTCTCATGAAGGACATATTTGACTGGAGAGACGGCAGAATTTTTGAAGGGACAGATGAAACAAGCAAATTCCTTAGAATATATCATTAATGGAACAGAATGTTGATTAGAGTATCCCTAATCAACAGATTTTTAATGTGGCTCATTTCAAGGAAGAAATAACAAGATAGTATGAGTTTTTGAAAGTTACCTGACTTTTTTTTATTGCTGTGTGATAGACTTAGATTGCCAAAGTTACCATGGACAAACATGTGAAGTAGCTTTGATTCACGAAACATTTAAGGAAGACTAGGATCTTCATTATTTTTTTAGGTGGAACCTTTACGGAGCTGAAAAACAGCAAAAACAAAACCCCTCAGGGACACTAATGTAAGCATTACCTGGCATTTGTACAAAAAATTTATGAGTTCTTTCTCACCATAAAGGGCAGTGCTTTTTTATTGCTCAATTTAATTAAAACTTGCTAGAGACCACCTATACAACCTAACCACTTCTCACTTCCACAGTTCTAGCAGAGAAGGGCTCCTCAGATCTTTATTTTGGGAATCTTTAGCATTTTCCTTCACTCTGCTTTCTAGGCTAGTGGAACAGACTGTCGGTCTTCTTGAGAATATTGTGTCTTTACATCAAAATCTATTTTACTGTGTCAACTAATATTTTGGCTTTTAGATTTCATGTAACTAAGACTTGGCATTTCTTTGTGTAATTGATTAGCTTACAAGTAAATGGTTTTATATAGAGTTTGAATTTTATATTTGCCATATTTTTCAAGCATATACACAATTTAGATGTTAAATCAATAATATCAAATTTGAATTTGTTTTACTCTAAAGATATTCTATTGCAATAGGACCCCAGGGTGTATGTACATTTTCTGAGCTACATGTAGCTGTATTTTGCTGAACAGAACCATGTTTTCTCTTAAAATGTTCTCTTACGAGCAGAGATTTGCTTGAGTTCTATCCCTCTTTACTGCCATTGCCATTCATCAGTGTACTGCATGATATGTAATAATCAGTCAGTAAAGGTTAGCTGGTATTATTCAAAGTAATAATAATGCCATATTTTTTAAAAAATAAGACTCATCTTGACCATGTACCAAATATACCAAGAGGGTTTGGATGGCGATAATTTTTTTGAGAAAATAGGCTTGACCTCCATCTCTTGTCTTTACCATCACTATAAAAAGCAGTGCCAATATTAGCAAAGTTTAAGTGCAAATTTATGTATATGTATGTATGTGTGTGTGAATATATAAACACATATATATATATTAGAGTAAATACATATATTTATATATAAATTATATTCTATATTTATGGATATAATATAAATATTTTATAAATGTATATACATTTATACAGTGAATTTTCTAATAAACATTAATAGTAGTATTTATAACAAGAATTGATAACAGATCATCACCATCTTCCTTAGGTCAGGGCTGCAGGAGTCGTTAAATTATGATGTTGTCATATCAGAGGACTTGACCGATCCCACAGGAAGCTTGGAATCTTGAATGGCCTTGCACAGTTATCCCAAACTGAGGCAAAAAGACTGGACTTCTGTATCTCATTATTGCTTAGTCATTGAATGTGGCCTTGTCCCCAAGGAAGGGTGTTGATCTAGTGTGAACAGTTCCCTTCAATCTACTATAATCCTGAAGAAGGGACTTGGCTGTGGGCCACCAGAAGCCAGTGCTCCCAGGTCTGAGGGAATAAGTACTTTGATTTTCAAGGATTTATCTGGCCAGTGCACCACTTCCCACGAAGTGGGAATTTTTCAATTTTTGTATCACTCAGACCCACTTGCTTCTTATAAGTTCATCTCAACTGGGACTAGGTCTGTTAAGATTTCAGTTCATCACTTTTCTTGTGTATATTTACAGAAAAGAAGGATAGTGGCATATAGTATTTCATACATGAAATACAGTACTAACTAAGACCTGCAGATCTCAGGTCTGCAATGATATTCAACATTATCCTGCTATTCTAGATGCCACTCACCCTGGCTGGTACCTCTGCTGGTCTAGAAGTTTACCTAGTGGGGTGATCTAGAGTCTCATCTTGAGAGATTTGAACCTCTGATTATCACACACTTATTAGACCAAGATTGCTACACTTGTTTGTTTATTGTCAAAATAATCTACCCAGTGGATCACTAAATGCAAAATATATATTTCCCTGACTCCAGTGAACAACACCAGCTCTACCTTTTCCTGATGATCAGTGTCCATTAAGTCCCCCTGCTAGACTGGTGACTCCTTTCCTTAACTCCTGGTCTGTTGGTGTGAGAAGCCCAAAGTAACTCTATGGCAATCACAAATGAAGTTCAATGGACTCTTGCTGTGTCCCCTAGTGAAAACATTACTCTTCTGAGCAACGAGATCTGTAAACCCACAAATCCCAGAGTTATGTATAGAGGTAGAATGCACACATTCTCCAAATAGGTTGCTAGGAGTGATGACAAGTGAACTTGGTCCGGACTCCTGTCTGGTTCTTGGACCCATGTACTTATGTATTGGGAATACTGTAGCACATGTTGATTTGGGATGTATACTGCATCCTGAAGTATGGTGCCTCATCCTGTTGGATTATTACCTCAAATCTGGACTTCAGTTGTACTTTCTAAAGGCTGTTCCATTATTCTGACAGGAGGTAGTTTCTGGGTTATAAAGTATGTTACTGGATTGGCTGACCCCATGACCATGAGTCTACTGCTGTACCTTCTTCGCAGTAAAGTGGTTTCCTTGGTCTGATGTAATGTTATGTGGGATCCTTTGTCTATGAATCCCTCAATCTGAAAGCCCTCAATAGCAGTTCTGATTAAGGCCTCACAAGCAGGAAAGGCAAACCACACCCAGAATAAGTATTGATTCTAATCAAGATGAATTGCTGCCCCTCCCAATAAAACAATGGGAGGGTTCTGCCAACTACCAAATATGTCCATTTCAACTATACTTCCAGAGTCTGGAGGTGTGACCACAAGGTATCTGTATTTGCTCAAAGGACCCACAGTGAGCTGGACCCGAACCAGGATTCCATTTATTATCTGCCTTCCACACATCCTCACTTAAGCAGGTCTCTGGGTTTCGGCATCAACTCAGACCCTTCGTCATGCAATTCTTGGTAAGTTTGGGTAGTTCCCTTTCACCAGAGTACAATTTCCCAAATAAATAAGATTTCTTTCAAGAAAGACTGAAGGAACAACTATCATACATACTTGTGCTGTTGTAGGTTCCTTCGGGGACCCATCTCTTAGGTAGTCAGAGGTTTCTATGTCTGAAAACTGGCTCAAGTCTGGAAACCAGGTGCAAAATCATGAATTTTTATTGGGGTGGTTACCCTCAATCTCCTCATCTTCCATCCTTGATGACAGTTTATTGAATAAATTAAGCAAAATTCATGTTAACTGCTCATTTGTCTTTTGTCTAGGGGTACTGTGTGCTATTAAACATGTCCGTATTTCCTTGTGTGTAGGGACGCCCTAGTCATCATTCTGATATTATTGCTTATTGTGAAATTCCACACACTTTGCTTCTGACAGTTAGTATCCAATTATTATTATTATTAATATTATCCAGTTATTGTAATAGCCTCTATTATTTCAGGATGCCATCATTTCAGTTGCTAAAAGAAGCCCAGTACTATAAATGCATCTTCTATTATCATCCCTGGCTTAGAGAGGACATCCACCACTGAGTTCCTTAGAGATGCTTGTTCCCCTTTCACCTATGCATTCTGTATTGCTTTTGTAAATGGAGTGTCCTATAGTCCCTCCCATGCAACGTAGTTCAATGGTGTGTTTTTCCAGCCCCACACAATATATTCACTGTATTATGCTTGCTTCTTTGAGTTTTTGAACCCTCCTTGCACTGTCTTCTATAGCTGTTCTGGCATTTTTCTTCACTTACAGCGGGTTGTCACTTCTTCAAGTTTTTAGGGCTCACTTTAGTAGTGTAACACCTTCTCTGGAGAAACTTGTCAAGGTGTAAATTCTGTATTGTGGTCATGAAAGTGCTCCCATACTGACAAACTCTCTCTTATCCAACTATGGTCTATTCTCCTTGATTCAGTGTCCTTAGGATCCAGTCCCAGGCATATTCTCCTGGCTTTTACTCTGATATGCTGAATAGGTCCTGCAGTTCCCCCAGGGTAAGTCTTATTCATTCCTTAGCAACCTGCCATATCGCTGGTTGCTTTATTTTGTGACTTAACCTTAGTTATTGGTCCAATGATTAGAAAGAGAAGTAGGGATACATCCTAAGTTATCATATATTGTCTTGCAAGACAGTAGTGTCTATACACCTTCAAATAAAGGGGTTATCACTAGATTTTTAGCAGGGAAGAGGGATCCACTTCTGTTCACTCAAAGGGTTTCAGGGAATCTGAAGATTCAAGATTATTGAGTGTATCCATTCAGATGTTCTGATACCAAGTTTCAGGGTCCCCCTCTGACCCAATCAGAGCTCTGACTTTGATGTGTCAGACTTGTCAGCATTGAGAATTTACCTTCTCTAGAGCTCTACCATTCTAATAATCAAGTTCTGCATGTAATCTTCAGCACTTTCTTCATTCTGGCTGTGAGAGATCAGAACTTCTTTGCAGGCAATTAAAGGCCTTCTTGTTTCTATAATTACTCTTCAATCTGTGATTAGTAACTTCATCCTTTTATTGTCTTTCTCCAATACATTGATAGCCCCCAGCAATAATTTTCTGAATCTATAGTCTTTATAATTACTACATCCCCTGAACCCCACAATCACCTAAAATAGTGAACCCACCAATCCATTGCCTTCCACTGATATTTTCTACCAGTGTAGCCTTGGTAGCACCATACCATACGCCAGGAACTATCAGTATTGCATCTCCTACCACTAATGCCAGTCTGATGCCAGTCTCTCAATGCCAGTCTGGTGGCTGGTATGCTAGATCCAAATTCCTTTTTAGAGTCTGGTTCCTTGGACCACCTCTGCCACCAACTGTCTTAGGTCATGTTCCCAGGAACAGAACATGAGGCGGAAATTTGTGGTCAGCAAGAGATTTGTGTTCAAGTGTCTTCAGATGCAACACAGTAAGGAAGTAAAGAAAGGAGCATAGAGCAGAGGAGAAGTTGAACTGTGGTCCACTTGCAATTAAAACCTTGGCCAATCTTCAGAGGAGTTCTACAGCTAGGATATCCCTGCAGAATTGTCCCAAATAGAGGGGAAAGTTGTGAGTCTCTGTAGTCCTCCCCACCCCATTGCCTAGTCATTAAATGTGAGGGACTCTTGGGGATAAAGCATGTACTTGGCTGGGCAATTTCCAGGGTGGGACTCAGCTTTCAGCCATCATCAGCCAACACTCCAGGCAGCTTGGGAAATAAATGAAATGAATGCTGAGTCTTGAAGTGTGGAGGGAGATATTGGTTGTGAAGTACCAAATTCACTAGCCTAAAATACTGTATTTACTAAAATTAGCTTGCATAAGTTAATTCTTGAATTGCATTAAACCATCGTAAAATGGCTTGGATAATGGTTCTTTAAGAAATGTTGGCTATGAGACTGATGGAAGAATTATGAGAATAATTCATTTGTTTGCTCTGCCAAAGGCAGTAGTCAAGAAAGCATATAGACGTAGAAGAATGAGATAGATATGATTTAGAAATAAGTAATTATCCCCATTCATCTCCATCAACTCCCATCCATATCTGACAGACTATATGTAAGTGCAAGATTATATGCTGCATGTGCTTGTGAACCTGGTAGTCCTCCTTTCTCTTAATTGTTTTTGAAAATAGTAACAAAGGTAGAGTGTCTGTGGTTTTAACTGTAAAAAAAAAAAAAAACACATGATAAACCACCTTGAATCTTTTCTAACCAAATTTTCTAAGTCTCTGCCAACCACGTAGGTATAAAAGAAGACAAGTTATAGCCAAATGAAGTGAAACAGAGAGTAAATAAAATAAGTGAATATAAAACATGATTGCATGTGATGATTGCTGGTGATGAGTCCTACAATAAGAAAATTAAGCAAAGAAAAGAAATAGGGAATTTTGGCGTGGTGGAATTTTAGATAGTGAAGATGGCTACTCTAAGAAAGTACCATTTTGGCACAGACCTGAAGGAGGTGAGAGAGTAGTCTTTGCAGGTATCAAGAGTAAGAGAGCCCCAGGAAGAGAGAATAGCAAGTGCAAAAAAACATTAGGTGGAGGTGCATGCCTGTGTTTAAGGAACAATAAAGAGTGGAGGGAGGAGAGATGGTGCGAGTGTGGGAAAGAGTTTTAAGTCATTGTCAGGACTTTGGCTTTTACTGTTAGTGAAATGAGAAACCATTTGGAGCAGAGGAGTAACAAGATCTGATTTTGTTTTAAAAGGATCACACATTGCTGTGCTGAGAATAGACTTAGGAAGGCAAGGGCAGAAGTGGGAAGATCAGTTTGGAGTCTAGTGTAATAATTCAATTAAGAGGTCATAGAGGAGAATATGATGACAGCTGTGGAACTTTTGAAAAGTAGTCAGATTTTGGATGTATTCTGAAGGTAGATCTGGCTGAATATTCTGTAAAGTATGGGTGAAATGGAGTCAGAGATTACTTCAAAGTTTGGGGATTGAGTAATTGGAAAGGTGATGATGCCACTTCTGAGAGTGGGAATACTGTAAAAGGGAAAAGTTGAGAAAAGACCAGGAACTCAGTTTTGGCATGTTAAATTTGAGATTGCTCTTAGATATCCAAGTGGAGGTGACACATCAGCAGCTGAATACATAAGTATTAAGTTCAAGGGATAGGTCTAAAGTGAAAAATACACATTTGGGGCATTAGTACATTGAAGAGTTCTGAGGATATCGATGAATAAGCTATAGAACTGAAAAAAAAGCAGGCTAAGAGGTAGGAGAAAAACCAGGGAAAGGTTATGTCTTGAAAGAGTAAAGAAAATGTTTTGAAGAGATTTTTTTAAAATGCAACATACAGAATATTCTTAAAAATGTAAATGTAGGCAACCAATTTTGAAGAAGTACTTAACTATAAAGCAGTAATCCAATAAACCAATAAATATTTTTTCAATACATTAGGTGCAGGTAATTAGAGGCTACCCAGTTGTTAGCTGCTAAATTTGAGACAAGCTATGTACTCAGACTTGTTGAAAGTTCAAGTTCCTGGAAGACTGTGACTGTATCATTCTATCAGTAATATTCATTTGGAAAAGGATCATTGTTTGCATTGCTTTTGAAAAAAATTTACATATAAAATGTTTATACTGATATTGCTGTTCATACTGAAGCAATAGATATAAAATACTCAACTTTTTAACACAGATACGGAATAGATAATCGTCTTTAGAATTTAAGCTCTTCTTATATAAGCAAATATAGTACCTCATTTTGTATTAAACAATTTAATGTCTCTCTAGCCCCTTGATTAATTTGGGCACTGTCTTACAGATCTCATTCCTCTCATTTTTGACTTTCATGTTGTTGAACTATAATGCCGTTAACATCTATTTCAAGTAATTTCCCCTCCCTGGTGATTGATGTTAGATACAACAATTATGATGCCAACGCTGGGGATAATTCTTCACAGATGTTGTCAAATTACAGGTTAAATGGGGAAAAGAGTTTCTTCCGGCCACCCACTCTTCATTCCCTTGAAATAGGTGCGTGGTGCTGTGTATCCTGTGCTGTAGGTGTGCCAACTCCCTACTGTTGCTCATCTGGTTTAAATGACTTCCATTTGCTCTTTCAAAAAATGACAGAAAGTTATGTTCAGAGTGCTGTGCAGGTACCAAAATGCAGTAATTCAGCCTTGAATTTTAACTGGCAAAGGGAAGTCCATTGGGTCTGGCAGTCATGCTGATTTTCCCCTTATTATAAATAACATTTGCTATTACTATTTAAAAAAAAAAAAGAAATGATGACTGTGATTTGCTTCAAACTATTACAGGAGAAGGAAAGTGGTCTTGAGTTGATAACTTAAGGTTGGATTATAGGTATATTGTGTCTACTTTATCTGTTTAATTTTACATTAAAAGAATAAAAGCAGAATTTATGTTATTTTAACCCTTCATAAACTTTTATGTTCATAGGAAGGAAATACAGAAATTCTACAGGTAATTCTCCACTTGGTTATTTAAAATAATGAATTCATTTTTTTCTTGGTAGTTCAGTTTGGACCAGTGGGTTATGGTATGGCATTCCTTTAGTTCTGCATTTATTTTTATAAGGGAGTTCATTGCAGTTCTCAGCAGGGAAAGAGGGAAGGATATGAAATGAGGGACAGAGGAACAAAAAGGAAACTTGGGTTCCCAAGTAAACACGTTAAG
The DNA here is from genome assembly GCF_003676395.1 of Aethalodelphis obliquidens. Lineage (NCBI taxonomy): Eukaryota > Metazoa > Chordata > Mammalia > Artiodactyla > Delphinidae > Aethalodelphis > Aethalodelphis obliquidens. Next base: position 83,965,892 of record NW_020837946.1, on the reverse strand, counting down.
GTTAGAAAAAAGGTTTGGGGATTTAGGTTTTAGCCTCACCTAACAGCTGACATATTTTAAGACAGAAAAATTTGATCTACTTTTTAGCTGAAATTCTCCCACCTGGATAAACTGAGGGTGATTATTTGAGGTATTTCCACAGAGGTGTCTGGAGACTGTATTAACAGATGTCCTTCCAGAATGTAAAGTTAAAGATGCTCCGTATCTACCATTGGAGCAGGAATAATGACAGGTATTTTTTGTTCTATGGTATAATTTATTTTAAATACATTCTTTCTACTCAAGGTAGGATATTATAAGTGGTGAATTTTTTTTCTTTCTTTGAACTACATGCTATCAAAAATTCACCTAATGTAGCCCAATATATGTTGGCAGTATTTCATTAAAGGCATTCCACCAATAAAGTGGTCTACTATTTTTTTGTAAATCTCTAGAGAAAACATTGCTTTCCTTTAAATAACTTGCCAATATCTCAAATTATAATAATCAAGAAGTATTTCCAAGTGTCTAATTGAAATCTTTACCACTGCAATTTAGTATCATTAGCCATGAATTTTCAAGGTATTTTCATCCATCTTATTTTATCATTCTTATTATTTTCTTAATGACTTGGATATAATTTTACTTATAACAACTTGAGTGAGTTTAACTACCAAGCTTTCCAGGCAAGAGGTTGAAAGGTAAGGGGAGGAAGATGGTGGAAATAGAAGAACCCAGGAATACGAGGACTTACCTGTGGTTTGACTACCGTCTGATGGAGATCACGCAACCCTGGCATCTTAAAAAGAAGGAAAATCCATGTTTGCCAATACCTGTATTCAAGTAAATACAATCTTAAGATAAAGTATGGCAGTAGAAGTCCACAACTAGTTGTTAAACTGAGTATTGAGTCTTCCTAGTTTCCGTTAGTGACTAGGAGTATAAAGAAAGGAGAAAAAGTGTGTGTGTGTGTGTGCGTGCGCGCGCACATGTGTGTGCATGGTTATTGGGTTCAGAAGAGCTAAACAAAATTGTGGTAGGTCAATTACAAATATTCTTTACCTTACCTTGTATCCACACCCTTTGTAATATGACTTTGAGGCTTTTCTCATTGAACAGTAGAGTCTGTGTTTCCATCCCTTGTATCTGAGTTGGCCTTGTGCCTTGCTTTGGCTGATACAGTGCATATTTCCATGCTCTCTCCCAGACCTCTGCCAACATGATGTGTGCAAGGCTAGGCTACTCTACTCAAGGGTGAAAAATAAATGGAGAAAAACAGGTACCCAACCAACACCAGAAACATAGCCACCAGCTAAACATAACTGAGGGAGCCAGCAGAGACCAGAACAACTGAGCAGCTAAGCCCAGTCTCAACTATAGACTTTTGGAGTCATAAATTAAATAAGTAGATGTTGTTTTAACTCACTGAATACTGAAATTGTTTGTAACACAGCAACAGAGATCAGATACAGAGATGCTAAGATCACTAACAAATAAGCTTGAGCTTAAGGTGAAATTTCTTTTCCAGCAGGGGTACTATAATGCAAGTCAGGAGACACAGACAGTCATATACATTTGAAAACTATGGATATGGTGAAGCGAATCATTGTGACTCCATAACTGTGGTATCTAGGGTTGACCTTAATTTTTGAATTTTTTAGCCATCTTGGTTAATTTAGTGTCATTGACAGATAGCACACTTTCTCAAAGAAAAGTATTTCTCAAAGAGAAGGGGGTTGCTATTTTCATGTTGTACTAGACAATTCGTTGCTAATGGAACTGAAGATTAGGATGTTTAGTGTCTCAGGCCCCTAAATATTACATGCCAAGAGTACTTCCCTGGCATCTGCGTTAACCCAGATTTGGAAGTTTAAGATAATGTAATGCCCAAATGAAGAAATTAAATGCTAATGCATTATTCTTAAGAAAAGCTGTGTGCTTGTTTATCTACTTTGACTGTGAAAGGTGGACAACTATTGTGCAGACGATAGATATGAACAATTAAGAAGTAAGAACTGTGTATTCTGTTGCTTATTCTGAACACCCAGCACCTATCAAAGTGCCTGGCACATAGCAGACATTGAAAACGTACTTTTTGTTTGACTGACTGATCAATGAGGAAGGGAAGGAGAAATTTAACTGCTTATGTACTGAAGCATCATCAAAATCTATTTCACGTGCTTCTTTCAGTGTTTACAGAGACCAAGAAGACTGTCTAGGCAGCCAGTGTGAACTCATTTAACTCACTTAAGTGAATGCTTTTACTATCTAAACAAGGGAGTTGACAATTGATTGCTATGGATTCTAAGTCCTATGTGTATATCATCTCATTTAATCCTTCCAATAACCAATGGTATAGTATTACTTTTATCCCCATTATATGACCAAAAAAAAGTGAAATAGTCTTAAATACTAGCTTACATAAAGTTGATCAGCACTTTTTCTTCTTCTTTTTCATCTTCAGTCAATTCAGCTAATCCTCTCTGCTGTCTCATTTTTACTCACTGATATAAAATAAGAAATTAAAAAGGGGTGTTTTGGAGAGTCATCTTTTGAAGAAAAAGATAGAGTCCTCCCTTAAGGGAGTTTATCTTCAGGGAGTTTATCTGGAAGATTTAAATCATATTTAATAACTAAGCAGGTATATAACACAGATTCAAGTAGGAAGAGTGGTCCAGATATAGCGTGTTACATGATGGAGTTGGGGCCCTTTCAGATGAGATTTTTAAGAAAGGTCTCTATGAGGTTGATATCCGAGCAGGAATCTGAATCATGTGGAGTCACTAGCAATAAGTAAATAAGGAGAAGTAAACAGGGCAGTAGATAATCTATGTAAAGTGGTCAGCTCCATGCTAAGCTTTCTATAAATACTCTACCAATGTATAAGTTTAATTAACCTATTCATTGTGTTTTTGAGTTACAATGCCAACTATATCCACCATCCATACTCAAAAAAATAAAATTAGTATACATTTAAACTTCTACTGTTGTGCCACACAGCTTCAAAAATAATACATTTTCAAACTTAAATTTGATTACATAGATTTTATTTATTGAGAAAACAGATTCAGATTTATTGTTAAGTTTTCTCAGGTTAGGAAGTCTGTTTAGTTTTTATTGTATAAACTCAACCAAATAAAATTTAGGAAGACAGTGGTGAGGGATACAAGAACCAAATTCGCAATTTAGTTGGAGTTATGAGAGACACAAGTCAACCAAACAACAATTGGAGTCTAATATGTACGGTCTCTTAAAAGAGAGACATGGTTCTCTTGGAGCCAAGAAGAAGAGCAGTTTGTACAGAATTAAGGTCAGCAATGGCTTTCTGTCCAATGTGAAGCCTGAGCTAACAAGATTAATTTTTTTTCTAATTGAGATGAAATTCACACAACATAAAATTAACCATTTAAAATGTATAACCCAGTGGCATTTAGTATGTTCACAATGTGGTGCAAAAGTCATAGCTACCTAGTTTCAAAGTATTTTACCACTTCCAAAAGAAGCATGGTAGTCATTAAGCAGACACCCCACCCTGCCTTGCTGCCATCCTTTCCACACCCCTAGCCCCTGGTCATCACTAATCTGCTGTCTGTCTCTAAGTATTTAACTATTCTGGATATTTTATATAACTGGAATAATACAATATGTGACCTTTTGTGTCTGACTTCCTTTTACTTATTTTTGAGATTTATCCATGTTGTAGCATGTATCAGTACATTATTCATTTTTATAGCTGAGCAATATTCTATTTTATAGATATACCACATTTTTAAATCCATTCATCCATTGATGGACATTTGGGTTGTTTCCATGCTTTGACTATAGTGAATAACACTGCTATGAACTTTCACTTATTGTACCAGTATTTGTTTCAATACCCGCTTTCAATTCTTTGCAGTATATACTTACGAGTAGCATTTCTGGGTCATATGATAATTCTACATTCTACATGAATTCTTGATGTAGATGTTTATAAGATAAAGAAGATATAAAAAAGGCATGAATGAATACAAGAAGGCATTACAAAATGCTACTCTTGGGGACATGCATTATCTGATGCAGTGGCAGCAAAAGAAATGTATAAGGGAGAGGAGGGAGAGAATAGTAAATAATTACATAGGAAGTTGGTCATGAAGGACTTTATGGACTAAAGAGCTTGGACTTTACCCCATGGAGAACTTCCATGATGAAAATTTGAACTTTAAGGCTCAGATCCATCTAGTCCATGAGTCAACCCCCATAAAAGTAGGTAGCCCATATAAGCACAGAAGTGTCTAGATTTATTTGGATTTCTAAGCCTAAGTATTAAAAATGATTCAGTGAAGACCTTTAGTGGAGATCAAATGGCAACCAGTACAGAGATACACAATGAGTTTTGAAGAATAGAAAAGTCACTCTGGCAAAAATACAGGTGATGGATTACAGGGAAGTGATAGTCATGAGCTTGCATCTGAAAACAAAAGGAGAGTAAATTGGTCAAGCAAAACATGCTGAGAGCTTAAACAAAGGCAGTGCTAGCGGGAATTACATGGAAGAACCATACTGTAGGGATTTTAAAGGGTAGAATTCTTAGTACTTGTTTCCTGGTTGGATTTGGTATTTGGGCAGGCAAGAAGTATCAAAGATAACCTCTTGAGTTAGACACAACAAATGCTACAGGGACAACTTATGAATGTCTTTTAGTGAGCGTTGTGTAAACCAACATAAATATTTTAGTTCATAAAAAACACTTGTTTTGTTTATATTACCTCATGAAAAGCAAACGAACCAAGGGCATCTTTTTTCCCAGTAGGGACCTCAAAAAACCCCTTCCCAAACTGCTAGAGATGAGTTGGGGAATGCCTAAATTATTTCCACTTGACAAGCTACAGGTGAGTTGTTTTCCAATGTGAGCGTGTAAATGCGACCCTAAACATAGTCATGTTTTTTTTTGTATCATTCTGTGCTCATCGAAAAACTTAACGTTTAAAGTTTATTGCTTACATGAATGGAGGAAGTTGAGGCAAACATTAAAGCCCAGAGAAACACTGAAGAAATAAAATAAGTGATGTCTTTCAAATTAAGTTTGAGTCCATGGTTTTACCAGGGTCTCAACTTTGGCACTATTAACATTTTGGAACAGATAATTCTTTGTTGTGAGGGACTTACCTGCTGTGCACTGTAGGAAGTTTAGAAGTATTCCTAGCCTCTACCCACTAGAAGCCCCCTCAAGTGTGACATTCAAAAATGTCTTAGATATTACCATCTGTCCCATGGGGTGGAAAGTCATCCTGAGTTGAGAATCCCTAACAGATCAAAAGTGGTTAAAATGTGAAGTGTTCATTAAAGAAAAACCTTCTCCTTATGCTACATAATATCAGTCAATTGGCAAAATTTGTTCTACTTATTTTCCCTCTGATTGAATGCTTCAGATTTACAAGTTGATATTATAACCTTAGTCAGTATAAAATGTAAAAAAATATCTAGTATCCAGATACATCCTATAGTCTTTCAAAAATCATTTGATAAGTTATTATTTTTACTGATTTCCCTGTGCTTACATTTGTACTAAGCTCTTTGGAAGGTACAAAATAAGTTCCACTCTTTTAAACAGTTATTAATAATGTCTTTGAACTTGGCACTGATGGCCCCCAAATGTCTATATAGGAATTATTCAGATGGTAATTTGGTGGTAAGTGGGAATCAGATTTACTATGAAGTTATAAGAGCAAGTCCAATATTTTGTTTGTTTCTTAATGGGACTGTATATTTATTTGTAGAGGTTTGTGAGGTAAAGCTGATGGTATCCATAGTGGGGAGGGTTAAAGTCCTCCCCCATTCATGACCATGTCTGTATGACTCCACTGAAATGGGAATAATGTAGAGGAAACACTAAAGCGTAATTTTAGTGATTATCAAAATGAGAACAAAAGGCAAGGGCAGATGTAGAGAATATCCCTTAGAAATGCTGAGTCTGAAAAATTGTTATAGCTATTGACTAGAGAAAATTTTGTAGCATAAGGTCCTAGTAAGTGACAGTATAGAAAATAATAGGGATTGGCTTTAAAATAACTTGAGATTAGCTTGACTAGGCAGACAGAACTGTTTCGACCAAATAGCTCAAATTCTGAACTATGGAGTTTTTATTTGAATTCTCACATGATAATATGTTTACATTCACATTAAAGCCTACCTCCTTGTACTTTTGACTATCATTCAATTCATTCATTCAAAATAATTTAGCCAACTCAAGATAAAAGATTGGATTCTATTCAGCTTTTAGCCTGGTATGTGTCAGATTCTATGCTAGATGTTTGAATCAAAGAAGAATATCACATAATCCATAAGATTAAGAATCTCCCAATCCTGGGGAAGAGATAAAGAATAAACTAATAGTCACAGGTTTGTGAAAATGCTATGAATAGTGGAATGTTTAGGTTATATATCAGGAGAAAAACACTAAGTCTTCCTGGAAAAGTTTTGTGAAAAGTTGAGTATTAAAGAATGAGCAGAATTTCCCCTTATGCAACAAGAAGGAAAAGGCTTTAGATGGAAGAAATGAATATGCATACATATGGAAGCAAGTAAGTATGCAGCACATTTCAAGAAGTTCAAGTACGTTGGTGTCACTGAAATGAAATACTGGGACTGGCAGAAGATGAATATGGAAAATTTAAAAGAGCAGTATTATCATGGGCATCAAATGCCAAGGTAAAGATTCAAGGCTTTACATTGTGGGCAATTGAGAGTTGTTGAAGCTGGGAAAGATTTCATGATATTGGTGTTTTTTAAATGTTAGCCTTTACATGGAGCATAAATTAGAAATAGAGGACGACGAGATGCAGCTTGCCAAGCTAAGAGGCTATTGTGAAGCAGATACTTTTTATATTATAGTTAACCCAATTTTTGTTAAAAGGCATCTGACATTGACTTTCTATGGCAATCATTTAAAAACCATAATCAAAAAAAATTTTTCAAGCTTGCTGGTGTACAATATAACAAGAAGGGTAAGACTCTGTAACAGTAGACTGATGTTCCAAATCTTTGTTTAGATAAAGTCATTTACTTATTCGAATTTATGGCAGGATTTATATTGCTATCTACAAATAGATATCAATAGTTAAAGAGATTTTATAGCTTTTTGACATTCAATATATTATTCAGGTTTAAAAGGCTCTGGAAAATGGATGAACTATCTAAGCTGAATAACTTTCCACTTGTAAAAACATTTCTTAAAGTATAGAGCCCTCAGATTTAATACTTAGTCTTTTGCTTGTTTAAGCACATGGTAAAACGTAGACAGGTTTTTCATTTGACAGAACAATCCTGATGATGGAACAATGCAGCTTCCACAGGGCTAAAGCCAAAAGGAAAAACTGACAGACACATCTTATTAGGAGAGATAATTTAAGGAATGCTTAGTTTTAATGCTTCTCTTAAGCAATACCATTTTATTTCTCTTTTGACATGAAGCCCCCTTCCTTACCTATGATGAATTTAATTTTTACATGATTTGAGTAAATTCTTAACCCTGAAACTAAGATGTTTTTGAGTCAGTCCAAGTACCTGAGATATTGCAGAAGCTCCCTTGTATTACTTTGCATGTACACTGGCTTGTTTTTTTCTGCATTAGGATTTTGCAAGAATAATTTTGACTTACCAGTTGGTAGTTTAGATAAAAGCCTGAAACCCTGTGGCCAACCAGGCCTCCAAGGCAGGCATTAACCATTTGATAAAGCTATTGAAAACACAGAGGATGTACATCTTCAGTTAATACAAATAATAGAAAATTTCCTAAATAAAGTTTGGTCCTGCTCTGCTTCCAAAGTAGTAATTCACAAAATACAACTCTTTTCATTGGGAAGGTTGTAAAAATTTGTTTGTTGTAGGTAGGGAAGGAAATGTAATTAAAGGCTAAATTCAGACTCACATTTGATTTTAACCAAAAGAATATGTGTGATTTGGACACCAGTCACCTAGGCACTTCCTATTTTAAGACAGTGCACATTGTCAGCAAATCAAATTAACCAATAGCAAAACTGCATTTGGCAGAGCTAACTATGCCAGGTAACCTTAAATAGAAGCTGGGGGATTAGTTAACTATGTTGCAACACTGGGGTTTCCTGGTAAGACTTACCTAAAGTTCCTCTTTGTAGCATTGCTATTAAAAGAATAAAATGGGAAGAGGTGAAATGAAAACATTAAACTTGTGGGTATAAATGTGTGTTTAAATGTCCCCTTTGCATCTGAAAGTGCTAACAACAGCACATTTACAGTTCAGGTACCAATCTAATCTAAAAGTGCCCAATGAAATGATTTTTGTTGTCATTAATAATCTGAAGAGAAGCTTTAATTTGCAATCTTGTCAAAGTAATGTGTGGAGGTCTGTTTAAAATAAAATTTTTAAAAAATGTGTTATACTTTTGGAAGACCTGATTCAAACTCACATATGTGGATTGAACAACACACACACACACACACACACACACACCCCCACACACACCTCCTAAAGTCTGGTCAATTCAGATCTGATGACACCATTTTTTTTCCTCTTATGGGCAGTAATATCACTTCTATGTGAGATCCAGTGTGGGTCAGGCGTTTCCATTAAGACTGTGCATCTACTGGTTGTCTCTGGAAAAACACATCTTTTCTATATGCAGTGCTCAGAACAAATTTGTTCACATGTATGACAGCCAAATCATCTCATTGGCTCTGTAACAGTCATGATGTTTTTTAGGAGGAGGCTAAAAAGGATGTATCTTTTCAAAAGAAAAGGAACAAAAACCCTTCTGGGTGCATCTTTGAAATACCATAGTTCAGAATTTTAAAATTTCCTAGGACTTCCAGCATCAGCAAGAACAAACCAAGCCCTCCTTCTAATAAGAGGTCAGTTTTGCCCCAAGAATGAGTCAGCCTGGGGTATTTGAGCTCATTAACTCTTATCCCAAATATTCTGAGATCAGTTTTAATTTATTCACATTTATTTGTTCCCTGAAAGACTACAATTGCTTTCAGTTTTAGCCAAAAACTGGGAACATGGATGGAAACAGGGAAATGCAGAGTATGGGATTAAGAATTTCATAAAGTTGTAAATCAACTTCTAAATAGCCTGCCTGTGATACCCAAACATATTAGTTTATTCACCCTAAGACTGTCCATCCTGTAACTCAAAACCTTTTGTCAGGTCTGAGAAATGGTTTGTTTTCTTAACCTGATGTTGTTTTAAAGGGCAATACCCAGATGTTCTGGGTTTGTGATAAAGAGAGAATTAATGAGTCTGTCTGTCCAACTGGAGCCCACTTATGAATCTGTACGGATGCCAATTGCAGGGTGAACCGTGATGTTCCTGGTGCACAGAGGACTCACAAACATTTTGAGAAAATGAAAGGTTTTAATTAATCTTTCCTTTACATAGTTTTCTCTTTTATAGTCTACCAACAAATAGATTCAGGCAGTTCTGGGATCACTTTAAAACCTAGCTCTATTATTTCTTCTTTTTCATTTATAAAACCTTAAAGCCATTGCCTCTGTTGATGCAAGTTGGGTTTTGCTATATTTTGTTGCTTTAACCTTAAGCTTTACTGTAAGCTATGTAAACTAAAATTACAGATCTCTCTTTATTTTCCAAGTTGTTTCCCTCTAAGAAATCCCTTCTGTCTTTTTCCTAAGTAAAAAGACTAAAAATGTGTTTGAATAGAAACAATAATGACCTTGGCTGAAGTTTTGGCTGAGCATGTCCCACATGAACCAAGAAGAAAACTCTACCTAAGGTAAGCTGAAGGTCACCAGAGCCTTCAGAAAATATTTTCAATAAGGCTATTTCATTTCTTTCTTTCTTTTTTCCCCCTAAGAATTGAACGTAAGAAATCCTGATACAAACACATTCTATAACCATTGTCTCTTGACAAGTGAAATATTGACATTCTGCAGCTCGAGGTGGTCTGATCTTTGATTTCTTTCTAAAAGTTTGAAATAATCTTGTTGAGTTAGGTTCTCCTTTTGCTACTGATGGGAGTTTGTATGTAAATCCCACATATAATAATGGAGCTGTGTGTGTAAATTGCTGTATGTGGAGGTGAGACTGTGTCTCACGGAATTGATGCATTGGTTTAGAAATTACAATGTGTAACAGGTTTCTTATCCTGTAGATCATGATAATTTTATAGTGCAATTAACTAATACCAATTTAGTGACTGTATTCAGATGAAGGTGTGTCTTTTATTCATATCCAGCCATCTACTTTAGGAAATCATGAATGTTCGTATATTTAAAAATTGGAAGGCCAGTCTTGGTTAAGTCTATCACTTTTCCTAAAACACTCATGAATATGTTCAGGAAAAATTATTATAGAAATCCTTGCTATTTGACATAGAGTATTTTAAAAATGAGGCTTGAAGCTATTCTGTTTCAAAGAGAGGGAAATCAGAAGGTTCAGTACTTTTCCTGAATTTTTTTAAGAAGTTGTTTGAAATCATTTACTTTTCTGAACTAGAGCAGATTTCTGTTATTTGCCACAATGCAAATTCAACAGAATAAGAAAGCATACATGTCTGGAGTGGTCAAGAAAGAATGGAGTTGAAAAGACTTGAGGTTTGATGAAAATCACAGATTGAATACAGATAGATCCATAGAGATTAAGTCGATTTCATGATGGGGAAGGGATCATCATTCATTTAGTCATTCAACAAATATTTTTGAATACCTAGAATATTTTAGAAGCAAAAGTCCTTGCCCTCAAGGAGAAACAACCCTTACTGGCTGCACTTTAAATAATGATTTACTATTTCTAAGTCTCAGTTACTTCATCTATAATACTGGGGTAAAAATAGTCCTTTGCAGTGAACACTCTGTGTCCTACCCAGGTCTTCTTGGTTTTCTCTTACCAACTTTATGAGACCCTCCCCCAGGTTCTGCATACTTTGCTGCAAAGGGCTATCAACTTTTTCGACTTTCATGGACTACTGTATTTGTCCTTGTTGTCTAATCGGAGCATTATATTGAAAAATATTCTTCAGCTGAATTTTAGATGTGTAGCAAAGAAAGTCATGATTCATTTGTGATGTTGTACGTGGGCACGAGAGGGAGGCATTGCAGTAAGAGGTGGTATATCTCTGCATATGCCAACTGGACGCAAGGAGCCTGCTATGAAGCTTTTATAATGATGCAGATTCAAATGTGAGGTCTGGACCAGGTGGAAGACATTTTGCATGGGGAGTGGAGAATGGATGTTAGCAATGTTATTAAAAAGAATAAACATGCTTTGTTAGCTCTCTGAATGAGGGTAGGTGGTGAATATAAGGGAGGGAAGGGGAACAGGACAAAGGAAACAAGTTGATATGGAGATCTGAAGCCCTTTGGCCAGGAAATATACTATTGATTGACAGAAATATCTAGGGAAGTATATTAAGAATGGAAGCCAGTTTGAGAAAAAAGATGATGCATTTAATGTAAGAAAGTCTGATGAGATGAACTTGAAGAGTGTACTGGCAGTTGGAGGTGGTGTTCAGAGTCAAGAAGAGGATATAAATATTATTGGTGATGTTGGTGGGAATAGGGTGCTAATATGATCAGGCCAGGGACTCAGTAACATGCCCACCCTAGCCCTACTCCTCTTCCCTATAAGAGAAAACATATATGGGATTACTGGTAAAGAAAGTAAAATGACATTTTCTTAGTAAAAGGAACTTGCAATCCAAACCCTAATGCAGCAGTTAGAATGGAATCCATAATAGACAACTTAAACAAACCTTTATCTAACCTTTACTTTACCTAAACTAACCCTTGCTTAGCCTTTTATCTGTTCCTTCCAGCTCCCCTACACTCACCAAATACACACATTCATTAGCTAACAGAGTTAATTAGATCCAGAGAGTCTAAGTAGTCCGTTTCTTAGGCTTCCAAATTGGATCTTCTAATCTTACTATTATACCAAGGAAACTGTCCTAATACTGCAGGAAAAGGAGGCAGAGACAAAGAACATGAGAGTTTGGCCACACTGCCAAAGGCAGAGCTGACCAGAGCATCCAAGTTAGGGGTGGGGTAGAGGTCAAGCCCTAAGATCTTGCCATTTCAAATGCATTGAAGAGAAAAGTAATTGCATACCTTTATTATTCTGACCTTTTGAAAATTTTACCCCTAGGAAAGGTAGTGGCATCCTTTCAACTTTAGCCTTAGCCCCCTTCATTGGGGAATAGAAGGAGAGGGAGAGTGAAGAGGGGCATTGAGTTCTCCTAAAGACAACTTATATAGAGAATAAGCCCAAGACAGCTTAGCTTTCATTAGTTCTTCAAATTAGGGAGTGCGAATAAGAGGTAAGTCAACAAGGAGTCAGTGACTGGGCAAAGACATAGTGAGGTTACCAGAAGTTAGGGAAGGATAGCACTTCAAGAGGTTTACGCCACAGTGACACATGATGCAGAGGTGAAGGAGAAAGAGGTCTAAGAAATGACCTTTGGATCTTAGGATATGACAGTTCAGAGGTGACGGCAATTTTTGACTGGCAGTTTTCCTGGAATAGCATTTCCTTAAAAGTACTAACTACAAGGATAACTGGATGATAAATATTGAGTGGAATTAATTATTATCTATATTAAATATAACTGTATAATTGATGTTACTTTAAATGTATAAAACAAACACTTTATCCCCTTTGAGCAAACACTTTAGAGAAACTGAATAAAAGTTTCCTCTCTGAACCCTTTCTCAGGGCTTTTACTATGCCAGTATAGATTGTGGAGTTCACAGTCTGGAAGGTAGAGCGGATATAGAATTCTGTCTTTCTCCAGCTTATTTGCTGCTGAACTCTTTTTTATATAGAGTGTCTAGTGGGGCCAGAACACACTTTAGGAAATGTTTACTTAGCATATTTTATGCAGAAATCAGATTGTGGAAAGTTAAAAATAGAATACTAGGAGGAGAGGTGAAGAAGTAGAGGTCATTGAGTGAACTATTTATTTGTGAGAGATTGAATATACAAATAGATAAGGGTCAAACCTGCCCAGGAAATTACCCCTTTACCTATAATAAGCAACCTAGGAAGCCAACCTGCTATAAGTCAGGCTTGCCGTAAGCCTGATTGCTATCTCTAGCAACAATCCAGGAAGCTAAACAATAACTTCTATAGCAATTGGCCCAAAATGACCAGGACTTGATCAATAGCTGACAGCTTTCCTAATTTTTGACCCCCCTTCCAACTTAGGACCAACCAGAGAAAACCGAATATGTGCCTCTAATCAATCATATAGGATGCCGTGCTTCTGGTTATCCTGCCTACAGCTTCCCCGGGACAATAGCCTCTTATCAGGGCATACATGAAGCCTTCCCCTTTTCTCACTAAGTAATAAGCTTTCCCACTCCACTGCCTGCCTTTGAGTCTTTGTCAAAACACAAGTAATGGTGCCTGACTCCCTTGCTACAGTGAACTCAGAATAAATAGCCTTTGCCTTTGCCTTTCTCATTTGGTGGGTTAGGTCATTATTCCTTTCCATGTTTGTAAATGCTGGCTCTTATTGAAAGAGATACATTAATTAGGGTGTAAACCCAAGGGAAGAACATGTTTGGCAAAGGGTTAAATTTCAGGACTCCTATGTTGGAAAGAAAAAATGCAAGAGTCAATTGAAAGAAAAGATTGTAGGTTACTGCAGACAGGGAGGAAGGGGGAGAGAAAGAGGGAAATTGGGAAAGTGAGAGGTAGAGAGAGAGAGACCACTTGAGAGGGCTAGGTCCCAAAAGAAATAGAAGCGAGAATGGGGATAAAACTGAGAACACAAAGGGAATGGAGAAAACTCTTTTTACTTCCTCCCCCTCATTTCCTGACCTCCAGACACAGACTAAAGCCTCCGAAGCGAAGCTCCTCACATTCCATCCAGCACAGTGAAGCAAATGGGCTGAAAACAAGGGCCTGGCTTTTAATTTTTTTAGTTGCTCTGAATTGTCAACTGATTACTCGACCACAAAATAAGTTTTGTTTCCTCAATAATAAAAATAACAATAATGGCTTGGGATTCAGAAAAAATGATTCACATGGAACAGTTTCAGCCTCTCCTTAGATTACTTTAAGGTCAGCATGAATCAGCCGAACCTGTTCTTAATGTAATGCTAACTAGAACTCTCCACCCTGTTTTTTCCTGCTATTTTCTTCTCCTCCCAGGTCTCTTCTGCCAAGAAATCTTCCACATCTCCACCTCTGCTGCTGCTAAGTCTAAACCAGTCTCTCAACAACCTCTGAGCAAGAGCGTTCTCTTTCAGCTTCATTCAACTTGGGTTTTTCTCGTTCTTTACAAATATGGGACTTAACTTAAAAAATAAAATACTCTCATACTGGCAAAATGAGGTGGATTTGTGAAACTACTCTTGGAGTGGATTAAATCCACCTTGGAGTTTCTTTGAGATGCAAATCATCAGGCCATACTCCAGGCCATACTCTGATACTTTCAGTATCTGAAACTCTGTGGGTAAGCCCAGTAATCTGTGTTTAAACCTTCCAGGTGATTTTAAATTCTGAGAAATGTTTTAGGGCAGGGATTGGCAAACTAAATCCTGCCCTTTATTTATTTTTGTACAGCTAAGAATAGTTTTTACCTTTTTAAATGATTTTTTAAAATCAAAAGAAAAATATGTCACAACACATAACAAATTTTACGAAATTCGAATTCCAGAGTCAATAAACAAAGTTTTATTAGAATGCAGTTACACCTACATGTTCACATATTGTCCATGGCTGCTTTTGTAGAACTGAATAATTGTGGCCACGATTGAATGGCCCACAAAGCCTAAAATATTTACTTTCTGCCCCTTTACCGAAAAAGTTGGTCCCCTAGTTCTAGGGCATAAGCTCCTAGGATCAGCTATACATGTTGGTGATAAGCACTAAAAATTTACTTTTCCTCATGGCCTCTTCTCCTTCAGAGGATTTGTTCCATGGGTCTGGAAATACAATGGCATTTCCTCTCTCAGACTCCTTTTATTCCCCAAAGCCAGGCACATCAGGGTTGCTTCACAGCAAGGAAAATGTCGTAACAAAGGGATTTCTCTACCTTAGATGTAATCATTATAGTCACTTGGCTAAGAAAGGAAACACAGTTGGAGACATTCTCTGGAAATATCTCATTGCTGGCTTAACCAGAGGTTCTCAGACTTTGCCGTGCATAAAATTGCCTCATGGAGTTCGACAAAACTGTAGATTCTTGAGGCAAATCCCAGAGGGTCTGAATCAAGAACTCTGGATTAGTCTCTGGGAATCTGCATTTTCACAAGTACCCCAGGTAACTCTGATTCTGGTAGTCTGAAAGGCATACTTTTGAGAAACATTGAATAAAACTGGATTCTGTAAGAGTCTACATTGCCCCTGAATAGAGGTAAACTGGCTTTCAGGCTGAGACATGGAATTTGGGGTTAGAAAAGTAAAAGGCAGAATACTTTCCTAAAAGAGTGAATATGTAAAAACTCAATTGGATTACAAGGTGATCCCAACCAGGCCGGCAATCTGAAGCTACTCTAACTGGGGTTGTCTTCCTGAAGTCAGAGGGCTGCCTAGTATATCTTTTTATTCTGTTTAGTTATGTAAGATTTCTTTGTAATTCAGCTATTTATTTTATTTATTTATTTTTGGGTCTTCGTTGCTGCGCGTGGGCTTTCTAGTTGCGGCGACCTGGGGCTACTGTTCGTTGTGGTATGTGGGCTTCTCATTACGGTTGCTTCTCTTGTTGCGGAGCGCGGGCTCAATAATTGTGCTTCGCGGGCTCTAGAGAGCAGGCTCAGTAGTTGTGGTGCACGGGCTTAGTTGCTCCGCGGCATGTGGGATCTTCCTGGACCAGGGATCGAACCCTGTGTCCCCTGCATTGGCAGGCGTATTCTTAACCACTGCTCCACCAGGGAAGCCCCTCAGCTATTTTCAATAATCAACTTCTTAATGTTTTTAAGGTTCCTCTATAAAAGAAAAGTCAGTCATCTTAATTTGTAGTCTTACCTACAGTTTGACCCAAAGTCTATTCAGAAGACCATACATCGCTCTCTTCTCTATTAACTCCCTTCGTTATATTTTGTATCTCATTTCTCTAAATTTGGTCTAACAGGGACTTTTTGTGTACTTTCTGCCTGAGGCCTTTCATATGAACAGTGAAAATTGCAAATTAAAGAAATATGAACCTTTAAAAAAAAGTATAGGCCTTAAAATACTTATCTTTTCTCACTTCTCTATATTTCTATTTATCTGTCTACACATATTAGTAATATGACTCAAACTTCTCAAGGTTTCTTTTAGTAGAAAGGCTGCTGTTAAATAAGTCTGCATAATATATCTGAGTGTACAACATTTAGTGTAGAAAAGAAATTATCATTCTTAAAAGTCTTCCCTCTCTTTCTGAAGATTGTTTGATAATTTCAGGTGGTATTCTGAGTTTTCTGTTTTCATCATTGAGTGAGCTTTTAATAGCTCTCACAATAAACACACACACAAACTCTTTTTTTTTTTTTTTTTTTTTTTTTTACCCAAATCCCATAAGCAATTGTACAGGAAAATTGAGTAAATATTTTCAGGTCTAGATAAGAATCTCTAGCCAGGGTATGAGGGCTATGTGGTCCAGCCAAATCCTAAATAAATGAAAGGGCAACCCCAAACTGTTTAATCTGGACCAGTGAACCTGGGGTAAAGTGAAGAAGGTTCTGCTTGCTCCTCTTCAGCTGGATGAGCTTTCAGCATATCACAAGCCCTACCCAGAAGAGTGAAATGTTCTTTTCCTTCCTTCCCTTACACTCTCCTGTGAGCCCCTTGGCCAGTAAGTCTGAGGGAGATGGTGAATCAGGCCAGAAGGCCGGGGCATACCCGCGATCTGCGTGAGTCTGCCTCGCACTGACTCATTTCTGAGGAAGCAGCACACTTCTGTGGCAGAGGGCAGCTATTTATTTATTTGTTTCGTGCATGTGCTCTTCCAGACTTATAACGTACACCATCCACCTCCTGAGTGGGTTCCAGGAATGAAAAAAATCATAAATTGAATACACATGGAGAAACCAAATCTCCATCCAAGACCGTACAGGCTCCCCACCCCCGCGCTCCAAGTCCACACCCTCCTGGTTTACATAGCACCTTTCTTCCAAGGATCCCAGAGAGCTGCTCTAGCACAAAGGAATTAGACTATGGGAAGGATGTGTTTGGGTTTACTTCTAGACCAGTAAAAGGAACTACTAGGCCCTCTAGAGTTTAAAGCCACACAGGCAGGCTTTGTATATAGCAAGGAATCACATTAAATCTTAAGTCTTTAGGTGTTCATTTTTACATTTTAGAAAAGCCAAATCACTCCTGATTGTTTTTATGCTTAGGGGGAAAAGTATGAAGTGAGAAGGTTTTTGCCTATAGAAATATATTCCTTGGCACTCCATTTCTGCTCCATTTCTTCCCATTTATCACATTCTTTCCCCAAATATCAAGTGCTCTGTGCTCTCATGCTGTCTTTCTCTGAGAACAATCTAATCAAATCACTTAAGCTAAGGTGTTCATGATGGATACTGCCCATCCCATGTATAGTCAGGTTTTTTTAAAAAGGCTATAGCCTAAAGAATGATTGCAAACCCAAAAGAAATTATTTCAAATGAAGGAATTTGATGTATTTTTAGGATTAAATTATTGGTTTCTGTGGGTCTTTTCAGCAACCTGTATGTATACAAGCACTTTCCCTGCCTGAGGCTGGCTTTGCTTAAAACTAAGCTGAGACCACCTAGTAAAACTCATCAACTTGTCAGCGTTGGCCTGATAAGGCTGCTGCTTCTCTTTGTACACATTGTCTTCAACTTAGCCTACTTATTTAAATTACTGGCCTAAGACTTGAACAGCTAGTTCAGACCTCAAATGTTAAAAGAAAATGTATAAAAATCTTGGACCTGAGACAAGTTCAACTTAGTATCTAGTCGCCGCTAAGTTACTAGAGGTCCATCATATCTCTTTCTCAGTTTCTTTGTTGTGACTTGAGGCAACTGCTGGCTCTTTTCTGCTTTCCCTCAGTACCTTTAATCCACTGGGTTCTAGCCACCACTGGTTATCTGCCCCCATTCCGACACTTTGAGTCTTATCGCTATAAGAACTGTAGGGCCTGGTCTCTGCTTTCTCTATCTAATATCTTTATCCTTCATTCACAGTTTGCTTCTTCTCACCATCAAGAAAGACTTAAAATCATGTGTAGAGCATCCAGTGTGACCAAGATAGCACAGAACATTAAATCCCCAATACCTGGAAATCACTGTGCCAGAACCCTTGAACCATCAGTCCAGACATCCTTCTACCCTACTGCAAGCTGCTTGGTGGAAAAGGCAGACAGATGCCAAGAGGACAAGCTAATATTATTAAGGATTTATTATGATCGTTTGATGAATTACCTTTAGATATGTAGAAATATTCACTATTGAAATAGGATCTTAGATATTATGAATTCTTCTTTCTAGTCAATGTTACTGAAACTCTAAAAGGTGAAATTAAATTGTCCAAGACCATAAAGCAACTTACAAACTGAACGGGGATTAGACTTTGATCTCTTGAGTCTTAAAACAGTGTTCTTTCTATCATACTGTCTGCCCCGCTCATGTTTTATAATACTAATTAAAAATTTTTTTTTTGTTCAATATGGAAGTTGTTTTGATGTGAGCTCCTAGCTCTTTGGCACCATTCTTAGCAGACCTTACAGATGCCTGGCCAAACAACTGTAAATGCACCTCTGGATACATCATACCTATATTAGTACTATTTTGGGTAATTGTGTTTCTAGCAGCAAAGTCTTCTCTCGTATATAGATATGTCTCTATCTGAAAAGGCACCAGGTCAATACACATTCCTCTTCATCCCTCCTACTCTCTACCATCACACCAATTCATTTCACAAGGAAATTGATGATCGTGATAAAGGCACATGCAACAGTCAAGGTGCAAACTTGCCAGAGAAGGGTTCCATTTTCTTCTTAAGATTCTCCATAATGGGGTACACTTATGGATTGTTCTAAAAGCTGATTGAAATATTAAAGTTCCAGTAATCATCACCCTTCATTTTACAGAAAAAGCAGTTTTAGTTGACTCACATTACTATGCTGGCTAAAAACAGGCACAGACTAGAACATAGACCCCTACCTAACTGGGAAGTGAGAGATACTTGGGAAAATTTTAAAGAAAAATTACATAAATAGGGGTTTGAGGGTTAACATCAGAAATTTAAATAGTTCAGTCTCCCTTTATTTTGTAAGCATTTCAATTAATTATTATTTTAGGATCATTCACATTTGAGGAGTAGAAACTTTTAGTTAAAAATAGCAAAGTACACCTTGCTCTCGAGAATAACTAAGCTCTATTTGCCATTGTAGAACATGTGAGTGGGAACAAGAATTGCAGACCAGAATAAATAAATTTTTTATTGTTGTTGAGGTACCTACTTTAGAAGGTAAGGTATGGTTTTGGGGGTTGTAATATTAAAATGTTTATAAAATTAAAATGTTATTGCTTTCCTTCGGAGGGAACTTAATTATTTCTGTTGCTTGGAGAATAGAATTTTTATAAATGACATGTATTACCTTATCATGGGCAAAAATAATCAGTAATTTATCTGTCGTTTTTCTTAGATGCCTCCTTAAATCTGCATGCTAGCCATTTTCTTCCATCTACTAATACCACAGATTTACTGTTCACCACCCACTCAAATGCTGGTATGCAGGCCACATGTGCATACACACTTCTTTTTAAAATTTTTTTCTTTCCGTTTATTTTTAATGTGTTAGGGCTGAGTAACAAAGTTTTTGCCATGGAATGAAAACAAGGGTATTTGCTTTCATATAAGTATCATTTGTCTCCTTCTACCTGTGAATAAAAGGATATATAAAACATTCCTTTTTCTTCCTTCACACACATTGTTGTTTCCTACTGTTCAGGATAAGCATATATTGATATTGTGTTCCTTCACAACCCTCGTGCTGTCTGTCAGTGCTTCATGTAGGAGCAATTCTAGGTACCAAACAAGCAGAGCTGAACTTTTGTTTCTTTGTGAGAGCACCCTGGGAGGCAAAAATTTGCAGTCGTCCTAAATAAAGACAAATTAAGAAAAGATTATCTAAAGTTCTTTAAAGGGCTTCCCTGGTGGCGCGGTGGTTGAGAGTCCGCCTGCCGATGCAGGGGACACGGGTTCGTGCCCCGGTCCGGGAAGATCCCACATGCCGCGGAGCGGCTGGGCCCGTGAGCCATGGCCGCTGAGCCTGCGCGTCTGGAGCCTGTGCTCCGCAACGGGAGAGGCCACAGCAGTGAGAGGCCTGCGTACCAAAAAAAAAAAGAAAAAAAAAAAAAAAAAGTCCTTTAAAGATGTATTTTAGGTTGTGAAATTAGAATGAAAAAATACCATATTGGATGTTATTCTCAAGAGAGTTCATATTCTAAAAACCTGTTCCCTTTACGGAAAGAGTTAATCTATTCATGCTAGTCTTGGAGGTATTTAAAAATAAAAGAAAAATAACAATAAAAATAACAACAAAAAACACTCTAAACCACCAACAAGCGTTCTTATTCTTTGAGGTAATAAAGACCTTTTACTTAGAAGGGATTATCTATCAAACTTTTTGCATGTCTTTGCTAGCTCAGCAAACCTTTGTTCTGAATGCTTTGTGACCATCAGTGCCTTTGATTATAGATTACACCACCATTTGATTTATTTTTTTTCTCATGGGCAACATATTTCTTTCATTGAGCAACATTCTGAAACTTGGAAATCTAACCTGTGTTTTAGTCTTAGGAAAGTGACATTCATCTGGTAAATCCTCCCCAGTTGGACTTGGTATTTATTCAACTTGTATATGGTTGATTTCAGGCCAGGTTTAATCATGCAGTCCTCCTCAACTCAAAGAGGATAGTAGAATACAAAAGCACTTGTATTTAATACAGTGCCAGTTTTCTGGAAGAAAAAAAATAGGGAAATGTTAATATTTAACAATAAAGTAGTAATCTCTACATACAATTCTAGAGGGCTATGATAGAAATTTATTGTGTAAATTAGAAATTGATTAGGCTTCAAATCTGGGCAGACCTCCTTGTGTGTCTCTGCTAATATTAAGAAAAAATATATTTTTTTTAAGTTCTTCTTTTTATCAGGAAGAAAAAGGAAATCAGATACCTGACCTGACTGTTTTATAATTAGAAACCATATAAACACATCAACCACCTCTGAATTCAATTTTTTTCTTCCAGAAAATTGTGGTCGCTTTAAACACAGTTTCCAGGGAAGTATTTTTTTACGTGTTTGGAATTGCTTGTCCAGTCATTTTCTTATATTACATTACTCACGTCCCCTTGCTGGAGGAAATTCCCTCTTACAAATGCTGTATCACTGGGATATATGTATATTTATGTAACCCTGGTGGTTCTGTTTCTTCTTAGACAAACTCAGTGGCATTATTTCCTGAACTGAACTCCGTCCGTTGTCTCCATTAATATTAAATTCACACTCACAAAAGGCAAAATGCACTCAAATCTCACAGGCCTTTTCTTCAGGATGTTTATAGCTAACAAGTTCTGCTCTGATTTTGGGGTTTGCTAAAGAGTCCTCAAACTTCCTGGAAAACAGCATCGTAATGTATTGGCTTGATATTTGCAGGACAAATGTTTCCTTCCATGTTGGCATGCATTTTCTCTCTATTAATGATCCAGAACAAGGATAAATCAGAAATCCTTAGCCCTAGCTAAAAGAAGCATATTCTCCAAATAAACAAGCAGGAGAATTGAGCGCTCCAGAGAGCTGAGACCCCCGTCATCGTCTGGTGTATTGGAATGACCCAGAAAGGTTATGCAGACTTCTTGTCTTACATGAGCCTAGGAGGCCCCCTGGGACAGCTACAGGCTTGCTTGCCATATAGAGCAATATAGCCAGTTTTGCCCTCTAGGTGATAATACATTGGTACCTCACAAGTTGCAAGGCCAATAACCAAGATCTGGAAGCCTGGATTGCAGTATATGGATCTTATGGTGACGTGAGCCCTGTCTCTGCTTCTTATTAAATGTGGAGGATTTTGAGGGAAGGTTGAAGGATTAACTGTGGACTTGTAGTTGGGTACACTCTCTGTGTCCTTAGACCCTCGTATGGAGAGTGAGTGTATGTTTTTATATATCCAAGCATTGCTTTAACTTTGACCTGTAAATAAAGAGGAAGGGTAGTGTACCCTTAAATAATTACAATGATCCTTTTTTAAAACATTGAGGCCTGCATCCAAGTTAAGTAATGTGACTGCTGGGTTTCTTTTCTCTTTGCTACAACTATGTATATAGATTACTGTCCTAACCATGTATTTTGAGATTTTTTCTGAATGGTTCACTTAATTCATATGTGAGCTAAACAGGACATTTGCTAAGGAAAAAAAAAAAAAAAAGATTCAAGTGTCCCTGTCCTAGTTACTGTCTAAATATTACATTGCTCCTGCTTTTACATTAGTTTCTGTGGACATAAAAGTACATTTCCCTAAATATTTAAGTTAGAAGAATCCATGCTGTTACTCCACCAATTTTCTTAGAAATGTTTTCTTAAAAGGTATCCGGCTGATTTCTTAGTTTTCTTTAAATCTGTGATCTCAATACTGAAAGAATCCTCCTGAATCCCTTTTCATTACTCACATGTAGTGGATCACATTAAGAGGCTTAGAACTATTTGGCAAATGTTCTGTGTCTCATGATTTCATGCAAGGCAGCAGAAAAGCAATTATTGTGGTATTTCTTTTAAAAAAATGGAAAGTTCTCATCTGATTTGAGGGTTGGGTGGAGCTCAGGGTGTGTCTTTGTCTCTTCTGGTTTTTGGTGGAGTCGATTTTTTCAGAGGAAGTTTGTTTATTAGACATAAACAAGGAAAAAAGTACCCATAATATTATTTGCGTATTGTGAACTTTTTTCTGAGCAAACATACATTCATTTTTAATCTTTTCTAGAGTCAGAGTCAGGAGACAAACTGGATTTTGAGAACCTTTTACACAATTGACAGTGAAGGTGTTAGATGGTAGGGTTTTGAAGGGAGAGGATGGTGAGGTGGGACCAGTCTGGCTGCCTGTGCATTAACACTGTGTATCTACACTTAGAACTACAACTTCCGGGGACCCCCATGGAACTCCATTAACCTTTCAACCCATTTCTTGCACAGACTACCTGGGTGGCCAGAATAAGCAAGAACCAAAATAATTGGGGCTTGAAAAACAAAACAATGTGGTAGTGTTGGTGTTGGGGTCAAGTCATTGACAGAAGAAATCTGGCTTAGAAATCAAGACAGAAGCCAGTACATTTTGCTTTTTATCCATCTTAACCAGCAATATACCTTATAGAAATGATGCATCATTTCTCATAGTTCCACAATTTATTATTGCGGAGGAATACATTTAGAGGTATTTAGTACCATTCACATGTATATGAAACAAAATTGCCACATTATCTAAAGTTGTGAAATTGAAAACTTTTCTATGCCAGGGATCAAAGCTTCATTTGGAAATCATATCTTTATAAGTCCAAAAGGAGACACTGACCTTATTTAATTACTGCCCTTATGGTGTCTTTCTCTTTCTGTTCTTTTTCTTTTCTTCCTAAGAGGCATCACAATTGCAGTCTATCCCATTGCAAGGTCTGGCCTTAAAAAGTTTTCTGTAATGGTCCCTCAACCTGAACCTACTTCCTTTTCAATGCATCTTAGTAAGTAGACCCTCCCCAAATGAAAGCTGGTCATTCCAGAGGAAGCAGGCACTCCTCGGCCCTCCACTCTGACACACCGCTACCCCTCCCTTTCTCTCATGTCATCCTTTAGGCCTGGCTCGAAACCTTCCTGTACCACTGTGAGTACAAGGGACACCCTGTGTGGTTCACCTGTCTCTCATTACTTATAATCAGAGAGTCTAAAGTCTCAGATCATTAAGCACATAGACAATTTAACTCTTGATAGTAGGCACACTCTTCAATCCCCCACCCCCCAAATTTTATAAGGGGCTGAAAACAAATCATATCATTTGAGAGATTTAAACTTCATATTTTTCTGTGTCCCTCATTGTACCTCTGGCACAAGTCCTAAAGAATCTTAGAATGACCCAAATACATACACTAGGAATAGAAGGAAAAGAACAGAATCCTGGATAATCTACCAATGGAGTAGCCTGTTTGTGAATGTTGTAAAAAAAATCACATAACTTTACTGTGAGGAGAGCTCTTTCCCTATATTTTGACTACTTTCTTATGCCTTTAAACAAAATCAGTCATCTCACTTAGTTAAAACAGTGACATTCCAATCAAAAAGAAATCTTTTTTAAACATATCCAAACATAAACACCACACACACACATATACACGCACATTCAGATACACACTTCTCCAGTATTTCTATGCATAGCATCCATTAACACAGTTCCGCATTTACAGCCACAACCATATCTGACCCCTCATTCATGAAAGCTCCTGCTGCTTAGCCTTAAGCTATTGGGCTCCTATCATTTGCCACTGAGCACACTGGGGTGGATTTGGGTGTCTTGCCCTCATTTACAGTCTGAACAAAAGAGAACCAAGCCAAGAAAGCAGCTGACACCATAAAAACGGTAAAAACTCTAGCTGGCATCACTGGTTGCCACTGACTAGCCAAATATCCACAGGGAATGGTGCCAATATAGATTTCTGGGACAAAACAACAAAATAGATTTTTGTCAATAAACATTGATTTGACAAGAAGTCACACAAATCCATCCTTACCAAGGGACACGTACATCCACAGAATTCCAAACCAATGTGAGCATTGTGGACCAATTGAAAGCCCGCCTTTGAAAGCCCGCCTAAGCTGGATTCAGACATGGCACAAGTTCTCTAAGGTCTTCATCTGCCAACTATGGTTATATGTTAGGTGTCAATGTCGCTCTCTGATTCTGCTACTAGCTGACAACATAAACCATGAACGGTGACAAAGCAGACACATACCATAACTCTGGGGGCAGTGTTTTTCAAACACTTTTTACTGTGATGCAATGGAAGAAATACATTTTGCAGTACAGCCTAGCACATGCACAGACATACAAACAACAAATGAAATAAAATCTCAGGGAACAATACTTATCCCTATTATGAATGATGTGCTCAGTTTTATTCTTTCCTTTCTATTACAGTAAATTGCATTTTTAAAAATATTCTAAAACCTACTGTGATGGCTAGTGAAATTGATTATAATCTATTACTGGGTCATGGCAGTGGTTTTAAATATACTGCTTAGGATAATATAAACTTTCTCACTCTTTAAAACATGCTTTCATTTCTTAATAGGATTTGGGGGGAAAATAGCTTTCTTTTCTTTTAATTTATTTTCTAGTTACATACAGACACACAGTTATTGCTCTAACAATCCCCAACAGATAAGTGGCTCAAGAAAATAATTCCATCAAATTTAACATGCACTGATTGAGTACCTACTATGGGTATGACCCTAGGATGAGTGTTCTAAGTGTTGATAAAGACCACCTCAGAAACTGTATCTAACAACGTCCATTACATCTAAATTATTTAAATTTATATTTAAAGAATTACAATCAATTATGCAACTTTTTTCCAGTTCATTATTCATCTAGGGTAAGACCTTAGGAAATATAAAAAAGGTATTATTGAGCAAGTAGAAACATGCCAAGGTCAAGTCAAACATCCTTCTTTTTAGGATGAAAATTTCACTTAAGTGTCCCCTGGACTTAGAGATGCTGGTGGTAGTAAGGGCTGAAGAGTCACCAGTTTTGCAATTAACAAGGGGTAAGCAGATTGCTGGGAAAGACCAGTCTTCCCTTCTCAGTTTACATATTTAATGTGGGATACCTTCACTACCTGGCCCCAGAAATAGGCATTTGCATCTGGCTCAGCCAGTCAGGATATGCCACTGACCTGGCCACCATAATTAGTTCAAGACTGAGCACAAAACCTAATCCAACCAGCTGGAGTCATTACTGGGAATCCAGCCTAGATTATCTGGGAAAGCCAAACTTTTTAAACTTTCTTATAGGTTTTGCTACCTGTGAGATGACATAAACCTTGAACAAAAAGTGACCTAGGTAAAACCTACCTAAAAATAAATCCAGGTATTTGAAGGACATTACTTTGATCCCTTGATCTGATTATGCTTGACAATGAAATCAACTTGAGGACCACCCAGTTAGAAGAACCAACCCATTTCCTTAAAAAAATTTTTTTTAATCAATTTTAATTGGGCTTCCAATAAGTACAACAGCAAAAAAGGCCTAACACTCACCTGCTTTCAAACATTTTTGACGGTTCTAGTCACTTCACTCCCCTTGAGTACTCCTTTAGCGATAATGGTTCTCTCATAAACAATTGTATAATTTTGAGCAAGTCACCATACCCCTCTACTCTTGGTACATTATACGTAAAATAAAGATGTTAAGGATGCTTTTATTGTATTACCAACTTGCACATTTGGCTAGAGCTTTCAGTAAGTACAAACTCTAGACCCAAGTACAGCCTTATAACTTTCCCTCTCTTCCAGCCACTACCTGCACTCCTGTTTCTGATTCTTCATTTCGCATGGGGTAAGAATTCAGTTTAATATGCCTGAAAATATCTGCCTCGGTGATTCAGTATAATCTTTTCCTATTACCACGTAACAAACTAAGTGAACCAGTATTTTTTGTAATGCACTATTTTACCCTTCTATAGGCATCTCCAATCCCCCAAGGTATTTCACATTTGGTTATTTAAGATAGTCTCTCATCTTTTTGATAACAGACATTCTTACAGGTGTGAAATGATATCTCCTTGTGGTTTTGATTTGCATATTCCTGATGATTAGTGATGCTAGGCACCTTTTCATGTACCTGTTGACAATTTGGATATTTTCTTGGCGAAAAAATGTCTATTCAGGTCCTTTGCTCAATTTTATTTTATTTTTTGGTTTTAATTTGTTTTGTGCAGTTGAGTTGTGTGAGTTCCTTGTATATTTGGATATTAACCCCTTATCAGATATGTGGCTTGCAAATATTTTCTCCTATTCCATAGGTTGTCTTTTCATTTTGTTGATGGTTTCCTTTGCTGTGGAAAAGCTTTCTTAGTTTGATGTAATTCTACATGTTTATTTTTGTTGCCTTTGCTTTTGTTATCAAATCCAATAACTCATTGCCAAGACCAATGTCAAGGCGCTTACTGCCTATGTTTTCTTCTAGTAGTTTTATGATTTCAGGTTTTATGTTCAAGTTTTTAATCCAGGTTGAGTTCATTTTTGTGTATGATGTAAGATAGTGGTCCAGTTTCATTCTTTTGCATGTGGCTGTCCAGTTTTCCCAACACCATTTATTGAAGAGACTATCCTTTCCCCATTGCTGATTCTTTGCTTCTTTGTAATAAATTAACTGAATATATATGTTTATTTCTGGACTCCCTAGCCTGTTCCATTGATTTGTGTGTCTGTTTTTATGCCAATACCATACTGTTTTAATTACTATAGCTTTGTAATATAGTTTGAAATCAGGAAGTGTGATGTCTCCAGCTTCATTCTTTTTCCTCAGCATTGCTTTGGGGTCTTTCATAATTCCATACAAATTTTATAATTGTTTGTTCTATTTTTGTGAAAATCTCCATTGAAATTTTAATAGAGCTTGCTTTGACATATAGATGGCTTTGGGTAATATGGACATTTTAACAATATTAATTCTTCCAATTCATGAGCACAGGATACCTTGTCTTTATTTGTGCCTTCTTCAGTTTCTTTCATCAATTTTCTTACAGATTTCCGTGTACAGATTTACTATCTCCTTTGTTAAATTTACTCCTAAATATTTTATTATTTTAATTGTAAATAGGATTGTTTTCTTAATTTCTCTTTCTGATATTTCATTGGTGTATAGAAATGCAACTGTTAGGATACTGGTTATTAAAAAGACAAGACATAACAAATGCTGGCAAGAATATGGAGAAAAGGGGATACAAACTGGTATAGCTACTATAGAAAACAGTGTTGAGGTTCTTCAAGAAATTAAAAATAGAATTACCATATGATCCAGAAATCCCACTTCTAGGTATATATCCAAAGGAAATGAATTTATTACCTCAAAGTGATAGCTGTACTCCCATGTTCATAGCACCATTATTTATAGTAGCAAAGATATGGAAACAACCTAAGTGTCTGTGGACAGATGAATGGATCAAGAAAAAGTGGCATATGTATGTGTGTGTATACGCATACACACAATGGCATATTATTCAACCTTAAAAAATGAAGGAAATCCGGTCTTTTGCAACCACATGGATGAAACTGAAGGGCATTCTGCAAGGTGATATAAGCCAGACAGAGCAAGACAAATATTGCATGGTATCACTGGCATGTAGAATCACTGGCATGTAGAATCCAAAGAAAAATCAAACTCACACAAACAGAAAGTAGAAAAGTGGTTGCCATGGACTAGGGGGGGTGCAGAAAATATGGACAAATTTATAAAAGGGTACAAGCTTTCAGATATAAGACGAATAAGATCTGACAGTCTAGTGTATAGCATGGTGGCTATAGTTGATAACACTGTATTGTATAATTGATATTTACTAAGAGAATAGAACTTAAATGTCCTTACACACACACAAAAAAAGGTAAATATGTGAGGTGATAGATGTGTTACTTATCTCGATGGGGAGTCCTTTCACAATGTGTATGTATATCAAATTATCACATTGTACACTTGAAAGAGCTTACAATTTTATTTGTCAAATATACCTCAGTAAAGCTGGGGGAGATAAAAGGGTAGCCTTTCAGAGTCAGTAAAGAAGTATTTTTTACTATATTCATTTTGCACAGGATGAAGTTAAATAAAAGGTGTTCAATTATTTACCTGGACTCAAATATCTAAGGATTTCTATTCCATAGTGAATTGAGGGAGCAGAACCTGGAACAAAAGGGTATGAGTGGGGGAGAGGTACAGAAAGAGTAGGAGGAGGCTGTAGCCAAAGTCACGGAGAGAGGAGAGGTCAGAAGGACTTCATGGGCTTGAGATATCATCATGACCCCTGGGCCAAGTTTATTACCAGGTACATGTTTTATGTGGGAATAAGCAGACTGCAACTTAGTTAAGTGTTCTCCAAAGAAGGATCATGGAAATAGAATTATGTAAGCGTGCATTTATTCACATATAATATTTATTTTATTAACAGCAGCCTCTAGCCTAGATTTTACTTTCTTGAGCAGTTTTGCCTATGTTTTTTCTTGATCAATCTACACATTGGCTGTTGTTCAGCTTTTTCCCTTCAGCAGTCAGAGGAGTGAGGACCTCCCACGTCTGTGATGGACAGACCTTTAGCTCATCTGTCAAAACAACCTGCTTGTTCACTGAATGTCTAGTCACTGAAGAAAAATGCCCTTCTATTATTTCCCATCTATTTTACTCTCAAAATTAGGAAGAAAGCTTTTCCTTTTCTACCCCAAAACAAATTTATGAGCAACAGAGTAAAACTACAGAAGAGAAAGCACAAAACAGTACAAATTAGCCTGACATGCTTTTTGGGGTGACATATACATAGTTTCAGAAAGTTGAAAACTACCTTGACCTTTTAATTTTATTTTGCAACATTCTGTCATTTGCCAATGGACATTATATTTCCTTTCTCTCCCCATTTTTAGCATAAACACATGATAAGAAAGGTGAGGTTCACACTCATTTCATAACTTACACCACCAAAGCATATTACATATGCAAAACAAATTGTATACAATGATAAGAATGCAAGTCCTGTTGCCCAATATTGTTAGCCTAAAATACATTTTATACATCTCAGTGTTTGAAATAACAATTATTTGATCTGTTATTTGGAAAAATGGTTTTACTTCCCCAAGTCCATTAATTGTACTTATTCATTTATTCAGCACAGATGTTTCTAGAGCTCATAAAATGTGGAAAATATTTTGTAAAATATTAATTATTCTTTAGTGGTCAAATAACTACTGTACCAAAACACTATCATAAGGGGACAATATACTGTCTGTGTAAATATATTTTAAAAGCTGACAATAAATAAAATAATTCACTGTTCATCATCATGTATTTTTCTTTCTGGTCTATCTGAGTATCAGATCTATGTTTATCTTTATTTGGCTTCTTGAAGAAGTCATTTAACTTTCTAAGTCTCAGTTTCCACATTTGTAAATAGATAAAATTGAATTAAATACAAGTAAGGTTATGCTCATTATGTGATCCAAATTGCTCTTTTTTGCAATACTTATTCCCATTCGGAGAGGTAAGACTACTTAAAGATTGGGACTATCTTTGATTTTGCTGTATCCTCAAAACAGTAATAGTAAGAAGCCCTGATTAATACTTGTTGAGATTAATTGAACTGGATTATTTTAAATCATTCTCAAACCTGGAAAGAGAATTGGAGTTTAAAGGAGTGAGTTGGCTGTAGTATTTTCTCTCTCCTTGCGGCAGTTTATTCAAATTCTACATTTCAGCCAGATCCAGTGGGGGTTCAAGGCTGTAAAAACAGTTGAGTCAAGGAAAATTGTAAAACACCATACATACTGTGCCATGCCCATTATGAAGAATCCACATGCTGACTTTCCCTCTCCCTCATCGGGGTGTTTTCCTAGGACATGCTTAATATATCTCTTGTAGAGTAAAGTGTTTTTAGGTCATTAGTCTCTCCCAGTTGCACTTGTATTGTAAGCCTCATCTCTAGCGGCTGAAAGTGTTACCTTATTAAACAGCTCTAGGTATGAATGGATGGTCAAAGGGAGAGCTGGAGGAGAAAGGATACTTGGGAAGTCTTTCTGACTCCTTGATATCATATCAAGTTCAAGATCAATTTTCTAGGCAGCCTGTAGATCCAAATTCAAGAGATTTGAGCAAGAAAAAGATCTTCTAATATCTACTCCAACTTCTTGCAGACTTTGATTCCAGTGCTGCAAGTGTAGATCTACCGGGAAAAAAAAAACACAACAGGATTCTGCTTTATTCCATTTGTGCCAGTATGGTAATCTTGATGTCCTAGAAGAAGTTTATTTTATGTAGCTATCCTGGAGTCAATTAACTCTCAACCATAATTTTCAAGAATGTGTGTGGCACATTGTATAAATTGTGGGCAGATTATAAAGTAGAAAACATAGTCCTTGCTCTCAGAAAGCTGACAGTTTAATTGTTTCTCAGGCCTGGTTTTGACCTGGAGAAAGGTCAGACTTCCCAGGACTTTAGGTGCCTCAGTGAGTAAATTTTTTAAATTAAATTCACACTCTATTGTAGAAGGAGATGTTGTCTGTGAGGAAGACACAGCTGTAGGAAAACCAGTAAAAAGTGTACTTACATTATATTAGAAAAGATCTTAAAATGCTGTAAGGAGAACAGCTGGCTGTATACCTTTCAGAAGGAGCTGAGAGACTCATCAAGGCCCCTGACACTAATAATTTTGACTGATACCTATTTATTTTACTCATGTCTGAAGTATAGGTGTTTAGAAATGGATAACATTAACATTTTCTTATCTCTTCCAGATTCTTTGTACAATAGATATTTGCCTTTCTGTTGCTTGATACTGTTACAAATCTCAGAGATGGAGGGGCTTTATTCATTTCTGACATAGGGAAGAGGAGAGGTCATTTCTACCTGGGCAAGTCTGTGTATCTTTTGATAATTCAGCTGTGAAATCACGTAAAGGCAAGCTGGTCATGGTCTTTGGACTCACAGTGATCTAAACCTTTTGCTTTATTGGTCTCACCATGTCAGTTAATCTCTCTGCTCCTTTTCTCAGCTTTCCCCAGGTACCCCACTAGGACCCTGCAAGGAATACTGATTATGATAAGATCCTCCATATTTTCGTGGAAAATAATCTTTCAGCTAGATGTTATGTAATTATTTCATATTACGTTGAAGTTGATCATTCTTTTTTACCTATATATCTATGAGCTCAAGATATTTTGGACAGTTAATTTGAAAGGTTTTCATAAGTTATTGGCTTATATTTCATTTCTACCTTTTCCCTGAATAATTGTGTTTTTCCTTGCATATAACTAAATTTAGAAAGATTTCTAAGAGGTTCAGTTCATCCTTGAAATTTAGTCTTTATCTTTCATTTTTAATAAACTTGAAGATATTTTAAATGTTACAGTGGAATGAAAGGAAAACAAATATGCATGGCATATAAATGGAAATCAGCTTGATCAGCTATGCAACAGTTATAAGTTAAATAAAATTAAGTTTAACACACTTAAAAAAAACAATTGAAAGAAAACACTTATTAAAATGTCTGAACTTTGTATCCAGAATAAGTTAACTGTTGGAATCTCCTCTTTATCTGTCTGTTTATCAGTATGATTGCTAGTTGCATTAGAGAAGATAATTCAGAAAATTTCAGAGAGCATGTTGTATTCCCACAGTACCAGCATACTGGGCTCCAGTCATAAATGGAAGCTGTGGGCTTGCACTAACAATTATTTTTTCTGTGTCACATTTGTTCCACTAGTTGTGAGTGTTACAAAGGTGACTAATAAACAGAATGAGAAAAACATGGAGGAAATTTAAAAGTAAAACAAAAACAAAGAAATTTACAAAAATGCAAACAATTTACAAAAGTGAACAAATGTTTGGAATCATATTTTCACAGTTCTGTGTAGGTTGAATTGTTTGAGGAGAAGCACATTCGAGGATTAAACACAAAAAGGTCATCTTGTAATTCCTCATATACAATTCTTCTGTCGCTTTAGCTTCAGTTTTCTGTGTGGAGTATGGAACTACTGGTATCTGTCTGTTACCATTACATTTTAAGTAGAATAACTAGAAACATAAATGGATTTTACTTCATTTTGTTCAATGCAGTTTGGTTCCCCAAATGTTAAAAAAAAAAAATCTCCTTACCAAAATATGCAAATTGGCAGTTTTGAAGATATTGCTTTATCTGAGTTTTTCATTTTTTTAAACTAAGAAATGGAAAAGAAGCAGGTAATAGTTTAATTTGTTATTAAGAGTAATTATTGTCTGGTATATGTGGGTTACTTCTACATAAGTTTTAAATAGAAAACCATTTAACATATATTTATCTTTGTAAGCAGTTCTAAATGATCAGCAAATACCTTCTCATCATTCAAGAGGAGCCATTTAAAACATTCTTGTTTTGATAAAAGAAAATTATAACCTATGAGACCATCGAAACTAAAGTAATATTTAAGCTGTGATAGACACTGTGAGGAGGAAAGACATATTTAGTCAGCACATGTTTCTTTGTCCTCTTTTGATTATTAATAGATACAGATTCTATTTTTGTATGTTGTTGTGAACCTGAGTCCCAGTCAGCTAATAAAAGAGAAAGGTAGTCTGTAAGCTTTATGAAGCATTTGAAGCATATGATATCTTTTGATTTGAATTATTTATGGGCAAAAATCCAATACTCATAACTTAGAAGAGTGTTTCTTCCATTTTTGTTATGAAAATATTATGTTATTTATATATTTTGTTTTGGTTTATTCATCTATTCTTATTAAACAAAAAGTATTTACTGAGTTTCTACTATATGCCAAGCACTATTCTAGCTGCTTGAGATATAGCAATGAGCAAAAAAGGCACAGTTGCTAGCATCGTGAAATTTACATTTAGATAGATTGACATAATAAACAACAGCAACTATAAATATATGTATGGTTTGTTGGTTGGGTTTTAATAAATGCAATGAAAAAAAAACAAGAATAGGGAGTGCCAGGTTCAGGGTGGGGTGGTCATTGATCATTTTATAAGAATTATCAGGGAGGGCCTCACTGAGAAGGTGACATTTGAGCAAAGAACTGTAAAAAAAAAAAAAAAAAAAAGTGAAGGAGAGAGCCAGGTAGATATTTACATATTCCAGGAGAAGGACCAAAATGTAAAAGGGCCTTGAAGTGAGGATTTCTGAACTTCCAAGGACCAGGAAACAAGAAAAGCGCCAGTGTCCCTGGAGCAGGATGATAGTCATCATAGCAGGTGAAGTTAGAATATAACAAACAAGATTAAATCATGTAGGACATTGTAAGCACTTTGGCTTATTCTGTAAGTGGCAAGTAAGTTATTGAAGTGTTTTAAAACATTGAGTAACATCGTCTGATTCATTCTCATCTGGATTACTGTGACTATGATGTTGAGATGAGGCTATTATGGGCAAAGTTTGCATGAGAGACCAATTGAAAAACCTCTGCAAATATGCTGGTGATGGCTTAGAATGATGTTGATGGCTTAGACCAGGATGGTAGTAATAGGCATAATGAAAAATGGTTGGACTTTGAGTATTTAAAATTAAAGCCAATAGGATTTGCCGTTGGAAGGAAGAGGATATGTGTTTAGTTTTGAGCAACTGGAAAAATTGAATTGCCATTTACTGAGATTAGAACCACTATGGAAAAAGCAGGTTTAGGATAGGTGAACAGGGATAGGAGTCTGATATTATGTACACTGGATTTGAGATGTCTCATCAACACCCAGAGACGTGTTAGGTAACAAGTTGGATATATAAGACTGAAGTTGAGAGTAAATATAACTTGATGAATTGTTAGCATACAGAGAGTAGTTAAAGCCATAAAATCAGATGGAATCTAATTACCTGAAAGATGATGGAATCACTTGAAAAAATGTAAATGAAGCAAAAGCAAAAACAAAAAAACCCAAACCTCTTAGTCTTGAGACTTGCAGGCCTCAAATATCTGTTTTGGGGCGGGGGGGGGGGGGTGGGGAGATGAGAAAGAACTAGCAAAGGAGACTGAGAAGATGTAAACAGTGAGGCAGGATGACTTTAAGGGGAAATAATGTCCTGGAAGCTACAGGCAGAGGGTGTTTTAAGATGAAGGTAGTGATCAACCATGTGTCAAGATATTCCTGAGAGTTCAAATAAGATGAGGACAGAATCATTGGATTAAGTAATAGGGAAGGTCACAGTGACCTAGACAGAAGTTTGTTTACATGAAGTTTATCTAAAATACAGTTTTACCTTATATACTTTATTCATAAATATCCTAATGTATTCCAAGCACTTAAAACAATGTCTGCCACATAATAGATGCTCATAAACATTTTTTTGAAAATATTTTTTGTAATAAATGAGAGTTTGGAGAGTTACTAGCAGAAAAGAGAGATGGGGAACCGAGTAAATGAACTTCACCTGTGTTCTTTGGCCTAACCACGTATTGGCCTTAACTAAATGGATGTATTTTAAAGTATATCTAATAATCTCCCTTTTCATTTTGATAAGAAGAAGTGATACTAAACAAAAAAATATGTTATATAAAATGGCTTAGAATCCCAGAACTTAATATTATTACCCAAAATTCTTCAGTGTTTTTTTT
Organism: Aethalodelphis obliquidens; assembly: GCF_003676395.1. Lineage (NCBI taxonomy): Eukaryota > Metazoa > Chordata > Mammalia > Artiodactyla > Delphinidae > Aethalodelphis > Aethalodelphis obliquidens. Next base: position 83,930,647 of record NW_020837946.1, on the reverse strand, counting down.
AGGCATATGACAATGTCAGTGCTGTTTTGTTAAGTGATAAAAATGGATCCCTTCAATGAAAATTTTAAACTTAATATAGTTAATAGTCTTCACTCTTCAAAGGTTAAGAAGAGAGAGGCTAAAAAGAGGAAACTGCCTTTTATCTTACTCAAATTCTGTAAAAAGGAAAAAGAAAACCAGAAACTACTACTTCAATACTATGAACTCTTGGTAGGAAGCACATATATGGTTTAGAAAATATTAAACCTGTATCAGCTATCATTTTTTGAATTTATGACATACCACATCCCCAATGCCGTCACAGTGCAGTAAACGAAACATGAAGGTGAATACACAATTATACTTCAAGGTTATAAGATCAACAAAAGAAGTCAGCACAAACATGGGACAGCACAGAAGGAGTGATCAACTCTTCCTGGTGGGCACAAAAAACATCTAATTGAACTGTAATTTAAACCGAGTCTTACAGCATGAGTAGTCATTAACCAGAAGAAGGCAGGAGAGGACATTTCAGGCAGAGAAGACAGCCTAACACAAAAGGGTAGCATTGTAAACAGCATGGCATATTACACAAATTATTCTGGTGGGGTTGGAGTATAAATAGATTAGTATTAAGAATATCAGGCAGAAGCAAAAAGATGAAGGTCTTGTGGCCTATGTTATGGAGGCTGTGTTTAACTTTAGAGGCAGTGGGGAAATCACTAGAGGATTTTAAGCAGGGACTGACATTATCAATTTGTGTTTTAGATAGAGCTGGCAGCAATGTGGAGTATGAAACATAAGTGCCATCTCCCTTCCTCCACATCAACCAAAAAGATATTGAATAAAATCCAAACACGCGGAAACTAAGGGATAAATACTGTCGTCAAGTATATGAAACATTTATGAGAAAGATGCTCAGCAGTTGTTCTGAGTGTCTGTGACAGACAAAACACAAAGGAATACACTCGAAGAGAAGCAGTAGAGTTGAGTTGGACCTTTAGCAAAAACATCTCAATCAAGGGCTGCCCTGAATTCACCAGAATAGGCTGAAATGGGCAACTGGAAATTTCTTCTCTTTAAATAGCTGGGAGAAATGAAAAGAGCTATCAGTTCTGGATGATTTTTAGATACTTGCTCCTTGATAGCAACGGATGTTACAAAATATACTTCGAATATACTTTGGCTTCATTGTTTTGTCACCTCTAAATTCTAGAGGTGAATTATCCCATCTACCCCACCCCCCAAATAACTAAACTACTTAGAATATAGACAAATAAAATACTAGTCACTTGCATTCATGACTACTTACTAATATCACCAATTAAATGGTTATTTACACTGATAGAAATCAACATTGTAATAATTCCCACAATAGTTCCCACAATAATTGGGGATATATATTTTTCCTACATGATGTCTTCCTATTTTACTTGGGAAAAAACGGGATTCATGCTCTAATAGATTTGGTAAATAAGGTTACAAAAGATTAAATAAATGTTTTTCCTGCAGAATACCTCAAAGCCTTTAATAGGCTAATGTTCATTCTAATAAGTTTATCCAAGATTTTATCCAAGAGTGTCTTAGTCAGCTCTAGCGGCTATAACAGAATACCATAGACTGTGCTGGGTGGATTAAGCAACAGACGTTTATTTCCCACAGTTCTGATGGCTTGGAAGTCCAAGATCAAGGTGACAGCAGATTCCTGGCTTATATGTAGACAGCCAGCTGCCTTCTCACTCTATGCTCACATGCCTTTCCTCTGTGTATGTCTCTCCTTTCTGCCTATAAGAGCATGAATTCCATCATGAGGACCCCATCCTCAAGAACACCATCTAAACCTAATTACTTCTCAAAGGCCCCACCTCCAAATACAATTGCACTGGGGGTTAGAGCTTCAACATATGAATTTGGGAGGAACACAACATTCAGCCTATAACAAAGAGAATGATAGAATAAGTTTTTATCCAAATTTATTTGACCATGGAATTCCATTTTTCTAAATACAACTATAAGTTATTTAGAAAAAATAAGATATGTATTAAATGATTGTATTTCTGAATTTAAAAGAAATATTTGATAATAGAAATTTAGGTTACTTCAGTTACAAAAATAAGGCAGAAAACTACCATATGGTAGGTACAGCTATGTTCTATATATTTTACATTTAATTTCCAATATTGTAGAATATGTTTTAGAATATTATTCATGAGGGAACTGAGGCTTAGCTAGGTTATCTTCTCATTGTAATAAACAACTATAGAAACACCTTTGCTATTGGGGTTTTTATATAATTTATCTTCCAACCTGAGATACATTTGTGAGCAAAACAGGATATCAAAGCTATAAAATTATGTACGTTTTAAAGTGTATAATTATAGACTGATAATTGGTTCTAATGTTTGCTAGACTTATAAAGTGGTTGTATTTACAGCTATTTAGGAAATATTGTTTTCAAACACCAGACTAGATAGGATGCTGGTACAAAAGACATCTCATGGGCAAGAGGAAATACCTGGTCACCTTCATTCAAGACTAGTTCATTCTTCCTCTCCAGCTTTGCCTTCTACTGCTCTTCACATCAGTTAAACTGGATTCCTTGTGTTCCCTATGAGACCTCTGGCCTCCTCACTTTCATTAATGCCATTCTCTCTGCCTGAATTTTTTCTTGTAATCAAACAAAATCCTTCCAGTTCCTTAACACACAATGCTACCTTTTTGACATCTCTCCATTCCCCATAGTCCCTACAAACAATGATGTCTTCTTCTGAAATTCCCTTATACTTAGTTTAAGCAACTAGGATGACTTATCATATTGGCCTTTGTTGCAGCTATTTATGCAATTATCTTAACTTCTAAATTAAATCAATGACAGCTGGAGAAAACGAACTTTTTTATGCATTTGGTATATCAAGACATTCTTGTTACCCATATGCTATCTTGTATTCTAGGTGCTAAATATTTGATTTTTGAATGTTTTGTGGATGAATAAATGATTGAATTCAGAACTTCAAATGAGTATTAGAACTGAAGTATGCCTCATTATTGATTTCTACTATTTCTAATCCTTGAGCATTAGCATGGAGCTGAAGGAAAGAATGGGCCAAATTTAGGAAAAGTTTTTTTAAAAAGATAAACTGAGTAATGGACATATGAGATAGGTCGTTGCCATTTTTGGCAAGCATGCATGACTAAATTAAAAATACAAGCCACTATCAGCATATTGATATAATTTGAAGTGTTTCTCATAAAAGATCTATTTGTTCTCAGTTTTTGTTTCATTTGCTATTGAATTGTTGCTATTAAATGAACTAAATCCAGAATTTAAAACTCAGTAGCATCAAAAGATCTATAATCATGAGATATAGCTGTTGGTTTTACATTTACACATTCTTTTAACACATATTTTTCAGTACTCTTTATGCCCACATGGAGCTTTCAGACTAGTGGTGAAGATAGACAATAATCAAATTACCACAGAAATAAATGTAAGAGAGCTGTTGTGTTTAGTATAAGAATTTGTGTGGAAAAGTGAGAGCATTTTATAACATTTTTGACCTGTAAGAGAGAACAAGTAAAGTTGTCCTGAAGAATTTATGAGTATTTAGGATCTGAAGAAATAGCAAGAATTAACTAGCAGGGATTAGAAGAAAGAATATTCTTTATTCTTTATGGGGGATTAGCATGTGCTTTATGAAGATTAGAAGCATTTGGAGTTTAAGAAACTGACAAAAGTGAAATGAGGTGAAAGAGGTGGTTAGGGGCCTAAGAAAGGTCTTTAGGACTATATTAATTCTTTGGGCTTCTAGAAACAGAGGAAGTCAACCATTCATGTGTATAAATGGGGTAAGTATAGATTAGTGATTCCAAAAGATCACACCCTTTGAAGGGTGAGGTTATGCATCATATCTCAGTCTAATGTGGTACCTTGAACATAATAAGAACTATTTTTGCATACCTAAGATGAAGAAATAAAGTTTCAAAGTCTTTTTTGCAGAAAATATACAAATCAAGAATTTTTTTTTTTACTTTTATCTCTATGGCATATCAGGAATAGGAAAAAAAAATTTGCCACTTACAAACTTTCTTAAATCCTGAAATTTTGTATATTAGGAAATACATAATCAGCATCTTGGGGTCCTGAATTCTGTTGAATGAAAAATGTTTTCCTGATGAACTCTCCAAACTCTCAATAAGTTATTCCCATTCATTTATTTCCATTCACTTTATTGACTTGTGAAGACCTCAGTAGAGTGATATCAAACATCCATCCACTTCAGTTTTCTGACAGAAGCTTTCAGATTGAGTATTGGAGGATCATCTTAACTTGTTTGTCTCTACCATAGGCCAGGTCCTGTACTAGGTACCAGGGATACAGGAGGAAATGTGACAATGTCTCTGCTTTCATAGAGCTTCCTTTGAAAATGGAGGAGGTAGACATTGAAGGAGCTAATAAAGCATCAGAAGATACTTTCTGAGAGTGAAAAATGCTAAGAAGAATTTTAAAATATGATAAAAATGGGGGACTACTGCTTTGGGGAATGGTTTCCTTAATTATAATGGTCAGGGTCAGAAAACAAGTGAAGTTTGGAAACAGCTTTTTCAAATTCTCTGTTGAAAGATCATAGGCAGAGACATGCATTTCAACAGTGCAATATGGACTTTTTTTATTCTTTTCATTTAGTTTGGGTTTTCATGCTATCCAGGCAGAATATGTAGCAAGTATTAAATCCTCCAACATATAATCAAATAACATTAAAACTCCTTACTAGAAATTTGTTATGTTTTCCAGATGAGGAAATGTTAAATTTTAAAATGTTAAATTCAAGTTAGGTTATCAAGTTGGCTCATCAGCCCCTGACAGTACAGCTTTCAGGGTCACTTGGTCCTCTCATTATCCTGCAATATGTTTAAGGAGTTTTACTACTGCTGTATGAACCTCACAGCCAGGATGGTAAACCAGACCTGAGCCACTAAGATTCATTCTGAAACCCTTCTCAGAAAGAGAGAAAGAAAGAGGAAAGGAGAGGGAGAGAATGGAGAAAGTAAAAAAAAAGTGCAAGAAGAAGAGATAGGAAATGAAGAAAAATAAATGAGAGAACAAAATATAAATGAGAGAGACGGGGCAAATGAGAGCCAGCAGGTAGTGCAGAGCCTAGAAGGTAGGGAGACACCTGCTGTGCTGGGCTACTGCCCACGGCGGGCAGGTGCTTCCTTTTCACATGGTCACCCAAAGGTTTCAGGACCTTATTCTCTCTACTTCTATCTCTATACTCCATGCAAAGTGGAAAAAAACTTTCATTTTTGTTTAGAACTCAGGCTGGGGACTTTTAACACTGAAGCGTCACTTGAGGGCAGGTTGAAGTCACAATGTTCTTCATAGGATGTGCATTCAATTCACATTTTTGAATTACTAAACTGAAGACGGGGCATAAATAGCAACGATATTCACCTCCACATCTACTGCATTCTTAGAGACAGAACATCAGTTGAAGGACAAGAGGTGGGAATGGTTAAGATTTTACCTAAAATCTCATTCTGATTCCTCTTCTCTCCCCCCTCCAAAATAACCCCAGTAAAACATGCTTTATAATGTGGTTACACAAACAACAGATTATCTCCACTCTCTTTGGGAACGTTATTTCTTCTCTCTTTATGGAATCAATTCTTAGCTATTTGACCTTAAGCAAGGTAGTTAATCTGACTGGATCTCAATTTCCTCTGCCTGTGAATGAGGATTATGAGAGAACCTACCTCATAGGATTGTTAGGAATATTAAATGAGATTATTTGTGTAAAAAAGATTATACCACAGAAGTATTCAATGGATATCAGTCCCTAGGCAATTCTGGATTAAACAGGCAGTGGGAGTGTAGGAAGACCTCACGAGGGTGATATCAAACAGTTAATGTAAGCCGGAGTTCTCAAGTAGAAAATTAAAATGTGTATTTTTTTGTACACCAAGTTTGGGAAATGTTTCATATCACATATGGAAACCTAAAAGAGAATCAGGAAAATGAAAATATTTAAAGGATAGAGGAAGCAACATTCTCAATGGAGACTGAGATGGTGCTAAAAGAAAGATAATAGAAAGCTCAAGAAATTCAAGAGAAAGGAACATTTTAAGCAAGGTGGATTAATAATATCCAGTGCTATTGTATAAGAACTAGAAGATGCCCCCTTTGATTTGTCAACAAGGAGATCATTGAAAGAAGCTATTGCAGTAGAGTGGGGTGGTGGTAGTTGTGAATTGCTTTGGTTTTAAAAATGAATGGTAGAGAATGTGAATTGAAGATTGTGTGAATACAGCAAACATTTCAGAAGTTTGACTATAAAGGGAATGAGAAAGATAGGGAATATTTAGAGAGAAATTTGAAGCACCTGTGACAATTTCAATGCAATGTGTTTTCTAAACCTGTGGTAGGCAGTGTAATAGCCCTCCAAAGAAGTCCACACCCTAATCCCCAGTATCTGTAAATATGGTGCTTTACATGACAGAAGCAATTTAGCAAACATGATTAAGATTATAAACCTTGAAATTGGAGATTATCCTGGATTATCTAGTTGGGCTCAATCTAATTACATGAGTCCTTAAAAGCAGACAACAACAACAAAATAAAAATAAAAAAATAAATAAAGCAGACAACATTTCCTGGCTGTGGTTAGTGAGAGAAGGTTCATAGAGATGCAAAGTTTCTCGCTTTGAAGATGGAGAAAGAGGGCCACAAGCCAAGTAATCCATCGCCTCTATGAGCTAGAAAAGGCAAGGTACTGGGTTCTTACCCAGAGCCTCCAGAAAGGAACACAGCCCTGCTGACATCTTAATTTTAGGTTAATGAGACTCATATTGGACTACAGCGAGATAAGATAGTAAATTTATGCTGTTTTAAGCAAATAAGTTTGTGGTGATTTTTTATGGCAGCCACACAAAACTAGTACAACCCATCTTTTCCTCCTGGCTCACAACCTCCTCTGTGGTTAGGTGGTTCCATGTGACTAAAATCCAGCTAATGGGATGTACATGAAAACGATGTCAGTATCTCAGGCCTGGCCCCTAAACACTCATGAGATCATCCCAGTCTTTCTCTTTCCTGTTATCCAGTCTCAGAGGATACAGCAGATTTCTTCCTGACCCTACACAATGGAAAAACCATAGGATGGAGAAATCCCTACGTGGAGCTTCATTGGACTGAACTTTGTCATGATTAGAAATAAACTTTTATAGTGTTAAGCACCCATATCGTGAGATATTTGGGGTCGTTTTTATACTAGATATCATTACTTCCTCTGAATAACACAATTGTTATTTGTTTGTTTGTTTTTTTAATGGTTATTGAGATCGAATGTATTTGAATCCTCAGGCAAAGAAGCAAGTTAACATGGTAACATTCAAGGTAGGGTTGCAGAGGTGGAGAGAGAGAAAGAAGGCAATAAAGCAGTAGAGCTAGAATTTAGAGCACAAGTAATGGGACTAGACTTGGTGGGGGAGGGGAAGAAGCAAAGAAAAGAATGAGGGTAAGTTTTAAAGTTATGGTGATAGAAAATTTAGAAATAGCCCATCCCATCTGATAACTTCTATCTTCTCTATAAACATGGTAGTAAAGTCATTTGTTGGAGAGATGGGGAGTAGTTTGGTCAGAGATCTGATGAGAGTGAGGAAGAATGAAAATAGTCACTGAGGAAAGGGGAAAGAGTGTTGACTAGAGTTCCACACAGCACTGAATATCCAAATAAGATGGAACATCATGATTTTAAAAAGACAGCAACATACCCACTTGTGAGTTTGTCTCATGCAGTGATAACCAACACATACCTAAGTACTGGATGTTTAATCAATTGCATTGAAATGGTGTTGGAGTTTTTCTATATAGGTTTACTAGCTTATAACATGATAAAATATAGTATTTGCCATAAGAATTATTGATCTGATGAGCCATATGTCATTTATCCATCAGGATCAGTTTTCAGCCTTCTCTTCAATGCTCTCAGCCACAGGACTATGGACTGCATCATCCAGGCTCTGTAGCCTTGACTTAAGTTTGACTGCCAGGATATTGGAGGAGAGAAAGAAAGGATAGAGGACTTTTCCCTCTTGGCTTGCCTTGATTTTATCAGTGACTGCATTCCCCTTACATCTTTTGTCAGACATCCTTGGCCCATAGTGCCAAACTGTCTCTGGACTCTAGCAAAAATGTTTCATCCCCATTTCTCCTTTAAGTCTAGGACTCAGAGTGGCTTCTCATTATTGTTATTCTCTGAATATTTACTTCCTTTATTGGTTTCTTCAATGCTATTCATGCCATTGTAAATGGCCCCATTATTATACTCTCTTCAGTTAAACCCTTGTGTGTACCATTAACTTCTTTTAGAACCTTGACTAACACTGATTTAGAGGCCATTGTAAGGCCCTTGGTTCTACCCTGAGTGAGATGAGAAATTTTTGGAATATTCTGAGCTCTGCAACTATTTAGATGTGTGACTTTTAACAAGTCACATAACCTCTCTCCACTTCAGTGTAATCTGTAAAATAATTGATATACTGAATAATTTCAAAGGTCCTTCATGTCTTTTTAAAGTATTTAATATATTAGTCATCTTTACACTGACTACTCTGATTCTTTATTAACTGGGTGAGTTAATGATGTGGGTCCAGGGGAGCTCCCTTTCCTCAAATCACAAAAAAGAAAAAATCCTTCATCCCAAGCAACTCATAAAAATTCTTTCCAGGGAGATTATTTTCTATCCCTTTTTAAATGCACTTCCATATATATCTCACTATAGGTAAACTTCATTTTTTCAGTGGTTTCAGTATTTACATTCGAGAAATTCTGGATACTTGCTATAAGTTTTGAAAGAAATTATTGAAGTTGTGAAGATAGAGATACCAAAATTACTCCCTAAGTGCAAATCTAATATAGGATAAACAATAAATAAACACAAATTTTAAAAGAATCATAGTTGCTTATCCACTTTTAATATATATTACAAGTAATTAATACCAGATGAAAAGACGAAAAGAAATTCTGAATATACTCTTGCAAACCTATCTTGTGTATTAAACATGTGTAAAGTATTTATTGTCCATCAGGTAGTCATTTTCGGCAATTGGAAATATATGTTTAATTTTAAATGTCCGTTTTCCACAATTTTGATCCATCAAAGATCACTAATTGGGTTCTCTCATTTACTGCTCAATACTTTTGCTCTTGATTTGGCTTGTGAAATTCTGAGGTCACAGAGATACTTTTCAAAGAAAATGCACCATTCCTCTGAATATTCACTTAGCATTCTCATAACTTACTATGTTACAACTTATTTTTTATATTTTAGTCCTTAGTATTTCTATGATTAACCTAGAAAGTGCAGGTTTTAAAAAAAATCTTACTGGGTTCACTGTCATTCCTTACCTTCTCAACATTTTAGTGAATGTTTATTACAACTTCAATAGTAACATTTAAGGGGGAAAAAATCACAGCAGATCACATTCTGCCTAGAAAATGTTAATGAACAAGGAATGGAATAATAGCAGCTACTGTTTTTCTATAACGCTAGGTGTGTTTTATGCGCTGATTTTAAAGGTTTTTAATGTGAATCATGTCATTTTTACCATTGATATGTAGAGCTTCCTATTGCCTTACTGTTGAATCTTGGACTGTTTCTCTGCCGTAGAATTTAAGTGCCCACACCATAAGATTTGTGGAGATTGTACTGATACTGTACCTCATGTATATAAATGTAGATCTTTCCATATGCACAGAGGCAAAGAACAATGACGGACTGCATCTATGCTAAAATGTTCTTTTTGTAATTACCTAAACTAATCTAAGTAGTTACTGATTTACTTGTCTTATGTGCCACAAGATTGTATTTTGAAAGTAAGGATTACTTTATATTCATTGCTCTATACTTAAAAAAAATCCCTCCAACTAAGATTACTAAAATCAATAATTACGAATATATCTCTTCTTTCAAAGAATGAGAAAATTAGTTCCAAGAAATCCAGTAAGCTTTCAAAGTCTTGTAACTAGTTAGTAGCAAAGCAGGGCATAGAATCCAGGTCTCTTGAGTTTCAGACCCATTAATCTACTGCCTCGCCACCATTTTCTTGGGACTTCGCTATGAACTTCCTACATCCTACCTCTTATCTTGAACTCACGTCAATAATTGAGTATCTTCTTTCTTTCTTCCTCTCTTTCTTCAGTGGCAGTCTTGGAAATCTCAAGAAAGTCTTCCTGATTTTGTCATCAACAGAATGCATTCATGTTATGCCTTTTTATGTTCTTATTCAATCCTTGTCTGAGGATGAAATATTGGACTTGTAATGCTGCACATATGTTATGTAAATTATAGTAGCATATTGTATTGCTTTGACCTTTACAACACTCTATAATTTGATTGGCTGACTAGTCCAGTTCATACTGTTTACAGTCTTGCCCTTACTTGGACGGACATGATGAGATATTCCAATCTAGCCAATCAAAGTATAGAATATCGAAAAGGTCAGAGTAGTATAATGTTTTCTTAAACTAAAGTCTTCCCTTTACCTTTCAAATAATGAATTCTCATAAAAAAGAGAGAAATCCTATGAAATAAATTTATCTGAGAATAATACATGTAATGAGTATTTTTATTTAAGTTGATGTCAACTTTCTTGTTTTCAAACTTGGTTCTCTTAAGAGAACTGCTTAGGTTTTTTATTAAAGCTGTGTTGTCACAGACTGTGTTTCACTATTCTTTGAATTTCCAGCACCTACAAATATTATATTATAGTAAAATGCTTCATATATACATATGTATATATGTATATATAATTTGTTGAATATATAAGATTTGCAAACTATACCGATTCGGCTCATTCTTCTTAGTTATATGGTACCACACTTCCCTTGGTCTTTTTTACAGGCTTATTTTGTTCTTTCCGGGTTTCTCAAAGCTCAGTATCCAGCCCTCTTCTCACTATATTCTTTCTTCCTGGGAAATATTCAGTACAGCATATTTCAGTCATTATCCATAAGCCAGGATCTATTATATGTGTATCTCTAGAGCACTCTTCTGAGTTATAGACCCTTGTATCTAATTGCCTACTTGAATTTCCCAATTGACTTTCAGGGGGAACTCAGTTTCATCATATCAAACACCAAACCATGACACTCCTCATCAAACTTGTTTTTCTCCTAGAGCCCTTGTCACAGTGAATGGCACTACCGTCATTCTGCCACAGAACATTGGAAGTGGCAGGAAATTTAGAGACAATGGATCCACCCCTTTTGTTTTAGAGAGGGTAAATGGTGGTTCAGCAAAGTGCCTTACAGTTAATTAGCACAGAGATTGCCTTTGAATTCGGACTTCCTGTGACACCATCTGCTCAACTTCCCATGAACACTACACTACTTTGCCTCTACTTGTTACTGCCTTGCTGTTCAATAGAATCTCATATTTCCATGCACTTTATTTAATAACAACCCAATATCAAAACATATTATTAGGTAAACCTCATGATAGATTTCAAGAGATGGAAATTAATATTAAAAAATCTTCTGCACCTTTCAAGTCTATCTAGTAAGATACTGGACAGTATAGGGGTTGCACTGACAGGTTATATGATCAAAGTTACCAAAGTGATGGGCTGCAGAAAATAAATAAAAATAGTAAAGTCTCTATACCCCTAGAAATTTTAAATAGTAAATTTATATTCTTGCTGGAAAACCATGGTAACTTTCTTCATTTTTACCATCTATTCTAAGTACGCTGATAGTCCACATTGTCAAGGATGTGCTCTTAGAAGCACTGTTGTTGAAGAAGAAAAAAAATGCTTTCTGACTTATCCAGTTTTAAATGCATGCTTGCTTGATGATGTATCAAGCAAACCATTATCACAATTAAATTTAAACAGATTTTGACCATTTGAAAGTATTTGATTTTTCTTTTAGCAAAAGCAACAACAATAAACAATATGGGGGCTTCCCTGGTGGCGCAGTGGTTGAGAGTCCGCCTGCTGATGCAGGGGACACGGGTTCATGCCCTGGTCCGGGAAGATCCCACATTCCGCGGAGCGGCTAGCCCCGTGAGCCATGGCCACTGAGCCTGCGCGTCCGGAGCCTGTGCTCCGCAACGGGAGAGGCCACAACAGTGAGAGGCCCACGTACCGCAAAAAAATAAAATAAAAATAAACAATATGTTTATAAAGTCCAAAATGAGGCAATCAACTACATAAATAGAGATGATATGTGGTTTTATTGGAAGATGGATTGAAACCTAGGAAATTTCTTCATTAATAATTTATCTAAATTCTACATTGGACTAAATATTATGTATTCAAAAATTTAACAAGGAGAGGGTTTTTCCCCCCAACTCACATTTACAAATAACAGATCCTTGCTTTATAATCCCCAGAAACCTGCCCAAAGACCAGAGGTGTATAAGATTAAAATATGGCCTGTAGCTTCTAAATAATGTATGTTGGGTCTTTTCAGGTATTGATTGGTCAAAACACTCGTGCAAAATGGAGAGGGGATTTTGATAACGGAGAAACATTTCTATCAAGATATCCTAAGCAATAGTTCCCTCAGATTTTAAAACCACTCCCCCAACACGTGATTATTCTCTAAATCCCTGGCTGAGCAAGTAACCATTTTAATTAGACTCTGAGGCAAGCAACATTGTGTCCATGGTAACAGGTATAAAAAGAACTTTAAAAAAAAGGAAAAAAAAAAGAAAAATGTGATAACTGAAAATGTGTTTAAATCATGATAAAAGGATTTAAACAGATGTTATTTTTTTCAAAGTGTTATTTTAAAAGAGAATTTTAAAGGGCTCTTGATATGAGAAAAAAATCATTTTTGGATGTGTCTGTAGGGAAGGTTTCTCACTCCTAAATGCTGTAGTTCATGATTGCCATGGGTGAATTGGGTGCCTGGTAAATGAAAGGGTGCCAGAGGGGAGAAATCTGAAAGGAAAACCAAGGAACCTTCAGTTAGCTGTTTAAATCCAAGTGAGTTAAAATGTCTTCAGTGCTATTTAATAGATTGTGTGTGTAACAGTCTTTTTAATTAAAGTTTGTGTTCAGAATAGAGAAGGTGCTGGACTTGAGTTTTGGAGACAGGACTGAGTGTGGATAAATCTGGATGTATTGCTTAGAGAGTAGAAGGAAAGGTAAGAACACAGAGCAGTGCTTCCTTGAAAGGTAAATGCACTTTCTACAGCTTTAGACAGTAACTGCCACACCAACCATACCAAATGATTTTCTTCAACCATGCATTTGAGCTTCTCTGTATTAAATGCTTTCATACTTTAAAAACTACACACACACATGCACACATTTATTTTTATATTAAAAGGGATATGGGCAAAGGATTGTCCCTTCCCTAGCAACCCACGTTTTCAGAATCAGTAAAAGCCATTAAGTACAAGAAGTAAGAAGGCTTGTTCTTCTTGTGTTCACTTTTTTTCCTTTTCTGCCAACAATTGCCTTCTCTAGGAACAGTGATTCTGACACTTTGTTTAAAATGAGTAACAGCTCCCTAAAGTTAAATGTCCCTTAGAAGACCTAGGCACATTCCATGGAACTAAGTGAAAGGTAAAGTTATAAGAGAAAACCCAGAGAGAGAAGGAGGAAAGGAAACTTTGGACCTGGCAGAAGGATGGCTTATTTTGGCTGGACTCCTCCTGTAGTTTAAATACCTACTGACTGAACACAAATTGGACGTTAAGGAAGGCTGGAGTGCCCATGTAAAGGAAAACAAACAAGCAGTGACCCTAAGTTGGTCTTAGAGGAAGTCAAATCTCTTGTTGCTTTGCCTCAGATGTTGAAAGAACCTAAATATTGCTTTGTGTGCAACATGATTTTTAGTTCTTTAGTTTTTGATAAATAAACTGGTTATTTGAGAAAATGCCAGCCAGTGGAGGCGAACGCTGAGGAGCAGTAAAGAATGTGGGAAGATAAAAGCGAATTTAAGAATATAGTTTAAAATCTTCATTTTAAGTTTGTACTCAGATCTGATGTTTAAACTTATAAGCTTTCTAAGACTTAGTAAGTCTATATATTATATGGGATACAGATTAAAACAGTATAGCAGTAATTATAATATCTTTTATATTAAGCAAGGAATTTTGTTTCATCCATCATTCACAACTAGATATAGTAGTTATACATAAAGACATTCCTAAGTCTGTACACACACATACAAACTCACATACACATAGATACACATATTCATCCAAACATACACACACATACATATTCACACCTACACACAAACAGGAAAAAAAGTGGCTGCACCATAGCTGTACATGCAGTCTGTATTATGGAGGAGTCTTGTTCTGCCACTCCATCACAATGTAGGTATAAATGATACATACATATAATTAATTTCAAAACCCTGACATTTCATTTTGACCATTTCAATTTGCCTAAAAGCAAAATCATATGTGTTGTTAAGATTTTAGTAATAAGAGAAGGATCTTTTCTAAAGGAGTTTTTTTTGGATATTATTTCCAGAGTATTAATAGGTGTACCATGAGAATAAGGGCTCCATAACTACATATGTTTATGGAAATAATGTCTTAAATAAAGTTAGGGGGTTTTTTTTCATGAAAAACTTCTCAAGATTTTTAATCTGTTGATTATGATCTCTAAATGAGAATGCATTCTTCAGTATTTACCAAACAGATTTGTTCATAGAGCCTTATTTTTCATAGCAGTTTTGAAGAATAATGTAACACGAGATGGGGAACACTGACAAGGGGAAGATGCTTTGGTTCAAAAGGTTGATACTCAAACACTGCATCCTTTTAAAATGAATGCTAGTTATAGTTTTTGTGCACTGACTAGGCCAAGCACTGTACAACAGCTTGTTTTATTCTTGGGAAAACCCTGTGAAATGCATATGAATATCTGCATTTAATGGTGAAACAAAGTAAGATCCAGAGAGGCTAAATATTTTTCCCAAGTTCATGCAGCTAACAGGAGATGAAGCTAACATTTGAAACAGCTTTGTTTTTCTTGTAAGCTGTGTTCTACCAGGGAAAGATGAATCAGCGTCCAGGCATGCAGTGTAAAAGCATGGATACATTGTTTAAAAAGCAGAGTAAGTACCCTCCTTCATGTCATAATTTCAGGGGTGCCAGGTAGTTAGTTCCCCCTCCTCAAAATACTGTCTCAAGACATCTACATAATGCAGAAATTCTGAATAAAAATGCTTTGTTCACAAGATTTATTTTCCCCTTTGAAAAATATAAATATTCTTGCATATACTTTAAAGGTGTCTCAATACTAGAGATATTCCCAGAGCTGACTGAGCAGCAGCATTACTTAGAGAAAACTTAAAAACAAAATCAAGCAAACAAAACCAGACACATTACACTAGACCTTTTAAAACAGTATCTAAAGCTGGAGTTCAGGAATCTTTATTAATTTTTTTAAGTTCCCCAGGTAATTAATCATTACTTAAATATTTATCAATATTTTCCCTTCTCAGTATATATAGATTAATTAGAGAGATATTATGATAGCATAGAAAAAACAATAAATTTGGTGTCACAGGATTTGAGCTGAAATCTCAGCCTCACTGTTTAAATCTGTAAGACCTTGGATGAAGTCAGTTATCTCCAGTGGTTTCCATGTCATCATTTGATATTGGGGATACTAACATTCCTCAAAATATTATTATTATTAATAAAAGATATACTGGATGCAAAGAGCTATTTGCATACTATATACTTGTTTCATCTTCTTTCTTGAGAGTACAAGAAAGTTCATTCATGGTGGTGCTTGGAGATGGTTAGGTACTCATTGTTTCCCTTTGGGGAAAGACAGGCAGATACAAGGGGGAAAGAGGCAAAGTTAGGAAGAAGGGCCTCCTGGACTTTCTCCTTTGCCCTTTTCATATTTGTAATTCTTCCCTGGGTCTTTCTTCATCAGAATAGGACTAGAGGAACACTTTAGCTCTTGGAGTTTTCTTATCTGTTCATAACACATTGTGGATCAGACTCAGTTTGTTTCAGCATTTTCTATTGGCAGCTAGTGCCCCTTAAAATAAGGTCCAGTCTGCACAGCAGACCAGACCAGGCTCAAAGGTACATCCACAGTCTTGATTATACATGATATTTGGGTATTCTACCTCCAAATCATGAATCTGATAAAGAAAGGGATTCATATGAACTATTTCAAGAGTTTAGGGAGTGGTTATACCAAAGCATTTCTTAAAGCAATTTTCTTTAATTCTAAAAACTTCTCAAAAGTGAATAATTCAAAATATTTGAATTATGCAAGTAGAGATTTTATATTTTTAATTGAGTGGCTAATTTATTCCTTGAGTGGGTATAATGTAGTATAGAAACTTAGATTCTTGTGGGTTTCGTTTGTTTGTTATGTTTGATTTCCTGGCCCCTTTTACTTGACTCAACCTATAAAATCCAAATTATTTACATAACATTAAGTGGTTAGCTTATGAAGATTCACATTCATTGGCCTATTTTTGAAGATACTTGTCTACTTGCATATTAAACATTTTCTAGTTTCCAAACGCAATATCTCTATTTTTCAGGTAATAGTGTAAGAAATCATCAAAGTGCTATTAAAGGAAAATAATGTGTTATTACATAAAATTGAAGGATCTAAATCAAAGTAATATTTTGAAACAAAAATTAATTTCTTTATGCTTTTCCAATGGGAGAAATAGTTTTAAATTATATCTAGACAAATGTATTGATATCACAACTTTGTTATTATAAGGACAGCCAAAGACAATGATTTTCATAACTTTTTAAATTTCTCTCTTTTATGGACTTCTACTATAGATTATACGATATATGTGTATTAAAAGAAAATTAAAGAATCACATTTTACTGAACAATGTGGACAATTACCTTTGAAAAAAACATGGGCAACAATATTTTTAGAAGGTACTATAACAACTCAAAAAGAAAATTATCATCTGGATTCCATTTTGCTCATTATCCAGTCCCTCCATCTTAACAGAAAACATCACCCAGAAGTAAGTTGATCTATATGAAATTGCCAATATTCAACCATTTTTATCTGTAAAAAATGGCAATTTCTTACGGTTTCATTAGATATTAAGTCAGTTATGTAATAGCAGATGGTCCAGTTTTTATTATCAAGTCTAACAAAAAGTACATCTTCTCGAAAAAAAAACCCCCAAAACCCAAGGCAATGCACATTCAAATAGATAAGTAAATAATTTCTGCAGTTCAAATGATTTTCTCAATTCAGTGAAACTATAGACTATGTTTTGTCTTATAGGAGGTTAATGAGAATTAGCTTTACTACAGTAACCTCCTCCAATTTCCAATTTCCTGCAATAGCTTCTTCTGATTACCTCATTAAAATAGTGTGGGTACCATTTGTGTTGGTATGGGGTCTTCTGAACACAGATTACTGTGCATAGTTCTAATACTTACAATGTAACTCTTATAGAACCCCAATGTTTTTCTTTTCATTGAGAAACAGGTAAGAAAAAGAGGACTTGAATAAACTTCACACAAGCTGCTACCAAAATATAGGCATGTTTTAGCGATCAGTTACATCAGTATGATCCTTTGATCCTATCAGTTGTTGCCAAAGTTCTTAGATATGGGATATTGAGATAATTCCGGGAGAATATTTTCAAGACCTGGAATTCCACAACTAAAACCAATATTTAGCATTTGTGAAAACTAGCACAGTCTCCTAATGGAAGTGAATTACAGTGTAAAAAAAAGACCACACAGTAAGTTCAACATGTTGTTAAAATGTCTTACAATTATGTATAATTGGTTGCTGAAGCAGCCCATTCTATGGGTTAATAATTCAAAAATGGGGTGGGGGAAGGGGTAGTCACTGAGATTTTAGAGGCAAGCCCAGACCTCTTCATTCCCCCTTTGAAAGCTTCTCCTAACTAGTCAAACTGCTTCCCTGTGTGAATCATCCTGAAGCAGAATATCTATATCATATAATACTTCTGAGTAAAGATAGATTTTATTCCCAGATTAAACCCTGCAGCATATCAAAATAAATATCTGAATAGGAATTTATTTTTTAAAAAATCATAAGCCTGTGAACAGTGTCACTTCCCACTTTCTTCTTGCTTTTGTTGTCTCCTTCATCCTTTATAAAATTGATGCTCCCTGTGATGGGCACTACTTGGCATTAGTTCCTACTGGCATTTTATCGTGGTGGATAATGGCGGTGAAGGTGATCTTAGTGAATTAAGCTTTGTAGTTTTCAGTTTATCAATCAATAAGAAACATTATTTAAGTAAGTAACTTTTACTGGCAGAAAGCCTAAATTTAAAATAGTTACCTGGCCACATAGCCTTAAAAAATAGTAGTGTTCTCATCCCCAAAACTGCAGAAAGGAATACAATTACAGCAGAAACAACAACAAAACAATCCTTGTTCTCAGTGGATAGGACCAAGCACCTGTGTTGAGACCTATGGGCACATGTTGCTGTGCCCAGAAACTCTTCATGTATATGGCCTGCCTGGGATGGAGGGGACACTTTGGAGGGAGTCTACGAAATTACTTAAGAGATGCTGCCTCTTGTTTTGCTCTGTGTTCATCTTTGTGCTTCATACTCTAACCAGGGATGCTGAATCAGATGAAACTAAAAGATGAAACGCTAGACAATATTGTTTTTCAAGTGATGTTTTCAATTACTAAACATACTTCCTCCTGTTTTAGGAAGATTTCTGATCATCTAGTTACCTGATAATCAATTGTGCCAGAGATATTTAAGAGGTGCTTACCAGAAAGTGTGTCTCTATGCCTTTGTTAAGCCTAAATGACATTTGCTTTTTTAATTGCAAGATTTAGCAAGCTATATTCCTGTTCTGTTTTGTTATAAGAAAGAAATTTCCATTGCCACCTTTCATTTCTGGATATTTTGATTCTAAATAAAGTATGAGTCCAGACCTTTGCAAAAATCAAGGGAAAAAAACTCATGTTGCTTAAGGTCTTAAAAAAATGCAGTCCCTTCTTAGTTATAATACACTGTGGTGATGGTTTAAAGCTGCAAACTTTTAATTTAATGTAACTCAGTGTTGCTTTTCTAAATGTTGGAAATTTTTACCCTTATTATTTTTTGGTTTATCAGCACACCAATCACAGAGAAGTTGAAATTTCAAGTCAAAGTTGCTCTTTCACGGTGATTCTAGTTAAAGTCTTGTTATATTTCTTGCTTGTGTCGAAAATCTTGTATCTGAACTTAAATGGAAGTCACATATGTGGCCTTGTGAGATCCAGAGTACACTTTACATGTTCCATGGGCCTCAGCCAAATGAATAATTGTCCATCAGCTTATGGTTCATTAGGGACCACAAATCAGTTGAGTGGGAGGTGTTTCATAGGAAACTATTCAAACCTAAGTTTTGCTAGATTCCTGATGAATAGAACAGCCTGGGATAAGGAACTTTCATCTAAGAGCTCCAAGGTAGTTAGGCTGGTGATAGCTAAGGCCTCTAAAGCTAATTGGGCAGATAAGAAAAAGGGGTAGCAATCTGGTCTGGACATAGAAAGGAGACATTCCTCGGTGTTTATTGGCGGGTAGAAAACTTCACTGGAAGGGTGATCTAAAAATGAAATTCACTAACGAATTAAACTTCAACAAGCACTGTCCACGGTGGAAAATATAGCAATAAACCTTGCAATTTTGATTTTTGTTTCTTTTTAAGGGCAGAAAGATGTATGTTAATTTTAAAATGTCTTATTTTTATTAACATTAACTTATATTGTAATTGATGTTTAGTTTTATAATCTTTCAAAATTCATCTTGACTAAAGTTACTTTTATATTATGTTCAATTAGCCTATTATTTTAAGGGGAAGAAAACTGTAGCGTATCTCTAACTAGATACAAATAGATTCCTCTTGTCTAAATTTCCACCATTTTTGCCCATGAACATATGCTGGGAATCATTTTATGACAAGTTTTCTCTTTAGTCCCATGGGAAAATGAATACACATTCCAGGTTTCAGAAATTTATGAAAGAGGTAAGGTACCTGTGTTAAGGTTATATGATATTAAAAAAAGCTTTGAAAGTGCTGAATCTTACTAAAACCAACACAAACAAAACAAAAATAACTTTATGCAGCATTCCAAGAAAGATTGGAGAGATGCAGAGATAGTCTGTAAAGTTTTTCAGTTCCTAGTGATTTTGATACATGAAAAGTGAAAGGCTATAAACTAATTCAAATGGTAAGCTGATCTTTTAGAATCTTACATACATACTATATTGTTAATTAAAACATACTTTGAGTATGTAACTGTAACTGTCTAGTCTTGCTTTCTGCATGTTAGAGAATGTCATTAACTCAGAGAAATATAATGTCCTACATTTCCTTTGGAAACATTCTAAAAGGCACATGTTACCCAGGAAGAAAAGGAGAGCTCAGAGAAATCTGTGAAAACACAGGTTACTTAATGAAAAGCAAATTGTAATTTTAGAATTTAAAAGAAAGGTGTCCCTAATAGCATGAGAAATGGGACAGAAAATTTCATGTGTGAAGGAGGAGAGGTTTGGAGCCACCAGCATCCCTTCTCAGTGGCTAACCTGGGTAGGCATCACCCAGGGGTGGCCACCAAGATGATGCAAATATTTCACAATTTTTATAAGAAAAGTCATAGACAGAAGAAACATGGAAGTCATAGTATCACATTGACTAGAAGGAAATGTAGTATTTTTTATTTCCTTTTTCTTGAGCCATTAGGGAATCTTATCTAGTTGCAAGAATTCAATTCTAAGTGAAATGTACTTTACATATTTACATAACTATGAGTTTTTATTATTACATAATTTTGGAATTGTTAAATATTTGTGTTTAGTAAATTGATTCAATTCTACATGGTGTCTGAATCTAATTTTGTATACATAAGATTGACATCTGAATTTTAGGTCTCTTGTTTATGTCATAAAAGCTTAAATGATTTTTAACCCAACTACTCTCCATCTCTTTTATTTTACATATCAATATATTCCTATGTAAAAGTATTATCGTACTTTAATACAGAATTTCTGTACTAGATGGAAGCTCAGTACATAATTGGGACTGCTCTTTCTCCTAACAAGTGCAACCATTCAACATTGAAAAAGAAGTATTTCACTGAGTTACGTAGCAGAATTTTAAGTTATTGTTGAGAGTAATTGTTCACCTTGCCATCTTTGGCATAAAAATACGTAGATCTCAGAATTTCTCCAAGAATTCACATGTCTAGGGGGAAAAAAAGCAAACTACACAGAGCAGTTCTTCCACTGTGAAAAATAGCAAAATTCCACACCTATAACAAATTGCAAATTTTCACATATTTGCTCCAGGCAAACATTTGCAATTTTCACAGCAAATAAGGCTTTTGGCTCCAATACACACTTTTTTTTTTTTCTTTTTGTCTTCTATCCCCTTGGAAAAAAAATCACTTTCCCTATTTTCAGAAAACCAGAAAAACACAAGGCAAAATTACTGATAATATCATGCTTATTCTAGGTATTTTAATTTTGATATCCACCCACTTAGACAAAAAATATTAGTTCAACATGGCTGTACCTGATTCAAGAATCCATGAGTTTGAACAAGGACCACGCAAATGAAACTTAACTGTTATTGTGACCAGGGATACCCAGTTCCATTCTGATCAGAGGGATTGCTCTTAAAATGTTGCCTAGTGCTTTCAGGAAATAGGATTTTTTTTTCCAGTGATCAAATAAAAAGAGAAGTTGGGTTTCCCCTAAAATAATTGCTTTTTTATTTTAGTACCATAAGGCAATAGTTCTCAGGCAAGGGACGATGGTATTGCCCAATCAGCTATGAAGTGCAAAGAATATTTTTCCTGCTAATACTTATACAAACGTTTGTTTACATTAAAAATAAACAAAATAAAAATCTAGAGACAGTGCAAGTCTGTCTTGATATTAATATCCTCTAATTTACTTGCCTTCTAATGTATTTCATAGAATGGGAATGAGTTGTGGCTTTATTACAATAAGTACATCGGAAACTGTGCATAACCCACCCATGGGAAAATCTTTCCTAGGACAACATCACCCACAAGCTTTTGTTCTGTGGTTTAAAAAAAAAAAAAAAAGGTGAAAGTTGAGCACTGCCTTAATACTCTGGAAAGAAAGCATGTTGTTTCACCAGTGTTGGTTTAGGTTTTCAAACTCATAAATTCAATTCTATGCTATTCAGTTTATTTACTTCAGAACCACTTTATTTTATCTAGTAATGTAGGTGTGTGTGTGTGTGTGTATATATATAACTTTCTGTTGCACAGCTGTCCACTTGGCTCCTTGTTTCTATATAGAATCTGTAAGTTATTCCGAGGGAAGTCATCTGAAAGTACAGAACAGATCGGGCCCTGCTCCTCTTCAAAACGTGACTTTTAGCCTGTTTTTTAGCCTGTTCTTTAGCCTGTTTTTTAAAGACCAAGCACAATTTGATCACTGCCTACATTACCAGGTTCCTCTTCCATAGATTTCTTCCATATATCTCCTTCGTGCTACCAATACCTGAACATTCTGACATGTTTAATCTCACTTGGATGTCTTTGCTTGTGCTAGTCTGATGTGTTCTCTCTCCATGCAGTTCCCCTGCTGGATTCCTCATCAGTTAACTCTCAGCTAATAGGCCATTTCTTTAGAAAAACTATTCACAGTCTCCCTATTTGGAACTCTTTCTTGTCTTCTCTGATAACACTTTCCTCATTAATTCAAATTATTCATTTGTCAAATCTTTATTGAGTACCTAATATTGCCAACATCTGATAGAGACAAATGCAAAGGTTATTAGACATAGTTTTTGCCTTTTAAAAGTTCACCATGAGGAATATTGTCCCAATCCGATTTTATAGGCAATGGGAAGGAAGGCTATCTCTTTATACTTACTGGTACTTTAAAATTGCAGGCACTTAATTTTTTTTTTTTTTTTTTTTTTTTGCGTTACACGGGCCTCTCACTGTTGTGGCCTCTCCCGTTGCGGAGCACAGGCTCCAGACATGCAGGCTTAGCGGCCATGGCTCACGGGCCCAGCCGCTCTGCAGCATGTGGGATCTTCCCGGACCGGAGCACGAACCCGTGTCCCCTGCATCGGCAGGCGGACTCTCAACCACTGCACCACCAGGGAAACCCTTAATTTTTTTTTTTTAATGAATTACTGTGCTTCACTATATGAAGAACACACATAGCCAATTTGTTTAGTATTTGATTTTTGAAAAAAGTGAGGGCAATAAGAACCAAGAATATAGGGACTATTTAAATAAATGTAGTTTTAAAAAGTGCAATGATCTGCTCCACAACTGAAAGTACAGTGAATTTAGAGGAAAATACCCTGCTGGTGTGTTTGGGGAGCTTCTTCCTTATATCAGCAGTGCTTCAGTTCCTATGGCAGTTTCCTATTGTGAGTTACTTTGTCTTTCAGAACTAAGAAGAAAGGATTTGACCCAGTGATCATAAGATTTTCTCTAATCCTATTAATTTAGTGCATATCTTAAGTGTATCATATAGAGTTTAAATATCCTTTTTTAAACTCTGTTTTCTCCACCTTTTAAATCTTAGGCTAATTGCAATAAACACAGGTGTGCCAGATCTTCCAAATGCCAACACAACAATTTAACCCAGTGGACAACACAAAAATCAAAGTTGATCTTTTTTTTTCTTTTTGCCTAGTTTTGAGATAATTATATAACTCTGTCCATTTTAATGTATTTTGCACCAGCTAATGCAGGGATCTACCTACCACTCTAGCCCCAGTAGATTATGCTTTTACTTGCAGAGGACAAAAGGTAAGCTCAGAAGCTTGACTTAGAAGCCCTCTTCCTTTCCAGCCTCATTTTAACTAGTCTCTTTTTCTCATTTGTTTTCACACAGTAAAGAACTGCTTCTATATTCATTTTGACTGCATGGTTAGCCACACTTCTTTGCCTGTGTTCTTACTGTACCAGCTACCTGGAAAAACCCTTCCTACACACCATTGAAATATAATTAGTTCACCATAACTCTAATTATTAGTTGACGATTCAACACAATTGTCACTTTTAGAAAGACTGTCAAATCATAGGATAAGTAAAATGCCACCCTACCCTACCTGTCTGACATACTATGCATGAGACTATCTTAGCATTTATTATATATTAAGTTAACTTTTTGTGTGTCCCTCTTCTACTAGACTACAGGTACTAGGAGGAAAATGCTGCTTATTGTTCATCTCCAGAGTCTACCATGTTGCTTGGCATTTAAAATGTATTCAATAACCCAATATTATTGAACTGAGATGCACTTTTTGGTGTAGGAGGAGACAGAGATGGACAAGAGGCCATCTGGACCCCAAGTCTCATTCAATTTAACATATGTACTTTGTCATATCAAATATAAGATTAGAAATTGTTAAAATTCTGACAATTCTGAAAATAACTGATAAAGCTACACCTTCATCAACACTTAGGTAACACTTTCTGACTTGCCTCTTCTATATATGATTTCATATATAGAAGAGAAAATTCAGATTTAGAGAACTTGAATGAATTCCTTAAGATTACACTGCTAGACAGCAGCCAGAGAATTGAAACCAGGCCATCAGACTCTAAAACCCTTTCTCTAATACTTAACATTAAGGTTATTAAAAATGGCAAAAGAAAAAAAGCAATGTATTTATTGAACCCTCCTAACGCATCACTGATACTCCACTGGTAAATGAGGTGTTTTGAGGGGAGAGGGGACAGTTACAGTATGTTTGGCCCCTGTTCAATAGAAGAAAGCCTTAATTTTGTAATTAATATATCAATGAAATTCTTTTGTAATAAGAAATATATGTTTAATGAAAGGTACTTAGTGATTATTCACTAATTTTATGTCCATCATTTAATCCATGGAGTATATATAGGTATATAGAATATGGAAAATTTCATGGACATCTTCAACATAATTATCAAATTGCTTCTTTTGTATATTTTCACACATTATAGTTTTAGTAAAAATATCTAATTTGAAGGTCAAAACTATATAAAATTTTCATTTTTATATGTGCTCCTTATATATTTGTATGAAGTGGGCTTTCAGTTACATTGTCCAGAAACTGTAATACAACATAGGTATTAACTTATTCAATAAGTAAATCCTAGTTCATTTCCACAAACATTTATTGAGTGTTTCTTATGTTGGACCTAGCATAGGTCAAGAATTGTGTTCTTGATACAGTGGAGTAAACAAAGATAAAGAAACCATATCCCTTTATATTTGCATTCTGATGGTTCTGCAATTGAGTAGGACTGGAGGTCATATTTGAAAGGTCTGTGAATTTTTGAAAACCAATTCAGAAATTATTTGGTAGACAGAATAAAGCAGGAAGGTGAAATTGATACTCCCATCTCATTAAAACATCTTTGATATTAGTATGAGCTGGAGGAAACTTAATGGTGCAGAGTCCCCAGAAGGTTATTATTAAATATAAATACAAGTATGTAGGAATGAAAGCTTTACCATCAGCAGCAGCAATGAAAAATGAGAAGAAATGACTGATGATAGAGATCAGGCCACAGTGACATTAATACAACTGGGTAGATGTGGTAAGGATAAACCAGGGATTTAAAGATTTCTGAGTAGAGAGATTATAACACCAAGGTCTCAGAGAAAAGGCCAGGAATAAAGATAGTTTGTTTTGTTTTGTTTTTTAAGAGAGGTTATTATTGAGTTTAAGACAGACTTTGAAGGTGCTTTATGGATAAACCAAAACATTTAAAATTTGTCTCCTGGGAATATGTTATCTCACTTATATACACGCGCCTATGCTTATACATTCCTATGTGCAAAATCCCCCTCCCTTGCTCAAGGGGTTATATGTTCTTACAATTAATATTTCTTTTAAAATAAACACCTAAATTTAGTGTTTAAATAAACACCTAAAAGTTCACACTCAAATACCCACATTTGGATATGTCTATGAATAAAAATAATCCATTATACTTGTTTACCATTTTTATTTCCCAAACACTTTTCAAAGCTAATTTTTTGAAGGACATTATGTTAATATATGTGAAAAGGGTGTTAAGTTTTACTTAAGCAAAAACCTATGTGTCATGGGGAGTTCAAACGCCAGTATACAATTTTGGTGACATTCTTACTTGCATCTCCCCAGATGGTAATTGAAAAATCAATGCAGCATTCTGTTTGAATTATCTTTCTCCAGGCACTGATTATAGTACTACTTCATCACCTCTGGGGGGAAGTGTTTACTGAGCATTTCCTATGGGCAAACTCGGGTAGGTGTTGATGGCCATATAAAACAAGTATTCTGGCTCAGATATTCCAGAATCACTTTTTTCTCAAACAAACCACTCCATACTTGCCTTCTGCATTCCATCTAATAGCAATTTCCAGCTTTTTATCATTGTGTATGTCTCACTTTGCTAACAATTAATTTTTAATACTTATTTCAAAAACCTTAAGCCACTGTATGTTAGTGTGCAGAGTAACAAACACTTTTATGACCTGCTAGTTTGTAAATTTTACAGTGATCCAGTTCTCCTGAGATGGATTGAAGCCATATTATTTACATGGTGGTCAATAGACAAGTGCTCAAAATCCTTTGATAATGGTACTAGTGTCACCTAATGACAGTTAAAGCCTGTGGAATAATACTTTATAGATAAGTTTCTTAAGCCATTGAAATGAAGAGCTAAGACACCTTAAGATTTTATATAGTTACTCTTTAAGTTGTATTCCTTAAATATTATTTTCTCATCAAGGTTTTTGAAAGGACCTGGCTATCAAACAATTTGGAGGTCATGCCTCTTAGAATGTCTAGAATTTGAGTTTCCCACATTGTTAAAAAGGGTAGAGATTAATGATTCAGGAGTCAGATAAACTGGTAATCAAGTGACAATTCTGGGAAAGATGGTTTTTATAAACTCTACCTTTACTCTTCTGAGAGATCCATGGGAATGGCTAACAGAATGTCAAATGGGAGAGGGGAATTTTCATTGGTGACAAAAATAGGAAGGATGATAGTTTTGTGCCCCCTCAACTTCTAAGGATTTTAACTAAATAATAAACGGGGGGAAATGGTGAATTGAGTAGGAACGTGGCTTCAGTCCAGACTCTTCACCCAATAGTTCCATGATCTTAGAAGAAAATATAAAAAATTCCAATCACTTGATTTTCTCATATACAAAGTGGAAAGGGGTCGTATTTGTTATCTACCTCGTAGAGTTGCTATGAAATTTAAATAACAGGTTAAGTGCTCAGTCTGGCGCCTAGTCCTTGGTAAGCACTCAACGAGTGTTATTTAGCAGCTCACCTCTGCCCCATCTTCCTCACTGCTGTTACACAAGAGGGAATTGGGGTCAGATTTCTGACCTTCTTCTACCACCAAAATTTCCCCAAGGAGCTATGCGGCCAGGATCTGAGTGGATAAAATGCTGAGAGAACTCCGTTCACAGCCTGTATGAGGGAAAAGGACAGGATGTGGTCTCAATGAATGTTTTAGAAACTCAATATGGCAGGATCTCGTCCTTCATTGGCAGCCAGAACAAACAGAAAGTTTCTAACTGAGTATCAGAAAAAACTTCTACAAGTTCTATAAAAAGATGCATTATGTCAAAACAAGGGGACATTCCTGAATACTTAGAGGAATTGATTAAATGAAGTAGATATACTGTAAAAACAAAATGAAACAATATAAAAACCACACAACAGAATTTAAAAAACCCAACACAATATTCAGAGCTTTCTGATTTATGATCTCCTTAACATTTGAGAGAATATTTTATCTATTTACATGGAGGAAAGAAATGTAAAATAGGAACAACCAGAAATCAGAAAACATTGCATGAGGAAGAAAAAATATGATTACTTAATTGAAACTGTGATGGGTTTCAAAAATAACAGATAAGATACAATAGATAACTGATTTATAGAAGTCAAATTCAAGGAATTCAACCAAGACTCAGATGAAAACAGTCAAAAAGAAAAATGAGAAAGATAAAATACAGTTAAAGGAAATAAAATATAATGCAAAAGCCCAAACAAGAACACAAATCAGCAGCAATAATCAAATAAATTATTTTTTCAAGAAAAAAAATTTGGGGGGATGGCAAAAAATCCAGAGTTACAGATTGATACATCTCAACAAATACCAAGAACAAGAAACTTGAAGAGTTTGTTACCTAAATATATTTTGATGAAAATGTTCAATCTTAATGATTTTTTAAAAAAAATTTTACTAGCAGTCAGAATGAGTAAACAATAAGGCAATGATTAAGTTAGAGTGAATAAATTAAATATTGTGAATAATAATTCAACAATTATCACCTAGATCAAAAACAGATTTTATCATCAAATCTTAGAATTATTTGAGCTAAGAATGAGGAAATAAAAATTATGGTGAGTTTCAAGACAATTTCACTATTCTGTCATTCAAAAATCGTATGTTGAATGTAAGCGGCGGGCATTCTATACTGAAATAGATTTATTGGAAATTTGCTTCTTTCAAATTTTATGTAATTTCCCAAACCTTCACACTGAAAATGTTGTGAAAAGAAAATAAAATGAAAATTCCTAAGAAAGTGAAAGGAGAGAAGAGAGTGAAGAGAAACAAGGCAATTTAAGAGCTTAACTAATATTTCTCCTCAAAAGGAAGGTCAGGTCCTCTCTTCATGGAGCTGGATCATAATGATTTCCAAAGGCAACGCTTTCTCATCTTCACCCAGCCGTCTCTCAAGGATATGGGATCTGAGGCCAAGGACTAGGTCTTGCGCGGATGATGCTATTCAAAACCTCCTCACATCTCTCTCCCTATTCTGTGCCATTTTTTCACACCACCACCATTCTGAAAAGGATACGGGCATTCTTCAGTTCTCATTTTTTTCAGACAAGGCTGCTGTAGTTGTTGGTTCTGTATCCTTGGCCATGCTTTTTCCCTTCTCTGGGCTTCAGTTTTCTCCCCTGAACAACAGTTGGAACTGGTCAAGGTGTGTTAATATTCTTCGCGTTTATAATTTGCTGATGGTTTATGGATTTTGGCAGTACTTCTCAACCTTGACTAACATTGGAATAATGTGGCAAGGTTTTGTTTTGTTTTTTAAAATACTAATTCCTGCTTTTCATCCCAGGATTCTAATCTAAGTGGTCTAGGGGTAAGATCTGGACATCAGGATTTTAAAAGTTGATCGGGTAGAGAACCATGGAACTAAATTAATTTGTTGGACACGAAAAAGTCCATTCATGTAAAAACATTGTATAGTGGTGAGAAGTTGGATTACAGTAGCAAGATCCTATTTGATTTTGAGGAGCAATAGCTGCCAATAAAAACTAAATGCCTGAAAAATTAAGATCTTTTACAAAATAATTAGGTTCCTTAAAAGAGGCTTTTTGTGCCAAGGAAAGCAGCCGTCTTGAGAGGATTCTTCTGACCATGTAAGTTACAGGGTCAGGTATCTTTTCTTACAGCAGAAAAGAGAAGAAACTTTCATCTGAGGGCTGGAACATTGACTTTGGGAGAAGAGAGCAGGAAGAACAGGTGGGACTTGGAAACTAGCAAGCATTGAGGAGATTTTTGAAAAATTCTGTCTCAGCAGAACCAGACTCTTGGTCTGGAATTCTCTTCTAAAATTGTCCACATGTTTCTCTCACTGTATTTGGTCACTAAGAGACTGAGATACTCCCTGATCATTCTACCTAAAACAGCATACTTCACCCCTTCTGTTATACTGCTCTATACTTTTTGCCGTTTTATTTTTCTTCATAAGACCACCTGACTTATTACATACTTAACTGTTTATGTGTATGCAGTGATACAGGTCTATTCTTGAACAGCTTCTGGTTTATAGTATGCAGTCAGTTAATACTCATTGACAATGTCAGCAGGATTGGCATTCTCATAAGGAATCAATTTTAAATCTACTCCAAGAATTGGCTCATTTTTCGATTGAAAGACTACTTCATGGTCTTTGTAGAAGATCTTGGTAGCACTTAAACAAAACGTTATTCAAGAAGGTGTTCATAAGTGATTAGACCATTAGTAATGCCCTCAAAGAACATTTCCTGTTACCATTTCAGCATCCTCTAATAGATTTCTATCTGCTAAGAGACTCTCATGCAAACCTCCAGTTGATTTAGCTACATTTATAAGAATCTTCATAGCTACATTTATAGCTAATATTCATAAGGGTATTAAGAAAACAAACTGGATGGAATAATTTTGTATCAGTCAAATAAATGTTAAAAATTATCTGTCAATCACAAAATATACTTTGAGGGAGTGAGGATGTTATTGCTGTGGTTTATAATAAACTCTGCTTCTTTATATTGGCTACCAGTATCATCTCAAAACGACTCACTTGAGTTCTTGATATTCAAATGATATTATCGGTTTTCACCATACATTAAATTATCTTTGTTTTTCATGGTATGCTGCAAGTGTCCATTTTACCTGAACACCATAGAATAATATTCAACAGTAAACCCTGACCTTTGCTCGCTTCTTATGTAAAATATTGATATGAGAGACAACACTTACAACTATGTAAGTGATCCAAGCAAGAGTTGCCCAGTTACTACCTCTCAAATTCCTGACTGTTATGTACAAAATGATGACCCAAAATAAATCATTGTTTTAAACACTAAGTTTGGGGATCATTCACTTCACTGGTATATTAACTAATACAAATTAAAGAACCATAATTCCACAGCCTCTCTGATAAAAAAAAAATTATGTCATTAACAATTAATTTCTCAAATTATCTGTATATCCCAAACAGCAAAGCAATCTCAGAGGAATATTTTGGGTTGACATTTTTTCAAGTTTCAAGTTGCTTGTAACTGACCTAAAGTTAACTTCTTTTTCTGATAACCCCTTTGATATTCCACTTTATATGTTGAACATCTGTCAGCTGTGCTTTTTTTGCCCCCTCTTTCTGACAACCTTTGCCATTTGTAGTACCCTAGGGAAAATGTCCCTCAGATTTTATTCAGCTAAAATTGGTTAACTTTTATGTAACTTATAAAATTGTCCCACGGGTTTGTCTCTTAAACCATCATTTGTAAGTGTTAAATAATAATGTTATTAAATTTGGCCAACCAGTTTTCTTCTTGGCTTTAGCCAAATATCCTTAGAGGAGTGGAAAATGCTTTGTCTATAGTTAACTATATAATTATTATTACATAATCACAAATATAATAGTTACGCAGGGTACAGATAAAGGTTTGGTAATGACATTACCAATCCTTTCCGTTAGATATTCAGAACAAATTATGCCAGCTACTTGCTGTGTAAACATATGAGGGACAAAAAGCTGTCAAATTGAGTCCAAACACTGAAAAATACATACAATCTATGTTGTTTTAGCAGGAAGCATATAGCGTTAAGACATACTAAATGCATTTAATTAGGATATGAATTAAATAAGTGTGGCACATTCCTGTTAGAGGTTTAGTAAAGTCTTCAGTATTGGGCACTGGAGTCATGCTGTCTGGTTTCAAATCCAGCCTCACTCAGCCCCTATGGTAGAAACTGAAAATCATTCACCAAAAATGTCTATTTCCTTTTCCCCTGAACATAGTTTTCACCATCCCTTGATGTTAGGATGATCATGTGCCTTAACACGGTCATTTGAAATGAGTTTTTGACAATTAAATGTGAGTAGAAGTGATGTGCATTATCTAGTTCTGTCCCACAGAGCCTTCTCCTTTCATTGTCTGGATGTCATCTTTTAAGATGATCTTGGAAAACATGTATTTAGGTTTGGCAGAAATTTATCAGCCTGGTTCCATGAATGACTGCATGGAAAAGAGTTTCCCCAACCCCAACTCACCCCTGACTGGGACTGCGGTGGGATATTACATATATATACTTCAAAATGTTGGGTTTGTATATTACTGTAGCCATAGAATCCTAGTATAACCACTTACTAGCTGTGTGACCTTGAGAAAAATTAAACTTTCAGTGCCTCTGCATCCTTATGTGTAAAATGGACATAATGACACCTCCTTTTGGGGTTGTTGAAAGGATTAAATTAAGTAATATACATTAAGTACTCAGAACAAAACAAGATTCATAATAAATACCATGAAGTCTTAGCCATAATCATCACCATAATTATGATTCAACATGAAGAATATCTAATTGATGAGAATAGTCTTACATTGCAGAAATAAATACTAAGGATTACTTTTAATGTTTGACATTAAATTTTAAAAGTGATAATACTTTCATTTATTCATACATTAAAATATTAAGTACTTATTCTTTATGAAGCATAGCTAGGAACTGCATATATAACATTAAATATGACAGATACCCTTCCAGACCTCACAGAACAAGTCCTTTAATGGAGAAAACAAGTAATTATTCTACAGTCACAATACAATAAATAAGTCTCATATTCGAGGTAGAGAAGGATGAAATGGAAGGAAGGAAGCAGGGTACCTATCTAAATCTAGAGGAATCAGTGACTCTAAGACAAGACCTTAGTGTTAAGTAGGAATTACCTGGTGTTTATTTAGTTGAAGAAGTGGATTTGGGGGCTGGACAGGAAGGAGAAGAGAATTACTGCAGAAGGAAAATCATGTGCCAAGGCTAGGTGGTAAGAAGAAGCATGGTAGAATCTTAAAAGTAACTGAAGCAGTGTGAGCCTGTGAAGGGACAGAAGGCTACAGAGAAAGACGAGATCAGAGAGTGGAGCAGCGACAGATCATGAAACAACTTCAAGGTTGTGCTAAGGCCTTTGTGTTTATCTTAAAGGCTATGGGTGTCATGTAGGTAAATGCCATGAAAAGATTAGGGTTTTAGAAACGTGACTCTGTCTGCAGGGTGAGAATGGATTGGCAAAAACGAGTCTGTTCAC
Organism: Aethalodelphis obliquidens; assembly: GCF_003676395.1. NCBI lineage: Eukaryota > Metazoa > Chordata > Mammalia > Artiodactyla > Delphinidae > Aethalodelphis > Aethalodelphis obliquidens. The sequence goes on along the minus strand of NW_020837946.1, from coordinate 83,897,845 downwards.
CCTGAGTATTGGAAGAACTATTGGGAGGCTGTTGGAGGTTGCAGATAATGGTAGCCTGGACTAGGATAACAGAAGAAATGATTTAGAGCAGTGAATGGATTAAGGACCTATAGAGGTAGTAAATCTATAGGACTGGGAGACTGTTATTTGTGAAGGTAGAGAGGAAAAGTCACAAATAATATTCCAGTTTATAATTACACTACTGAGTGGCTGACAGCATTTGAAGGGACTCCTGAAAAAAGTTTTGTCGATTTTGAGTTTGCAGCATGTAGTGGATTTCAAAATGGAGATAATGAGTAGGCATTTGGGTATTAACATTCAGAGGTCAAGTCTGCATGTATTGTCCATGTATTCGCCTGACAGTGTGCCTTAAAAGGCAAAAAGGAATCTCTTCCTGGTCTACTCAATAGTCCTGGGTTGACCTGAAACAAAGTTAAGATCAAGAAACGTGACTCATGTAATGTTTATATGTTTATCTAGCTGACAAGGCCACATGGAGTAATGGGGATATGAATGAATATTTATTGGGATGATTTAATAAGAGAGAAGATTCCTGCATTCTAAAACGTATTTTAGTGATAATTCCATATTGGATATTCTCTCCTTTACTCTCATCATCACTACGTAGAAATGACATCCTTAACAAAACTATGCTTTAAAAGAAAGAAAATCAATATATTGATCTGAAGATAGACAGAAAAGAGATCCTAGTCTCCTTGAAAGGACTTTATATGATAACTTTATTGGATGATTTCTTCAAATTTTTTCTTATTTATAAAATATTTATGATCAATTAAATTCTTTATGATAATTTTATAAAATTTGGAAAATATTGAAAAGTTAATAGAAAAAATTATCTCAGATATTTAAGTGAAGGCATTGTTAATATTTTTGTGTATTTCCTTCCAATACGTCTAATATGGATACAAATATTTTTCTACAAAATTAGCTATACAGTTTTATCTTATTCTTGTTTAATTGCTTTTTTAAAAGTATACCGGCAAGTTATTAAATATTCTTTGAAAATTCAAAGGACTAGAGCTGATAATATTTTAAATGTTTATCCATTCCCCTGTTGGATATAATATAGGTTGTAATTTTTCTCATTACAAATAACTCAGGTGATCTTTATACATGATATAAGAATCATGTGGTCTTAGAAGGTAGAATTACTTGATTAAAAATATGCCTAAGGGATGTTTAAGATCACTTGGTTATTTACCAGGGTTACCACTGGGAAATCACATTCTGGAACCTAAGCTAAATGGAACATTTCCACTACTTTCCTCTTCTGTAGTATTGTTTTCTGTTTATGAGGTGTGCCTTACAACCAATGATTGCTTAAGAAATACTGTCGAGATTTTATCTGGTCAAATGATACATGTTCCCTAAAGTTTACTTTGAGTACAGATCTAAAGCATGTTTGCCATTCTCTAAAATAGTACTGTTTCTTCACACCCAATGCTCAGATCTATGTGGAAACCTTGAAGCCATAGCTTTCTCCACAGCTTTAATGTACTTTATTCTGCATGACATTGAAAGGCAGTGCCAATTATGATGGATCGTGAAGTTCGCAACTAATGATACATTTAAAGCCAATTCATTTGTCTCTTTGATCATGTAAATGCATTGGCATTCACCAAGCTTGCTGTGATAAGACATTATTGCTACTTTGGAGTCATTTCATCGTACACTTATATATCAGTGCAGCTGCCACTAATGTTTACAGGTCCATGTGCTACACGTCCTCATGATATTTTGCAGAGGTTAATGCTCATGCACAGTAGATATATTTATTACTCAGGCAATAACAGACCCACAGGAGCCATTACGGCTCTTAAGAGATTAGTGTCTATGATCACTCCCATTTTGTCCTATCTTCTTCTTACTGTATTTAGCTAGTGAGCTCCATTTTTTTTTTTTTAATTCTCCGTTCATATTGTATCCATTTTGGTACATCCAAATGGAAAAATTAGTTATACCTTTAGGTTGTAGATTTTAGAAAATACTTTATTGGCCTATAAATCAAACCTATTTCTAGGACTGCTGGTATTGCTGTTTGACTTTGAAGTTGTGTCCCTATTCTTGCTAATCCACCCTTGACAGTAGTCTAGACAATAGTCTACTATTACATAGGAAATATTTCACATCTTGCAAAGGTTTGGGCTGTTCTGCTATAGTAAGTGACATTGAGGCATAAAATGTTATTCCCTAGATCCAACACCTTGCAGTATAACTTACAGAGGCTTTCTCTTCAAGAAAAATTCTCAACTCGCAACTCATGTTTAGTCTGTTTTTCCTATCTTATTCCTAACAGCTGGGTTATATCTGCTTCCAGGGAAATGTGTTATGTGTGTTTAATACCAATAGCTAAAAAGAACTTTGAAAACTGAAAATAGCCTTACACTTAAGTTTAAAGCAATCTGACAAATATTTTTTAAATTGATCACCAAATTGGCAATCATGACATTAATCATTAACAAAGATTATAATGAGTTAAGGTCTGGTCTACAGAAAAGATAACCAAAGATAACCATTTTTGTTTCAATCACAACTTAATCCCTAGCATTTCTTTCTTTATATCAGGAAGCTTCTGATCCAGGATCAATTTGCTTTAAGTAGAGATTGTATTTAATCCACAGTGTCTGAGGCTAGTGTGTGAAGACAGGAGTTCCATTCTTCCTATGACCTTGTCAGTTTCATTCTGCTGAAAGGGCTTCAAACTTGCCAGATCATGTGCTCTGAATTTACATGCTTAGGAAGTTTGTTGTGATATTAAACCAGCTTCATTCCCCAGAAGCCACGCCATTTTTGCTCAAATTGGAAGGACTGTTGGCCAATGGGGGCATTACTCACAGAATATTTGTCAGGCTAGATGTATTGGTGTTCATCGTCTACCTATGAGGCAATGTCTCTGGATATTGAGTCACAGGGGAGGGGTGAAAAACTTAAGCAATTACAAACCTGCAGATATTAACAAGGAAGGTCTCCTTCACTCAGTCTATTCTCCTTTTTTTTTTCTTTTGCATGAGAATTTTTTTTTCCTGAACAAACTTTCTACCGTTTTAAAACAAATCTCATAACTTCTACTAGAGTAATTTCACACATTCAGAATCACTATAGAGCATTTTCTTATGAGGCTTAATACCAGCAAAGATAAAGTTATAGGAGAGTCCTCAGTTGTGTAAGTGTATTGAAAGATGGTCTACATAACTATTGCTCTACCCAATGACCTCAATACTGAGTGGGAGTGTTAATGTGAAAATGGTTTTATCACCTCGATTTAGTGTTATCTATCAATGGAGGGTAAACAAGGCTTCCTAACTCACCCTGTTTAAAGGACCATGAGAGTCTCAATGGATTGTTTGGTTTCTCAGGCCACAGGGAACATTCAGTGATGGCATAATCTAGCAAAACCCCAGAACTCACTTTATGTGACTTGTGTATATAAAAGATATGTAAAAGGCCGTCGTAATAAATGTTCACTTGAGCTCTTTTTGTTAAGGTGTCTAGACTGGTTTCAGTCATGAAAGTATTAATGGATTTGTAGCCAGAAAAGTCTCTGCATACAATCTATACAAGTATTTTTTTAGAGAAAATATGTTTATTTATCTCATACTGCTTTTGTACTAAAATATGATAGGGCAAGAATTGTGATAGATTCAAACCCCACTGTTATTTTAAAACCAATTTAAAAAGCAAAACACCCTGTAAACTAGATTATATCTTGCACAAATAATACACCTATAATTGTGAGACTATTTTATCCATAAAAAAATAGTTTTCTTTCTAAAGGCCAGCCAATCCTTTCTCTTAGCTCAAAGGAATATTATACAAGTAGTAGTGCCCTGCAAAATAAATGGCTCTTCCGTATGCTGAGGATTTGGTGCTGTATGCCTTCTGTCTATGAGGGAACATTTACATAGTTCATGATACTAATATCAATAAAAAGCACTGATTTTCAGAGTAGAGAAAATCAGTAAGATATCAAAAAGGATTTTTAAAAAGAGAATAATCATAGACCTAAATTCATTGAGTGACAAATGTAGATTTTCCTCTGGGGAAGCAGTGAGAGTGTCCTCTGATGTTACTAATCTGATTCCTGATGAGACAAGCAAATTAGTCATTTAAAAAAATAGTGTCATTATTATATTTTGAGACATAGTGAAAGGCTGAATTTATGATACTTGATGCCAGAAATGGTATTTATTTTCATATATCTATAGCATAGGTGACCGAGGTATAACTACCAAAAAGAAAAAATTCCATGTGAATTTTTTTTTTCCTTGGGCAATACGAAAAAGATGAGCGGCAAATAAATTATATTTGTAGTATGAGAATGAACTATTTTATCCCATTTAAAAAATATACAACTTTCAAACAGCTTCCAAATTGGGATACTGCATCATTAAGCATTTGACATTTGTCCAGTTAAAACTATTGACTCATGCTTTCATTGCTTCCCCCTCAAATTACTACAGTGCCACAGCTGATCTGACTATATTTTCCATTTCTTATAAATAGCCACAAGAAAAGTATTAATTATCCTTGTACGATTTAATGCACCAACTGCCTTAACCTTTCAGGTTTTCTTAAACGCCAGCATAACAAGGCATATCCATGGCAGCAAATGTGATTTATGACAGGAATCTTTAATTTCTGTTTTTAAATATGTTACCCACCGATCTGCATACATTTAAATTCGCCTGCAACACTTTTCTCTGTCTTGAGGCTGTTGTTTAATATTCAAGGATGATTTTTGTCCACATACATTTTGGTCTATGTCACCTCAGATTAAATTATTACTGTTTGCAGCCTTTTTGGAGCAGGCCTCAGGCCCTTATTTACAAGAATCAATGAAACAGTAATGAAAATCCATTTTTCATACTATCAGCTCTGGCCTGCTTTTATTTAGTTAGCTGTGTCTAAGCAAGCAATTCATTTTGTGCAAATGTCATGTAGAGAAAAAAGGATGAGCTGTGAAAGGGTTAATCATGAAATAGGACCTGAGCCTTCCCCCATATAAATAGCATCTGTAATGCTAAAATTAAAAAAAAAAACCCTCTTAATATATGCAAAGTAATGTATATTGACACATAAGCAAGGCTTTTCATGATGAATATTGAAATATATATGCAAAGCACAGGAAATGTGTAACATGTTATAGATCTTTCAGTGTACATTTAGAGGAAATGAACCATTTATATTCTACAATTTAGTGAATACCTACTGTTTATTGGTACAGAGCACATAGGAGTATATTTGTCTTAGTAATTTATTTAGGTAAATATATTTATTCTTCTAGGGGTTCTTGTGCTTTTCTTGGTTCTATAGTACTAGACATAAATATTTAACAATGCATTGTCTCAAATGTTATTCATGTAATTTATCAGAGAAAACAGTGGAGTTGTAATAACTTTTAAGCCTGCACCTTCTCTTAAACCTGAGATTGATTTAGAATGCAAGCAACTGAGCTGGATTTTCTTCACACTGCTGAGAATTATTTACTAGTTCTAACCAAGATAAGATAAAATGGTCCAACTACCAAAAGAACAAGATTCATTTAGTCCTTTTTGAATCAGCTTTCTTAAGCAAACGCTTTGGCTATAAAAGAACAGGGGTTAGTGAGAGAAGAAAGCATTTAATTATTATGAATATATTTCCCTGTATTTGCTGACCTACCCACTTTCCTTTATACATATATGTATACACAGAAATATACATATATATTACCCCTTATGAGTGTTACTCTTGGGAATTTCTTCTAAATTTTAATGCACTTGGCTATAAGGATGTCAGTTCAAATTATAGCTAGGGTCTTGTAAAAATGACTGTCCACTTTTTCATATCACAAAAGAAATGAATAGAGAGTGAAAGCATTTGGAGTCTTCATCTTTGCTATAGACTTTCTCAGAAATGAATTTTAAAGACTCAAAACCTGGATTTTTCTATCTGTACAGTTTTTTCTGTTATATTTGGTTGTTAAAAATGTTTCCCGAATTTGGTGTTACAACTTCTAATACTGATAGACTGTGCAGAGCTGAAAGCTAGCTGATTTGATAGTTTCAATTATCTTTTAAAAACTGAGAGTAATTTTCTATAGAGTTAAAGCAGAAAATTCCTGCATCGTAGTCCTGAAGTTGCATCTGAACGATGGATTCAGTACTGCCATTGTTCAGATAGGTGAAGGCAAGGCCTGGTAATTGAACAGGTCACTGTAAGCCAGTCAGACCTGAAGCCAAAACATTTAGTCAACCTCAGTTACCAAAGTGTGCTTACCACCTAAGGTTCTGTATCTATTACAGTGCACACACACAGTAATTTTTATTTCAGTATTAAAGCCCTATATGTTGAGACTTTAAAGTATAGGGGGAGGACAACCATGTGAATTATCAAAGTCTAAATTATTCTGGAAAACTGATCATTAAAATATTTTATCGTTGAATATTGTTAGCTCTAATTCAATAAGAAAGAAAATCGATTGGCTAGTGAGTGATAGAAATTGATTGACTGGATAGTGAGTGATAGAAGGTAAGTTACTCTTTTTTCATATCTTTTTTTATAGAATCAGCCCACCATTGGCCTGTTTTCATACTGACATTTATAAAAGGTGACAAGGACTAAACAGCTTCCTGCCATATATATATATGAAAAATAAAGGTACTGTGCTTTCAAAAACTGCTCTTAATTTCTCAAAATGTTCAAGATGAGGGAAAAAACACAAAGTCTTACTTTTAGAGTTTGAAAGCAAACCATTTGGGCTTCATTTATTTCAGCAATCCACACTGCCTGTCATTAAGTCCATCAAGTTGTGGCCTGTACAATTGAATCGATTTTGTTTATCTCGAGATGTAAACTTTCTCACATGTTTTCCAAACACATATAACTGCATTACAAAATCCAGCCTTTATAGGACAAAGAGGTAAAGATGTTTTCAAGCCAGTCCCTGAATTACAAACTCCTGTTTACAAATGGCCAGTAGATCTAAGACCTGTGTGTCCATGCTTTCTACTCAGAGTACATGATAAGATAATGATTCATTTTGCATTTTACATCACATCTGTAAAAATTTGGTAAAAACTTGAGGAGAATGCCAATGTCATATACTAAGTTTAAAAAAGAAGGAAATCTGCTATTAGTCTTCTCAACCGGGTCTCTATTTACAAACTACAGGAGATGAGGTATTGAATAAAAGTATAGAAAAATTTAACATTTAAATTCTCTGTTGAATAGGATTTAAGATTTCTTTTTTTAAATCTTTCTATGCTTTTTATATTCTAAAAATTATGGAATTCCTAGATACTAGATGATATTTCTATAACAGGAAGAATATTTTTTAAAAGAAATGTGGAAGGAGGGAAACCCCTATTAGAAGGAGGAGGAAACCCAAGTGGGCTTATAACCAAGAGTACCTCTCTCACCTGAACAGGGCATTATCTTTCCTTCACTTTTCTTTTCAATGGAAATTATCCCCATAAGATATTTATCTGAATTCAGAAACATTGTCTTTTTAAATTCCTCTGAGAAGATTTAGAAGAGACAATTTAAGATTAAAAAATATTGCTTCATTCCTAAAACCTGGCTTAGATCAGCTGTGTGAACAAATGGGTAGTTTGATGGCAGCGTGTAACAAGGCAGGGAGGAGGCTAGCACTGGGTAGACCTTGGTTTGAGGGCCACAATGGGATGGGGTTTGGGATGGAATGAGTGTGCTTCAGACTAGACATGTCACTTTCTCATTGTGTGAAAAATCTCTGAATCCCATTCTTCTTCCATTTCCACATCTGTAAAATGGTGATAATTTTAGTACCCACATCACAGAATTGTGGTTACAATGAAATAACTTAATAACCATAAAGCATTTATAATTACTCTTGGCATATAGTAAGAGCGTAAAAAATGTTAGCTATGGAAAGTATATTGAAGTGGTTAGGAATCAGTAGAATGGATTATTTTAAATTGGAGATAGATGCAGAAAGGAAGGCTTAAAGGTGTAATTTTTTAAAAAATTGAATATTCCAAAAAGGTATTGAGACAGTTTTGAATCCAAGAAAAAAACGGAGGATGGGAGAGTAATTATCTTCATTATCCTCCTCATTCTCCTCTTCCCTGAAGTAGCAGGGTTCCTGCTGTCAAGAACCATGGCTAGTATAATTGGCATTGATTAAATAGTGTGATTTATATATAGGCTAGCCTGGGAACCTAACAGATATATTCTATAGAAAAATATGTTACTAGTTACAAACAGCCGATCTGCAAATGAGCATTTGGAATATACTCATTTGTAAATTGACCTTCATATTTCATTATATCTTACTTGCCATTTACTTAACAAGTACATTTTTAAAGTACCATTAGATTAAAGAGTCAATAAGGAATAAGAAAACAAGAACCAGAGAATATACTGTAAAAAGAATTTCTCACATAGATTAAATATTGGTTAAAAAGTATTCTCAATGAGCAAAGGCCAGAAAATATTTATTTTTTTCAGCCCTAGCTTAGAATTTAGAAAATTAACTAAATTTATGAGTATGTTCTATTGCACTGGCACATCTCATATAAACCTGAAACTGAGAAAATACAGTAAAAAGGAATAAAAACAGCTATCTACTAGATACCTGAATATGAATCAGTGATGTAATTAGACAGAAAACTAGACAAAACATTACATTTAGATATATTTAGTAACTAAAGAGAGGGGAGGAAGTAGAAAAGTATAGACATCTTTATTTTTTACGAATACCCTATCATAGTGCAGAATGTTATGAATATGGACCAAAAAAGTAGCTATTCCTCTAAGAGGACCAGAGGAAGAATCAATTCATCTCGAGCATATTCAGATTCCATCAATGATTTATGACCGCTTATGAAGAAAAAGAAAATATCAATTTCTAAATTTGTATTTAATATTTACAAATATGTAAATGAGGCTGTCTCAGAAATGTGTAGCAGATGTCCCTATCTTTTTGGTGCTGATGGACTGCCTAGGTATTACTTTAAAATGATAGATTGGCAATGAGAGTATTATTTTCTACTCTATTTCATCATATTCATTTGGAAGCTTTAATTCTTTTAAAGGAGATTATACATGCAATCCAATCTTGACAGCCTGCCTCTATGTAATGGGATGTTCTATTTAAATGTGAGGACATATTGATCTCATTCTGAAGTATCTATCTAGTATCTATCAAGAGGATAAAGTTTGAACATTTTCCATGGTGAGTCCTGTTCCAAAATTTTTGAAATTGAATATGCTGTAAAGAAATAAAAAATAGTAACTCTTCACTTCTTGACTTGGAGACATTTTAAGCAAAGAAAAGAACATTGAAAGAAGAGTTATGATATTTCGTTACACGCGGTCTTTTAGTGGGAGGATAGAACATGTGCCTCAAGGCAAAAGTAAGCCAAAGGGTCTGATTCCCCTATATTTTGTAAAGTGGATTATTTGCTCAGGGGCTCTGGGCCATAAACTGTCACTGTCTCTTCAGTACTCTAATTATGGCAGTGTCCGTTCACATATACCCTTTCTGAGCACTCAAGAAAATGATTTGAACTAAGTAAATCAATTCACGTTAAGATCTTGGGTTTATCTTGATTATTTAAAATTTGAGTTGAGAAAGTGTTTTCACTAAATTATTTTTATTCTTCATATCCATGTGTAAAAAAATGGAAAATATTTCTTTAATATCTGTTCAAGGGAGAGCACATTAAACATGAAAAGAGAGTGGAATATTTTAACAAAATAAAAAATTGGCCATAACCAATGGCTGAAATCAAGAAGAACTGTCACTTTGGGGTGGGTATGTGTGAGTGTGTGTGTACAATATATTACATATTCCAAACCAAAAACAGAAAAATGTAGAGTGCTGCCTAAAGCATAAATAATATTGAATAACAAATGTTGTTTATTTAAGTGTTCTACACTAAAGTGTTTTAGCCTAGTAGAATTCTCCCAGTAAAGTTTGGATTACATTTTGCATATGAATATCGAGTGCAATAGTTGGTAATCAAAACATGTTATATTTGACTAATTGAAAATATTTTTATTTTAAAACAGACAATAATGACTAATATATACAGATTTTTCTATATTTTAATAGAGATGAATTCAAATAAAATTTGAGCTTTAATGATATATTATGAATGAATATCAGAAAACAATTTTAGAATATTTATTAGCAATTTTTTCTTTGGGCTATACTAATGGTTGTTTTAAAAAGTAAGAATGCTTTCTTAAAAGTACAGGGCAATTACATTAGTTAACATCCAGATACTGTGTTAGTGAAAATTCCATGAAATCTGAGAAAAAATTCCCATACTTAGAGCATCTAGAGCATGAATCTTGGATATGTAATTGTCAATACAATGGATTTTGAAGTATAAAGTATCTGTGTGTATTGATATGAGATGTTTGTAGAGGTTCCACTGAAATCCCTAGTTATGATTGACGCATAAGAGCTAGAAATTATGCTATGTGTGTGTGATACAGAGAGAGATTATATAGCTAAGATGGGTGATTATTAGTAAAAATTTTTAATTAGAATGCCATTATTCAAACTACTGAGACTACAGTGGATTTAGTGCCAGCACACAAAAAGGTAAAAAAAAACACTCTCTTAGAAGTAAATATATATCCATTTAATATTCAGAGGATGCCAAATGACTTTCCTAAAAGATTCTTCCACTCATTTTTATATTAGTTGCCATTATATATGAAATAAATTACCTCTTCCTGACAAACTTGTGACTTTCTGCACATGATATATTTTTCTCAAGAGGCATTCACTATATTTTTCTTCCAAGAAAAAGGGTTAGTCTTTTTATTAATTACTGTCTAAATGGAACCAAAAAATCAAAGGGATCTAATTACTAAATAACAGAAATTAGAAATGGGATAAATTTTCACTTATCTGTCTTAACAATGATGAACAGATAGTTCAAAACATATACTCACACAATAGTCATTTCTATTTGTATTTGGGAATGCATTATTAAAATCAAATTGTATCATGTAGCTAATGGCTGAAGGAGTTGGCCCAAATCCATTCTGAATGATAGTAAGAAATCAGCCTGGAAGTCAATTTGCAGAATACTCTCTCTCATTCAAATGAATGTTTCTGAAGAAAGGTTGAAAGCTGCAAAATATTCTTGATGAATGGCTCTAAATAATCAAAAAGTCAAAATAAATTTGGAATCTCCTCCTCAAGACCCATGCAGAGCAATCTAGAAATAAGTAAAGATGACTCTTTTTACTAGTGACTATAGATGTTTTCAAAATAATGTGATATAATAAATTATCCATGAATTGTATCATGTGTCATCTTTTTTGTGTATTTTGAAAACAAAATCTAAAGAGGGTGGTCTCAAATCCACTTCCGAGTCCACTTATATACTACAGTGCCTTCAAGTCTTGGTTGCTTCTTCTTACTATATCTTGGTCTTAAGTCATTGTTGCTTTCTAAGACTCCCAGATTCATAGTATTCTTTGGTTCATGGCAGTCCTTACTATGCCGGCCTTAGCAGAAGCATCCTGCAGGTAAGGCTACCCTTTTCATACTGAATCCTTCTTTCATTTTGGTGGTAGTACAAGACTGGAAAAATACTTTATTGGACAATTAGGAGAAAGTAGAGGAAATAACAATATTGAAGCCTTCCTGTTAGACTCAAAGACTAAAGGAAAAACACTTCTCTCTTCTCTCTTTCTCTGTCTGTCTCTCTCAAGCACACACACACACACACACACACACACACACACACACACACACACAC